>NW_027286883.1:97500-132500 GCF_022747635.1 Hetaerina americana
CAAGTGCCCAGCTGTTGAGTTGTTTACCTTGTGGTTTCGGCTGTTTTAAATTAATTTTAATACAATTACAAGTAATTTGTGACATATTGCATTAATATTTTAAAAAAAATTGTCTAGTAAATCATTCGGAATATTCTAAAACGTTCATAATGTGCGATAACGCCGAATTTGAAGTGTGCAGATTGTGTTTAAATAGTCGTGGACTGTTGCTCAATGTTTTCGGCGAGAATAGCAAATTACAAATCTTGCTGGAAAAGACTATAGAGGATTTAATAGATGTTAAAGTAAGTTGTCTGTGCAGAGGGTCTTTGAAATTATGTTTGTAAAAAATTTAATATGAGTCAGAAGGTGGTGTTTATATGTCCCGTATATGTTCTATAAAAGTATAGTGATATTTAGGCCAGCGGAATATCAGTTAATGAAATATTTTATTAGGTTGTGCAGGATGCAAATTATCCCTGGTTGGTGTGTTCTGCCTGCATGGAGAAACTGACTGAATTTCGGGTATTTAAGCGTCGATGTGGCGAGTGTTTGTCTGTTTTCAATGATCGCATCCACAAGGGATCCAATTGTGCAACGAAGGACTGGATAACCAATCGAGAAGAGGTTAGTTGTATTCATTAAATTGAACTATGTTAACAACGAGTGCTATAGTCCTACTGCGAAAACGAATCTGGAGAAAAAGAATTTTGTCGTCACCAAGGTCATTATGATCAATGCCAGTTATTTTTAAGTGTCGCGAAAATTCCCAATCCTACAAACGGGCAAAATGAAAGCATTTTCAATTTTAAATCCTCGGAAAATTTGCCATGTGAGATAATTCTCTTTTTATTTAAATGTTAAAAATATGCAAGTACATTGCAAAAAACGTATTCATTAAATTGAACCATGTCAACAACGAATACATCTTTGGGCTAGAAGGAATCTTTTGTTGCATCTTCAGAGAAGATACAACGAAATATATTTTAAAATGTTTTCTTGACCATAATTAGTAATCTTACTGATACCCTTCTGAGTCACAACGGAACCATTTTCCACGTATTTGATTGCCTTTTTTGGTGCCTAAACCAAGTTTGGTGATGACTATCCCCTGTCTCTTTCCTGCAGAACTGAATTTCTTTCTCCCTGCAGACATTAGTTTTACCTTAATAATAGTCTCCCTCCTCATCACCATCTCTTCCAATTGCCTTTTATTGCATTTATCTCTGCAGTCACTAACAAGGGTTTCCATGTAGTAACACACACCCTATGTGATCTTCTATTTCTGTCTTCTATGTGATGGTATATTCTATCAATTTAGTCCTCCTTATGATTGCTCAGAGGCATGTAGACCTGAGCAATAATCAAGTCCAACCGTTCTCTGTACTTCTACCAATGATATTCGATCAGTTGCTAGGTCTGTGTTTATGAGGTTTATATTGTCTTTTTCATTCAATATTGTTTATACCCTGATATCAAGTGTCCCTATTTGGTAGTGCCAGGGTCCGTCTAGGACATATCCTCATACCATAGGTTTTTCCAAAGAATTAAAAAGGGTTTAACAAAATGTTATCAAAGCAGAATGTTTATTCTTTTTCTGAATGGGATTAGGAGGAGCTATAAGTAGCAGATTGAGGTGTGGTAGTCAGGTGATTTAGAGTGAAATACTAACTGGGAGACTTGGGTATTATTCCTATACATACCTCTCTAGTCACTTTATACCATACACTTAAGCATTCTGAATCTTAACTCGGTACCAGATGTCATCCTGGGAAACTTTTGGTGGCACAGGAAAAGAATTAATCTTCCTCCAATTATTAATAAGCTGCTAATGGTTGGATTTCATATAATGCCATGTAATGGTTAGGATTGAGCTAACTCCATCATTAACTGCCAAATGCAGTTTCATATTGATTGCAGCATGAATGGTTTAAAAGGAGGAAAGTGATGTCCGGATCCATGATGACAAAGGCATATGTAGGTGGACAAGGTGCGTAGAGGCTAGAAGGGGATATGGTTTGTGATAAATCGTGCAAATTATGGGCATTGGGTAGTGCTGTAGCATCTCATAATCATTCGGCTTGAACAGCAGCAATTGATAAGTTTGCCAATTATACCGTGGACACTTGGAAGAATTGGATTACTGCTAATAATTACAACAAGGTATAGATTAATTATTTCTATAGGTGATGGAATTGAGAAATTATGCAATGCAGTCAAAACAAATGCTGTTTCATAAAGTTTTTTTCCTAATTATCTTAAAGTGACAATGTTTGTTACTGCTGCTCTAGTATATGCTTAGCTGGAAAGATTTATTACCCTTATTGGTTATCATTGCTGTAAATGTTTATCATCTGCCATTATGATATTATAACCTTTGTATGCTTTGCAGTTTCTCACCGAGAACAGGAAAGATATTGATGAGGATGTAATCGCCTATGACACTGTTGACAGTAGTGCTGTGAAGGTCCAAGATGGCATGATTGTTGTAAAAGAAGAGGCTGACACTTCAAGTGGATGCTCTGCTGCTCCAGAAAAGGATGTAGAACGGCCAATGGTTGCATCAATTCAGGAAGGTGAAAGTCATTGGTGCAGCAATGTTGAAGCAAGGAATTTGGTGAGTGTATACATGTATTATTGTATGTGTGTATGTGTATGTATAATAATGTTATGTGCACAATTAAACATCTGCATATTGAATCCAGTCTTTTTTGTGGTAAAAATTTCCTGTTTATTTTTAGCAAACCCCTCTTTTATCTTGACGGTTTTACTTTGTTATTCTTTTATTCCACTTTACCTTGTTTGACCATTAGGGACTTCAGTTCCTGTTCTTCTGCTTATGATAATTATTAGGAGAAAATAAACACTTCCATTAGTCATTATATTACTATGAAACCACATTGACATTTCTGCATCTGTAATGCTTGTCTTGCAGGACCCATTGGAAGATGGAAATTTTTTTTTACCCTTAAATGAAGAAGTGGATATTAAGGAAGAGTGTTATGTTACTGAGGAGGACAAATGCCTGGGAAAGGATCTGTTGCAGGAACAAGGTAAGGAGGCCTCATGACTATTAGTTTTTCACTTTTCTTCAGGCAAATCCCTTTGACTACCCTCAGTGTTTCCTATTCAGTGATGTCGAACTTTTGCTGGGTACACACACCATTATATGTGCAGAAACAAAACTAAAAGATATTTGTTATTTTTGCTTATTTGTAAAAGCCATAACAGAGCCTTTGATAACTGTTTGTTCACTTTGTTATCATTAATTGTGATAGAAGAGAAATTTATTTGTCAAGGTATAGTCTGCAAAAATGCCAATTTTTAGGTGCTTTGGACTAATGCCATTGGATGAGGAGCACTATGAATTCATCAGTATGAATTATCAGTATGAGTAGCCTCCTATGGCTTTATCTCAGCAGTTCACTCTCTCACTCTACCAGTAGCACTTTCTTGTTTGTTTTTCTTTCTGTCCTCTCCACCTTATTCTCCAAACCTTCATTTGAAAAACAATCAAATCCTTCATATCCTCTTGTTTTAATGACTGTTTTCAAGCCATACAGAGCCATAGCTGAATAATCTAGCAAAAAAAATATTAAAAAGGTTTTAATTCAGATGATGCATGTTTGATATATATTCATTCCCTACCACATACCCTTGGTTGGTACCAGGAGATTCCATGTACCAGGGAGACAGATCATTCCTTAGAGATCTCCAGCCTATCCTCAAACTTGATAATTCTTCCCCTTGTGCCCCTTGTGAACTTTCAAATGCCCCACCAACGTATCACATTTCCTTAAACAATCCCATCCTTATAATCTCAATCTCTTCTGATAACCACTCCAGGCGCCTGTAGTGTAATTAGATGCAAAACATTTGCTTTAAAAACCAAAATTTCATCCCTATCTTACCCACTTTTTAGCTCTCTCCCACCAATTCCGTACTCATCATGCACCTACAGTAATGTAATTTATCTTCTGAATCGCCAACTATGCCATTCCCTATAACATTTGACAGTCTGTCATACCCCTCAATGTTAGAATCAATAATCACATTGTGCCTCATGCTAGTCATTTACACTGATTATGATGTTTCCAAACCTATATTATACTTTTCTGCATATATACAGGGTCGCACCCAAAAGTGGTAGGACTGATTATTTTACAAGAATTTTATTGACGATATACTTACATCGACTTAATAATCTTCAAAGTATGCTCCTTGAGCTACTACACACTTAGTATATAATGTTGCTCCCATTCCCTGTACGCCCGCTGGAAATTTTCTTTGGGGATGCCGTTGATGACCCTTGTCGAAGCCTCTTGAACAGCCTTTATTGAGGCAAAATGTCATCCCTTGAGCTGTCTTTTCATCAGGGGGAAGAGGAAGAAGTCCGGTGGTGGCAGATTGGGAGAATAGGGTGGGTGTGGCAACGTGGCAACTCTGTATTTGGCCAGGAGCTGTCGGTCGACTCTCAGAATTTTCGGCACCATCTTGGTGCACACCTTGTGCATGGCCAAATCCTGTGATATAATGCATTGGATGTTGGATGCAGACAGACCCAACTGGTCTGCAATTTCCTCACTGGTTAAGTGTCGGTCTCTGTTCAGCAGTGTCCTCACTCTGTCCACATTTGTGTTAGTTCTTGCCGTCGACGACCGTCTGGAGCGATGGTCGTCTTCAACGAGCTCCCTACCCTCTTTAAACAACTTGTGCCACTCAAATACTGTGGAACGGCTTAAGGCAGTGTCCCCATAAGCCTGCTTGATCATATCAAGGGTCTCAGTTGCGGTCTCCCCGAGTTTCGCACGAAACTTCACGAAATAACATTGCTCTAAATTCAGATTCATTTTGTTTTTCAATGCGGAGAAAAAAAACTTGCTTCACTAAAAATGGTGTCCTCACTCAACAACAGCCCACAGGCAACTGAGGTTAGTGTCGGTTTGTTGCTAAGAGCCTCCACCTTATCCTGGCAGGCAGACCCCCCTTCACCACTCCGTTCACGCCAGAGAAAATCAGTCCTACCACTTTTGGGTGCAACCCTGTATAACTGACAAACATAGAAAAATACTTACATCATAACAGTTCCACCCATATCAAAACAAATGCTCCATTACTTAATACCTGTCCGAAGAATTTACAATATCTGCAATGACCCTGACTACCTAGATAGTTCCTTTCAAATCTACATTATGCTCTTTTCAAAATGATTTCTCTTCAACAAATCCTCTGAATTACAAATAATAATTGATATTCCATATGTAATCAATACTTCTAATGACAAATGTTTAATGGATGTGATTTTCAATATAGCAGATCCATATACACCCCCCTCGGCATCCAGCACCTTCTATATTTTCCCCTCCGTTCTAAAATCCACCACCTGATTCTTCCTTTTGAACCCCCATTCATACCTTTCCCTTCCATCCAGCATTCTCAGACACTTCTGTTAAAATCTTTTCCTTAGTTCCTTCCATCTCTCCCTTAAAAAGATGTCTTGCAACTTCTTTTTACATACAGGAGAGATATATATGTACCTATATGCATGTAGCTAAGCAATAAATACATAAATATAAATATATATTATACAGTAAGTAGATGCACATATATACTATACATGTATACTATACATATATACATGCAGCTTAGAGGTCAAGATGCTATCTGTATGACATATTATTATTATTATTAGGTAAACTACTGGTTAAGGTAGGTTTTTGGATCGACAAAATTACTATTTCAACAATTGGTAACCCCCAGAAAAACACAACACCTCACTCTACATCAGGTCCCTTTTCATCTCTGAGTTCTTTCTTCCTCCCTTCATCCTGTCTAACAAACCCTATCCTGTTCCTTCCCTTTCCTTGTTTGCCTAATATTCTCCCCTCTATTACAGTCTTCAACATCCCACTGCTGGCAACACCCTCTTTATCCACTTTTCCTGCCTCCAAAGGACTTCTCCCAACAAACTCCTCTCTTTGCCCACCGTACCAAGTACTTCCTCATTTGTTTTCTTCTCTGTCCATTTCACCTTCTCCATTCTTCTCCACACCCACATTTCAAAAGCCTCCAATCTACGTCTATCCTCCTGCTTCAATGACCACATATCCGCGACATACATAGCTATGCTCCATATCAAAGTTTTTACAAGTCTTTTTTTAACATCCTTACTCAATGTCCCTGTCATCAACTCCCTCCTTCTTGTGAAAGCCTCTTTGCCTAGCGCAATTCTTCGCCTTATGTCCCTACTACTTTGACCGTGTTGGTCCAAAACACTTCCCAGATACGAAAACTGTTTTACCTGCTCTAGTTTTTGCCCTCCTATTTTAATGTTTAGCTTAGCCTTTTTCTTTCTAGAAAATCGCATAACCTTTGTTTTATTAATATTGATTTTCATCCCATACCTGTGGCACTGAATTTCATATTCATTAAGCAATGCTTGCAGCCCCTTGGCTGACTGACAAATTAAAGCTTGGTCATCAGCAAACCTAACTGATTTTATGAATTCCCCACCCACTTTCATTCCTACCTCCAGTTCTTCCCATGCCTCCTTGATCATTTCCCGTATGTACAGGTTGAACAGCAACGGTGGTAATGGGCAACCCTGCCTTACACCTCTTCCTAACACTGCCCAACCGGACTTCCGGTTCCCCACTCGCACCTGAGCAGTCTGAGACATGTACAGGTTGCGGATTAGCCTCCTTTCCCTCCAATCTATTCCTATTTTCTGCAATATAAAATCATCATATGAGACAAATGCATGATGACATACAAATATCCATTGTAAACACTTGACTGGACACTGAAAGATCTGCACAATGACTCAAGATGCTTTGGTAATGCAATGATTTTACTGTCTGGCAATTTCCACCAAACCCTGCCAGTCATTACAAGATTGACTGTTACAGATGGAATAAACACCTCATCTCAAAACATCTTACCTGTGGTGCTTTAAGAAGAAGCTTTAACTGACAAAAAACATGGGAGTTGTATTGATGAATGATCCACCTGCTACAGATTTCTCCAAGCAACTTTTGTCTATCATTAATGGCCACGTTCCTGTTGAAGAATTGAACAGATTGATTTAATATCCTCAGAGTGTTTTCAATTTATTTTCACCAAAAGATGATCTCATCAGCAAACTGTTCCCAATCATCATTGATAGGCTCAAAAATCACAAATAATTGATTTTGCAAGCAGTTTTGGTGGCCAAAAACAGTGATGGGGATGACTTAAACTTTGTATTTCAGAATGAAATCATAGGTACTATGCATTCATTAATATCTATTGACTGTGTGGAGGAAGTCACCAATTATCCATCTGAATATTTAAACTCCTGAGATGTGCGTGGCTTACCAACCATGTTTGTTTCTTCTGGAGGCACACTCCTCCTCTAAACCTTTTCAACCAACTGACCAACTCAGGCCTCGTCCCACCTATATATCCACCTGGTACCCAAATCTGAGGCCAAGCGGGCATAGGGAGGTAGAATGGTCCAAGAGGGACAGTCGGCCAGATTTTGGTCCGAGGGAATGTACCTCCAGGTCACATTTTGTGGACGTTCTTTTATTAAAGTAACAAATAAGTACATCAAATCATTACATGAGAATATTTTGCCTTTACCCCTATTTAGGGAGGTGTTCACGGCTTGATTATCACAAAACATTATAATGTTCGTATCCAGGTTGGCCAAAACCTAGCTAGCCACGTAGTGTTGTGCCTTGCCATATCCTGTATCAGGAAGAGTGGTAGTTTTAAAATATAAGTTATCTACACAATATATCCATGAGCTTTAAGGATATCTTTCTGCCTTATTTTCTTAACAACGTTTATGATATACTTGATTCAGCATAGTGCATGATTGGTTAGACTCAGTTGCATCCGCGCGGTACGGATATTTATGCCTAAGTATTTGATTGTAATTGATGGCACCAGGGAACTTTTCTTTAAATTTAAAGTGATGCCTAGGTCAAACCGGATAAACTTCACAATTTCCTGTACCAAATGTGTTTGGTGGTCATTTAACAGCGCCAACCAATCATCAAGATAGGCTATCATTATGATTTCAAATTTCGTGTACAATTGGTGGCCTACTGCCCTCATCCACCTTTGCATTATTGCTGGGGCCAGCGGTTGTTGCTGGCTAGCCAGAATTTGCCAGAAGGCATCCTTTAAATCAAGTTTAAGTAATTTTGTATGAATAAGGATCGCCTCCAAGGCTTGGGCCTCTGACTGGGGGATGAATTTAGGTGTTCTAATGTATGCAGTCCAGGGTGAAAGATCCTGGATGATCTGCTTTCCCCCGCCTGCCTTGGGGATTGTCACTAATGGAAATGCAGACATTGCTTTTCCCATCGTTAATATGTCATGATTTACGAGGGTAAGGTGATATACCAATCGATACCTGGTGTAGATCTTGTGGGTAAGAACATGAAGGGCACCCTCTCCGGTCATGCAAATTGATGCCAACAGCACCCGGTGTTCCCAGGCAGTCACGCATCCAAGTACTATCCGGGCCCGACGATGCTTAACTTCAGTGATCGGAAAAGAACCAATGTATTCATCGTGGTATGGTCGTTGGTACTAAATTTATAGCTGAAAGGTGGCTTGATACTGCAAAACCTAAACCAATTATAAATATGCAATAGAATGGGAATGAAAAAATTGTATGATAAAAGAGATTCATATACCTTTACTCAAAGGAAAATTCAAAGATAAAGAAATTCTTATTCCAAGGATTTCCATGATTCCAAACTGATATGCCCTTTAGGTTAAAACAAATTCAATTTCAAATTCATGTTCTATTCGGGATGACAAATAGCAAAGCATCAGGCCAATCATTGACTATTTGTGGTATGAATCTAGAGAACTCTGGTTTTTATCATGGTTAATTATATGTGGCAGGTTCACATATTGGCAAACTATCGGCTTTATTTGTTCTTGGACCCGATAAGAAAACAAAAAACATTCCATATAAGAAGGTTTTTGGTGCAAAAAAATAAACCCAAATGTTTAAATGTATAGATCAAATAAATGTCTTCCTGACAAGCTATTGTTATACATATTTTTACAGTTTTATTGAGTATTTTTCCTTATATTATTATGATAAGTGAAGTACAGGGTCGTACCCAAAAGTGGTAGGACTGATTTTTTTAACAAGAATTTTACTGACGATATACTTACATCGACTTAATAATCTTCAAAGTATGCTCCTTGAGCTGCCACACACTTAGTATAACGTTGCTCCTATTCCCTGTACGCCCGCTGGAAATTTTCTTTGGGGATGCCGTTGATGACCCTCGCCGAAGCCTCTTGAACGGCCTTTATTGAGCCAAAACGTCACCCCTTGAGCTGTCTCACAAGCGCGCCCTGGCTCTCATTTTTGGCACCAACTTGGCTGACACCTTGCGCATGGCCAAATCCTGTGAAATAATGCATTGGACGTTGAATGCAGACACAGACCCAACTGGTCTGCAAATTCTTCACTGGTTAAGCGTCGGTCTGTGTTCAGCAGTGTCCTCACTCTTTCCACATTTGTGTCGGTTCTTGCCGTCGATGGTCATCTGGAGCAATGGTCGTCTTCAACACTCTTTGAACAATTTGTGCCACTCAAATACTGTAGAACGGCTTAAGGCAGTGTCCCCATAAGCCTGCTTAATCATATCGAGGGTCTTAGTTACTATCTTCCTGAGTTTTGCACAAAACTTCACGGAATAACGTTGCTCTAAATTCAGATTCATTTTGTTTTTTGATGCGGACAACAAACTTGCTTCACTAAAAACAGTGTCCTCACTCAACGACAGCCCGCAGGCGACTGAGGTTGGTGTTGGTCTGTTGCTAAGAGCCTCCTCCACCTTACTCTGCCTGGCAGACCCCCCTCAACCAGTTTGCGCCAGAGAAAATCAGTCCTACCACTTTTGGGAGGGACTCTGTATTTAAATTGGTACATCCATTCTTGATTTATAAACTGTTTACCTAAACTGTTGGGTTCAAATCCCGGCGGTGTTGAATATTTTTCAGAGGTATCTCGATCCCTACTTGAGGTGCTTTGTGGAGGGTACTTTGAGTGAGTAAGCCGTCCGTCGGATGGGACGTTAAACTGCGGACCTCTTGGCGCCTTTCGTAAAGAGTAGGCTAATGCCGACGCCGGGTTTCTCTCCACCCTACATCCTTTCCTGTCCATCCCCTATGGCGCAAATGACCTTAGCTGTCGGTCGCCTCCCCTCAAAACTACTACTACAACCCCTAAACTGTTTAATAATTATTTCATTATATGGGTAGCTGGTATATGTATATACTATAGTTATTCCGGGAACCTTTTGATCAAGGTAGTATGTTGGTCGTGGTAGTCCAGTGGGTAGAGCATTGGACTGCTGACCAGAGGGTCCGGGGTTCGATTTCCAGGTAAGGCACTATGGGCACCTGCAGCTCCACCCAAGCTAAAGTGATTTTTTAGGGTACCAGATCTTCCTGGGAAACCATAACCAGCACAGGAAAAGAAACTGGCCCCTCTACCCTGATGTGTGAATTTTCACATGCCGTATAGGGCTTAGTACCAGGTGATGTGATCTCTACCATCACCTTCTAAACCAACCTTAGGGTTGATTACTGTGTTTATGATTTACATATATATATATATATATTTATATATATAATTATATATATATATATATATATATATATATATATATATAATTATTTATATATATATATATATTTATATATATATGTATATGTATATATTCATTGACAACTCTTTCAGATGGTGATACAGGCCAGGATGCTGTGGGAAATATTTATCACAAATGTCAATTTTGCAATAAAAGATTTGCACAAAAAGAGATCCTTGAAGTTCACACCATGCTTCTGCATCCTATAAAGGTGGAGAAAATCAGAAGTGGCCATGATAAAGCTGAGATCTTGGTAAGTTTATTTTTTAATGTTTTGTGCATAATTAGCCACTGAATCTTGTTGTATTCAAAATGAAACTTTTATGTCCTGATTTGAGTAATTCCCTTTCCCCTACCATGACTTTTTTCACTTTGTTGTTTATTTACTTTTCATTCAGCTTCTCAGTGTCTATTGTGGACTTCAGTTCTATTCTTCTGTTAGCAATAGTAGTGAAGAGAATATAAATACTTCCATGAATCATTATAATTATCAATCATCAGGCCTGAATAACGTTCAAGTCTGTCAGTTCTTTAAACTTATGCTGATATCAATGAATTAGTGTCTAGGTCTATATTAACTATGCTTTTATCAACTTTTCGATTCAATGTTATTTCCATCATGATAGCCAATTCCACTATTACTAAGGGTTTAATTCTTTACAGCAATTATAAATAACAGTTGGAGATGTGTTACAATGATTAGAAATTGGAAAGTACTACCTTGATCAAAAAGTTCCCGGAATAGCCACCGTGTGGCGCTCCCATCGTTCCGATTTGAGTTCTGTTTTTTTTTGTTAAATTGGTACATCTGTTGTTGATATTCCCTTTAAATCTTAGTGTCATAACTTGACATTTGCAAAAGTTACGTAGCCAAGAATACATCTATCTCTGTGTGTGTTGGCGATTTTTTACAATTGCAGAAATGGATTTAAATTTGCAACAACGAACTTGTATTAAATTTTGCGTAAAAAACGGATTTAGTGGCGCACGGACGTTGGAAATGTTGGAAAAGTGTTTCGGCAACGATTCTCTAAAAAAAACGGTCGTTTACCAGTGGCACGAGCGGTTCAGAAGTGGTCGTGAGTCAATCGAAGATGATGAACGCAGTGGCAGACCATCGACATCGAAAGTCGGTGAAAAAATTGATAAAGTAAAAGAAATGTTGGTCAATAACCGCAAATTAACCATCAGAGAAATAGCGGAGGACTTGAACATTGCCTATGGATCCGCCCAAGACATTGTGGTTAATGATTTGGGTTTCCGTCGTGTAGCAGCAAAGTTGGTGCCAAAAGACCTCAATTTCATGCAAAAAAGAGACCGTGTTGACGTCGCAAAAGACATGATTTGCGAGGCTGAATCAGATCCCACATTCATCAAAAGGATCATTACTGGAGACGAGACGTGGGTTTATGAGTACGACACGCAATCCAGACATCAGGCAAGTGAATGGCGTTCACCAAATGAGCCGAGACCAAAAAAACCACGTCGTTTTCAGTCAAAAAAGAAGGCAATGCTGACGGTTTTCATGGATTACAACGGTGTAGTGCATCATGAATTTTTGCCAGAAGGCCAGACAGTAAACAGAGTATTATTCGGGCGTTATGAGACGTTTTCATGAAGCAATTCGCCGAAAGAGACCAGAAATGTGGGCAGAAAACTCGTGGATTTTGCACCATGATAACGCACCGTCGCACAGTGCTATCATTATTCGTAATTTTTTGACGAAAAATGCAACAAATACCATCCAACAGCCACCGAATGCACCTGATTTGGCTCCCTGTGACTTCTTTCTGTTCAATCGAGTTAAAAAACCATTACGGGGAACGCGTTTTAGCAGCCGAGAGGAAGTAATGGAAAAATCGCAGGAAGCACTGATGGACATACCGAAAACCGAATATAAAAAATGTTTCGAGGATTGGATCAAGCGCTGGCATAAGTGTGTTGCAGTCGATGGGGATTACTTTGAAGGGGACAATATAGATTTAGATGAATAAATTTGTATTTTTAATTTTCTGAATAAATTCCGGGAAATTTTTGATCATGGTAGTATGTGATAAAATTTCAAAGAAGCCATATTAATTTGACTGCTGGTTTCATCATTTTTAATTTTGAAAAGGAGTGAGGATTTGTAGAACCCATGGTGATGACACTTTCAACATATGCAGTTCCTTATATGATTACTCTTGCTTATGTTCCTCATTTATTTTCTGTACCAAATAAGTTAGAACACCTGTACCTTCATTACTTACTCTATTTGCTCCAGTTTTACCAATTACATTTTGATATCTGTATTCAGTTTCTCCCTTGCACTCAAATGGATTTCATTTTCTTCTTGTTTATGCTCATATTTTCTTCCTTAAGCACCTGGTCCATAGTATTTAGGATTCCTTCCAGGTCTACTCGTGCCATTGGTACTCTGCATTGGCATCTGTGAACTGCAGCATGTAAATTTCTTCCCCATTCACCTTGACTCCTCGGATGCTCATTTGCTATGCTTCCTTTATTGTTTCTTCTTGGTGTACATTAAATAGTCCTGGAAAGAGGATTCATCCTTGTCATATTCCTTCGTTTATTTTGTCTTCTTTTTCCTACCATTTTTCATTTGCATGGTCCTTACCTAATTCTTGTAGATGTGATGGCTTATTCTTTTGTCATTGTAAACCATTACTAGCTTTTTTAGTTCCTTGAAGGTTTTGTTCCATTCAACATTGTCAAAGGCCTTCCTCAAGTGAACTAATTCTACTGATACTGGCTTTTTTTTACATATACCAATTTGTGTGCAGCATAAAATTTATCCTGATATTTTGATTATTTCCTTATAATAATTACATATTTATCATAATTCCATGTCAATATAACAGTTTATGTTGAATGGTTTTGATCATAAGTGGAGTTATTTTATGATAAAAAATTAATTCTTATAAAGTAGTATGCATTGAAATATTATTGCAAAAATTCATATTTTCTATTGTTATATGCCTACAAGATGACGTTTACCTTTGATCTTGTAGGATCATTTGCAAAATAAAGAATTAGACTTGACCTCTGGTGATCTGGAAGTAATTAGTAAAGAAGACATGCCTAAAGATGTTGATATTCCCCATGAAGTATCCCTGGGAGGTGAATTTTTGCAGATACAAGGTAAATATTGGTAACCACAAGATTTATTAATTATTATTAATATTACTATTATTATTAGGTAATATACCAGTTAAGGTAGGTTTCAATGAACAAAGATACTAAATAAAACATTTTGTGAATCCTAATAAAACACAAAATCCAGCATCCCACTCTATATCAGGTCTGTCTTTATCTCTTGAGTCTTTTCTTCCTCCTTTAATCCTATCTAATATCCCTATGTTGCCCTTTCCCTTTCCTTGTTTGCCTAACATTCTCCCTTCCATTATAGTAATCAACATCCCACTGCCGGTCAATACCTCCTTCATCTGCCTCTTCCTTTGTAATATCTCTTAACAAACCGCTGTGTTTATTTACCATACCAAGTACTTCCTCATTTGTTTTCCTCTTGGTCCATTTGTCCTTCTCCATTCTGCTCCACCATCACATTTCTAAAAAGCCTCCATTCTACATCTTTTTTCCTGCTTCAATGACCACGTTTCCACACCGTGCATAGCTACGCTCCATATCAAAGTTTTGACTAGTCTTTTCTTAATATCCTTTCTCAGTGTCTATGTCATCAACTCCCTCGTCCTGGTGAAAGCCTCTTTGCCTATCATAATTCTTCTTACGTCCATACTACTTTGTCCCTGTTAGTCCAAAACACTTCCAAGGTACATGAACTGTTTTACCTTCTCATGTTTTTGCCCTGCAATTTAATAGTTAGCTCAACCTTTTTCTTTCTAGAAAATCGCATAACCTTAGTTTTATTAATATTGATTTTCATCCCATATCTGTCACACTGAATTTAAATATGTAGGTATAATAATACCTTGATCAAAAAGTTCCCGGAATAACCACCTTGTGTGTGGCGCTCCCATCGTTCCGATTTGAGTTCTGTTTTTTTTTGTTAAATTGGTACATCTGTTGTTGATATTCCCTTTAAATCTTAGTGTCATAACTTGACATTTGCAAAAGTTACGTAGCCAAGAATACATCTATCTCTGTGTGTGTTGGCAATTTTTTACAATTGCAGAAATGGATTTAAATTTGCAACAACGAACTTGTATTAAATTTTGTGTAAAAAACGGATTTAGTGGCGCACGGACATTGGAAATGTTGGAAAAGTGTTTCGGCAACGATTCTCTAAAAAAACGGTCGTTTACCAGTGGCACGAGCGGTTCAGAAGTGGTCGTGAGTCAATCGAAGATGATGAACGCAGTGGCAGACCATCGACATCGAAAGTCGGTGAAAAAATTGATAAATTAAAAGAAATGTTGGTCAATAACCGCAAATTAACCATCAGAGAAATAGTGGAGGACTTGAACATTGCCTATGGATCCGCCCAAGACATTGTGGTTAATGATTTGGGTTTCCGTCGTGTAGCAGCAAAGTTGGTGCCAAAAGACCTCAATTTCATGCAAAAAAGAGACCGTGTTGACGTCGCAAAAGACATGATTTGCGAGGCTGAATCCGATCCCACATTCATCAAAAGGATCATTACTGGAGACGAGACGTGGGTTTATGAGTACAACACGCAATCCAGACATCAGGCAAGTGAATGGCGTTCACCAAATGAGCCGAGACCAAAAAAACCACGTCGTTTTCAGTCAAAAAAGAAGGCAATGCTGACGGTTTTCATGGATTACAACGGTGTAGTGCATCATGAATTTTTGCCAGAAGGCCAGACAGTAAACAAAGAGTATTATTTGGGCGTTATGAGACGTTTGCGTGAAGCAATTCGCCGAAAGAGACCAGAAATGTGGGCAGAAAACTCGTGGATTTTGCACCATGATAACGCACCGTCGCACAGTGCTATCATTATTCGTAATTTTTTGACGAAAAATGCAACAAATACCATCCAACAGCCACCGAATTCACCTGATTTGGCTCCCTGTGACTTCTTTCTGTTCAATCGAGTTAAAAAACCATTACGGGGAACGCGTTTTAGCAGCCGAGAGGAAGTAATGGAAAAATCGCAGGAAGCACTGATGGACATACCGAAAACCGAATATAAAAAATGTTTCGAGGATTGGATCAAGCGCTGGCATAAGTGTGTTGCAGTCGATGGGGATTACTTTGAAGGGGACAACATAGATTTAGATGAATAAACTTGTATTTTTAATTTTCTGAATAAATTCCGGGAACTTTTTGATCAAGGTAGTATTAACTCTGAATAATGTAATCAACTCAAAGGTTGATTTGCTTTGTGGCAGTATAGTTCTCCTAGTACTAAGCCTGACAGTATATTGAAGTCATACATCAGGGTAAGAGATCCTTTTAAAGGGTCTGGCAAGCCAGGCTAATATTATATTTATGTGTAAGAAAAAACAATCTCTTAGTTCCATATAATATGCCATTTATTATATAAGTAAATATCCAGTAAATGAAAACTATTGGAGAATTTATGAAAGACAACATGGAAGCTATTTTTAGATAATTCCTCTAATACTACCTTGATCAAAAAGTTCCCGGAATTTATTCAGAAAATTAAAAATACAAGTTTATTCATCTAAATCTATATTGTCCCCTTCAAAGTAATCCCCATCGACTGCAACACACTTATGCCAGCGCTTGATCCAATCCTCGAAACATTTTTTATATTCGGTTTTCGGTAAGTCCATCAGTGCTTCCTGCGATTTTTCCATTACTTCCTCCTTAATGGTTTTTTAACTCGATTGAACAGAAAGAAGTCACAGGGAGCCAAATCAGGTAAATTCGGTGGCTGTTGGATGGTATTTGTTGCATTTTTCGTCAAAAAATTACGAATAATGATAGCACTGTGCAACGGTGCGTTATCATGGTGCAAAATCCACGAGTTTTCTGCCCACATTTCTGGTCTCTTTCGGCGAATTGCTTCACGCAAACGTCTCATAACGCCCAAATAATACTCTTTGTTTACTGTCTGGCCTTCTGGCAAAAATTCATGATGCACTACACCGTTGTAATCCATGAAAACCGTCAGCATTGCCTTCTTTTTTGACTGAAAACGACGTGGTTTTTTTGGTCTCGGCTCATTTGGTGAACGCCATTCACTGGCCTGATGTCTGGATTGCGTGTCGTACTCATAAACCCACGTCTCGTCTCCAGTAATGATCCTTTTGATGAATGTGGGATCGGATTCAGCCTCGCAAATCATGTCTTTTGCGACGTCAACACGGTCTCTTTTTTGCATGAAATTGAGGTCTTTTGGAACTAACTTTGCTGCTACACGACGGAAACCCAAATCATTAACCACAATGTCTTGGGCGGATCCATAGGCAATGTTCAAGTCCTCCGCTATTTCTCTGATGGTTAATTTGCGGTTATTGACCAACATTTCTTTTACTTTATCAATTTTTTCACCGACTTTCGATGTCGATGGTCTGCCACTGCGTTCATCATCTTCGATTGACTCACGACCACTTCTGAACCGCTCGTGCCACTGGTACTGGTTTTAGAGTATCGTTGCCGAAACACTTTTCCAACATTTCCAACGTCCGTGCGCCACTAAATCCGTTTTTTACGCAAAATTTAATACAAGTTCGTTGTTGCAAATTTAAATCCATTTCTGAAATTGTAAAAAATCGCCAACACACACAGAGATAGATGTACTCTTGGCTACGTAACTTTTGCAAATGTCAAGTTATGACACTAAGATTTAAAGGGAATATCAACAACAGATGTACCAATTTAACAAAAAAAACAGAACTCAAATCGGAACGATGGGAGCGCCACACGATGGTTATTCCGGGAACTTTTTGATCAAGGTAGTATGTCTCTTTAACAAATCATAGGTGGCACAGGAAATTGATATGAGCCTTTTATTAATAGAGTGCTAATAATTAGGTTCTCACAATTAAATGTAAGGCTTAGTGTTAGGTGAAGTGCATCATCACTAACTAAATTGACCATTATATTTGATTATTATTGGTCATGATTGAATTGATGAATTTATTTATCATTAAATATTTTCATTTTCCTAGTTTTCCTTTAACTTTTGTAGTCTTGCCATGTCAATTTTCATTGTTATTTTCTGCTTTTGGTAAAAAATTGTAGCAAGAAATTTCCCTATTTTTTATTTATTCCCTAGGAAAAGAATTTTCTTTTTTATATGTTATTTTTCTTTGCCTACATGCTTTTCTTTTATAGCGTACGAAATATTATCATCTTATCTCAAAATTTGTGGCAAACATTTCATTGTTTTGAAATTATTATATTCCATATACACACTTAGGAAAAAGCTATGCATGACCACTTTTGGCTTTTGATGTTTTTTATTTATGAGTTCTTTTACAACCTTAGTTAAATTTATTGAAAGTCTCTTTTATATTCTTTATTCTTTACTCAAATCCTACTGTTAAAACATAAATATTAGCTTACTGCAAAGTTGCATAGCATAAAAAGATTGATATGTTTAAAACTTTTGCTAACAATCCACGAAAATTATGACCCTTGTGCAAAATTTCACCCCATTTATGACGATGTCAATGGCTTATTTCACCCAACATATACATTTCATTATCACCTTATTGTTGATTAAAAATAAGTAGGCATTAAAAGTCTTAAACAGCTGCATCAAATAAATAGATAAAGAACGTACTACGGCCGAGTGAATGGAATAGAACCCAAAGCCATACTCTTAAGGGCACTAATAGGTGGAATTAAAGAAGGGGGATGTACAGGGAGCGAGAAAGTTATAGCAACCACTCAATCACTCCGGTATATGTAGGCACATTGACCGTCATGAATTGAAAAACACACAACATTCAGGGTTTACGGGGCGGGAAGCCCAATGCCAGTGACCCGTCACTCAGACAAATGAAATATAAAATAAATAATTCTAACAATTACTCCCTCGCTCAGGTATTTGCACAACAAATTGACCTTCACGAGTCGCAACCACACACACACACACAGGGTTTACGTTGTGGAAACCTAACGCCAGTGACCCATCATTCAAATAATTGAAATTTAAAACGATTGGAAAAACTATTTACTTCCTTGCTCCGGTATTAGCAGAATAAATTGACCTTAACAAGTCGCAACCACACACACACACTCAGGGTTTACGTGGTGGAAACCTGACGCCAGTGACCCATCATTCAGACCAATGACATAAAATAAATAATTATAATAATTATTCCCTCGCTCAGGTATTTGCAAATAAATTGACCTTTACAAGTTGCAAACACACACACACTCAGGGTTTACAGGGTTTGAAACCCGACGCCAGTGACCTGTCACTCAAACTAGGAAGACACTGTAAGCACAGTGCTGGTGGGGAAATAGTGCCAAAAAACCTGACACCAGGTGTTTTGCATGCTAAGCAGGCCTCTTTAGAGAAAAATGATGAAATTAGTCCGAGCCAAAATATATAAGTAACAGTTAAGTAGGGGAGGAGGGGGATTATAATGGACAGGAGAAGGTTATGGGGGAGGAAGCACGGGTTGGCAGGCGAGGGGCCAACAGGAGAAAGGTTCAATGCTTGGGAAATTTGAAGGTCGAAGGGGGGAGGGAATGGTCGTTTGACCATTGGGGAAGGGACGGTCATGATTCCGGAAGGGAGATTGAAAACAAGGATGACGATATTGGGCCTTTGTCACTGTTCATGAGTTTTTCTTTCATTTTGTTAATGTACAAGACTTTTGTAATGGTCGAGTAGGTGAATAGGCACCTGTTTCAATAGCTGTAGGTCTTCAATTGTGATGTTGTGTGAGTTATCGTGTGTGTATTGGGCGACAGATGATTTCTTGAAATTTCCCAGTCTGTAACATGAACCGTGTTCTTCAAAGTGTGTGCAAATATTTCTGCAAGTTTGCCTGATGTAAGAAAGGTCACAATGTGGGCAGGAGATTTAGTAGATTCCACATTTGTCTTGGGTCTCAATAGGATCTTTTGGATTAACAAAGAGGTGTTTCATTTTAGTTTGAGTAACAAATATGGGTGTGTATTTGAGTTTTTTGGAAATAGAAGGAAGACCCTTTGTTAGTTGTGGGTGATGAGGTAGTTTGACAAATTTCTTGTCACCCAGTGTATACAGTGTGGTGTTATTTTGGAGATGTCTTTTGTTCCTGCGTTTTTTAAGATGTTATCAATGAGCTGTTCAGAGTAGCCATTCACCAGAGCCGTGTGTTTTATGTGTTTTAATTCTGTTTGGAAATCCACTTTGGACAAAGGTACATTGAGGAGCCTATGTACTAGGGAGTGGAAGGCAGCGAATTTGTGTGTTTTGTGATCGAAAGAAGATTCATGTATGTAATTATTGGTATGGGTTGGTTTCCTGTAGATGTTGAATGAGAGGTGGTTGGAGGAGGTTCTGGATATCTTAAGATCAATAAAGAGGAGGGACCGATCTGTTTCAGATTCGACTGTGAACTTGATTGAGGGGTATTGGTTGTTGAGTTATTTTTGGAATGCTTCTAAAGAAGATGAGTTAGTATCAAAGACTACGAATATGTCATCTACATATCTGAACCAAACTTTTGGGAAATAGGTAAATTTTTCTTGACATTGCTCTTCAAAGCGGGACATGAGCAGGTTTGCTAGGAATGGGGAAAAGGAATTTCCCATCGCGGTGCCAAAGTCTTGTTGGTAAAAGGAATTGTTGAAGGAGAAATAGTTGTTACTCATTACAAGGTTGGTCAGGAGGATGATTCTCTAATTTCTTACGGGGAGATGTTCTTAGACTGGAGCCACTCCTCCACAAATGTTATGGTATCTGGGATTGGAACACTTGGAAAGAGTTACTCTACATCAAAGGACACAAGAATTTCATGGTCTGTAAGAGTGATGTTTTTGATTTTTTCAATGAAATTGATGAAATTTCTGATATTGGATGAACTTTGAAACCCAATCTTGAAGAATTCACCCGTAAGCCACTTGGACATTTTGTAGGTAGGAGAATTGATGGCGGAAACAATGGGGCACATGAGGCAATCTGTTTTATGTATTTTTGGGAGTCCGTATAGGCGTGGGAGGTGTGGGTTCGAAACACTGAGTCTAAATTTAAGTTTTTTGTCGATTAGGTGCTTGCAATTAGTTAATGCATTAGTTAATAGCTTAGGATCATTTTGTTGAGAGGTTTTTTTAAGATTTTGGTGTAGGGTCCATTGTCAATAAAATATTGCATTTTTTGAAGATAGGTGTAATTGTCTAGAATAGCACAGGAATTCCCTTTGTCAGATTTTAAGTAGAAGCAGTTTTTGTTACGAAGTAAGCAGATAAGAGAAAAGAGCTTTCTCGGAGGTTGTACACTTATTGTGGACTTGCGTAAGGTTTTTTTTAATTTGGTTCCTACCACAATTCCGGATTTGATTCTTGGTTCCCATATCAAGGTATTTATTGGCAGATTCTATGTGTGCAATAAGATCATTCAAGGGTGATTTTGGGGGTTTTAACACTGAAATTCAGGCCCCGGTTTAGTAAAAGTAACTCCTCACGGGAGAAGCTGGTCTCGGAAAGATTAACTACAAAAGGGAATTGCTTTGCATTGGCAAGATAAAGATAGGTGCTTTTGTCCTTGAGGGAAGAGAATTTCTAGGAAAGTGAGAATTGTTTTTGCCATAGCTTATGGATGCTGACTGAATGGACTTTCCTATCATATTCTAACCACTCGGCAAATTCGATTGAATCCAGACCTGCCATTAACTTAAGATGAATATTGTAGGCTTTAATTTCAAGTTTTGATTTTTTTGCTTAAAGGAATTAGATTTCAGACTTCAAAATAGGGCTTTTTATCATGAAATCATAACGGGAAAATTGGTTTTTTCCACAGGTTGTCAAGGAGATGAATCAGGGTAGAATTCCGTTACTTTGGCAGTTTTTGAGAAAGTTAATGTCCGCAACAATTTTAAGGATGTTGCTCTTAAGCCGGTGACATCGATTACATTTGGTTGACTTGGAGGCCATCATTAATACATAGATAAAGAACATACTGTGGCCGAGTGAATGGAATGAATATAAAAACCCAAAGACTTACTCTTAAGGGCACTAATAGGTGGAATAAAGAAGGGGGGTTAACAGGGAGCGAGAATTTCGTTTTGTTAATGCTGTACATTAACAAAACGAAAGAAAAACTCATGAACAGTGACAAAGGCCCAATATCATCATCCTTGTTTCCAATCTCCCTTCCTGAATCATGACCGCCCCTTCCCGAATGGTCAAACGACCATTCCCTCCCCTTCAACCTACAAATTACAAGTGTGTGTGTGTGATTGCGACTTGTGAAGGTCAATTTGTTGTGCAAATACCTGAGCGAGGGAGTAATTGTTATAACTATTTATTTTATATTTCATTTGTCTGAGTGACGGGTCATTGGCATCGGGCTTCCCGCCCTATAAGCCCTGAGTGTTGTGTGTTTGCGATTCACGACGGTCAATGTGCCTACATATACCGGAGTGATTGAGTGGTAGCTATAACTTTCTCGCTCCCTGTACATCCCCCTTCTTTAATTCCACCTATTAGTGCCCTTAAGAGTATGGCTTTGGGTTCTATTCCATTCACTCGGCTGTAGTACGTTCTTTATCTATTTATTTGATGCAGCTGTTTAAGACTTTTAATGCCTACTTATTTTTGATCAACAAGAAGGTGATAATAAAATGTATATGTTGGGTGAAATAAGCCATTGACATCGTCATAAATGGGGTGAAATTTTGCACAAGGGTCATAATTTTCGTGGATTGATAGCAAAAGTTTTAAACATATCAATGAGAGGAAATAATTTCAAAAATATTTGAAAATTATTCTTTGATATAATTTTATAAAACCACAGAATCAATCAAAAAGTATCCGCTCATATAAACCGTCAGCATTTCAATTTTTTTCATTTCAGTAAAGTTATAAAAAATGATCTCAGTTTAAAAACACACTGCCTGCCATTTTCTGACCAAATATATCTTCAAAGATATATAGGGGCTCAAAAATATTCAGCCTGCCTTTTTGTTTTGAGTACAAGTATTTTTAGCAGACATTCTGAGAAGAAGTCATTGAAGTAACTATTAGGGTGGATATTATTCAATGAATTACTAGTGCTTTTTTCCTGAGATTTTAGCATTATTGCACTTTATAGGATACACAGGCAGCCTGATGAATTGGTTGAGAAGAAGACTTACACATTCGATTGTAAATACATATGCATTTGTATAATAAGAATATATATTATTATGTTTAATCATAGAGTTATTTATGTACAGAAATGTGTACATCTCCACTTATGATGCAAAACTTGATCATCACAGGAATGTAACTATTCATTGATTTCTCATCTTTTTCTTTTAATCTGTAGAGAATGGCCAGATGCAAGATGGTAAAGGGAAAGATGCTGCAAGTAACCTAGTGTGCACTTGTCAAATTTGCTTCAAGGTATTTGCACAAAAAGACCTTCTCAAAGATCATGTGATGTGTGTGCACCTTAAAAAGGAGATGAAATTCAGATGTGATGTCTGCTTAAAGGTATTTAAGTGTAAAAATGACATTGAAAGACATATCAAAGTGATGCATCCTCTGGAAAAATATCATCAATGCCAACAGTGCACCAGAATCTTCCAAAGATTGAGTGAACTCAAAATCCACACGTCAACACATGCTGCAGAAAGGCCATTTAAATGTGGAACATGTTCGAAAAGCTTTTCTCAAATGAGTAACTTAAAGAGGCACCTGTGCACACATTCAAAGGAGAGACCATACAAATGTAACATGTGTTCGAAAACTTTCAAGGAGAAACGTATTCTCGGGATTCATATGTTGACACATTCTGATGAAAGACAGTATAAGTGTGAGCTATGCTCAAAAGCATTCTCAATAAAGGGAAGGCTAAGTCAACACATCCTGACACACACTGAGAAAAGGAGATACAAGTGCCAAATATGCTCGAAAGCATTTCCTCTGCATTGTGTTCTAAAGACTCACATGTTGACACACACAGGAGAAAGACCACACAAATGTACCATATGCTCTAAATCATTTGCCCTCAATGGCAATCTGACGGCGCATATGAAAACTCACACTGGCGTAAGACCGTACAAGTGTCATATATGCTCAAAGGCGTTTGCTATCCATAAAAATCTCAAGACTCACATGATGACACACACTCGTGAAAGGCCCCACGAATGCGAGATATGCTCAAAGGCATTTACGGTGAAAAGTGATCTTAGGAGGCACATATTGACACATACTGGTGAGAGGAAATACAAATGCAAGAAGTGCTCAAAATCATTCACTCTCAATAGTAATCTGAAGATGCACATGTTGATACATGCTGAAGAAAAACCATTCAAGTGTGAGTTATGTCCCAAAACATTCAATCGCAAACATCACCTGGAGAGTCATTCTCAGACCCATACTGGTGATAGGCCTCATAAGTGCACAATATGTTTGAAAGCATTTAATTACAAAAGTAACCTTAATAGACATATGAAATTGCATAAAGAAGAAAGCGCCAACTGAAGTTCCTTTATGCCACATTCATATCCATCTTCCAAAGATCTCTGAGGCTACATTTAATTTAAGTCCAATGCAATCCTGGGTGCTTTTTAAAATTCAAAAAGCTCTTCAACAGTTCCTTCCTACTAACTAGATGCCATTTATATAAACACTCTAAAATTTAACATAAAACTGTTTCTGTTCACAGATATCATTCTGTTGTTTTGTGTTTTTCTTAATAAAAAATTGTGTGCAGTACATCAATGTATCCATGCCTTTTATGATAACATTAATTTCTCATAGAACTCTTTAATCCCTTTAAATTAAAATTGCTTAGTCATGAGTATTACATTCTTTCAGTTCAATAAGATTATCTCTGACAATGATTTGTAATAAAGTTGCATGTTTTTGCATGTGCTGAGCTTTGAATCAACCATGAGGTTGCCATGGCAATGCTTAAACTCTGTCACCCTTTTTTTATGAGTTGGAAAGCTGCAGGAATAGAGCATTCATCTAAACTGGAATGGTTGGAAAGTCAAGAGATATATTCACCTCAAAAAACTTAAAGAAAACATTTCAGAGAAATAGCTATGATCTAATATTGAGGAATGGAAGTGTGACTTGAACAATATGCAGAGTTTGAAAGAATTCAATCATGGTAACATTTGCATATTAATGTTCATTCCCTTTATGAGAGTGGACAACAAGCTTCTTTTCATCCTTGAGATGAGGATGCCAGCAGGATAGCTGATGAAACTGTTGTGAATTTCAACAACATAAGCAGATTCAGCCCATAAAATGTGGAAATCACCTTGCATATTAATGTTCATTAGTTTATTTTGTAAGTTGAATTGGGACCGAACATTATTATCCAGAAGAGGCCAGAGTAGGAAGTTGAAAAGATTTTTTGTGACTGCATACCATTGAAAATTCAGTGAGATATGGGAGGTAGATTTTTAAATAGCAAATTTAAGAAATTTCTCATGGAAACAGGAAATAAATCAACATGAGTTATTATCCTGATATTATAAAGAATATCATCAAATGCTTCCATTAACCCTCTTAGTGCGGCGGGCCGAAATATATTGGCTTTTCGTATCCCTGGCAAAAAGTGCGGCGGGCCAATTCATTGGCTCTTGCATAGGCTACTATTGTTTAAATCGTTGTAAGTTATGGTTTTTTCTTTAATAATTTATGGTTTTTGTGCTATCGATAGGTTGAATTATATAGAATTACGTAACTATTTTTTTAATTTTTTATTAGCAATTTTAAATGCTTTTAAAAAAGTATAATTCTTACTATAATTTTTTGTTCATTTTTGTACATGTCAGGAAGCTCTGCCTAATTGTTTGCTTGTTTTTTTTCCTGAGTGGTCTTTCCACTATGAAAAGCCACTGAAAGGCTACTAATCTGTTTTCATCTGTAATCTCTTGAATGTGTTGTGGTGTTGATATATACCTGCTTATTCTGACTTTGTTGAGACGATGGAAATGAGAGCACTGCTTTGTAATCATTTTGGTTTCTCTTGCCATCCGTCGTATCTAATCAATTGCGCCCTGTGTAATGGATTACATTGTCAGCAGTTCTCTGTGAGTTTGGACTTAGTTTTTTTCTGCCTTTAGATTGTAAGCACATTGCCGCAGTTTCAAGGAAAGGGGAAAAGTCCCAATTTGACTCAGTGAGATCAGCCTTTTCAACAAAATCGAACTATGCAGAGGCTGACAAATAAATTTGCAATACACTGGTTTTTCTTAATTTTTTATAATATTTTCTACATGTCTTTTTGATTCTTCATTATATTGAAATATCAAAGTTTAATTGAAAAATGTTTTTAAAAAAATATTAGTTTTGCGTCTAAAAATTGAAATATTATTGCTAAAAAAATTTCCTTCAAATTTATGATACTATAATAATTACATTTATTATTCAGATGATGTAAATGTATTACATCATTATTAACTACAATATTATAATTTTAAATAAAAAAACTGCGTATGATATCTAAACAAATAACTTCATAATGTTTTTTTTCCTAAGGTGATACATTTTCATAAATTACACTTCGCACTAGTACCCCTGGATTCCCCACCGCACTAAGAGGGTTAAACAAAATACTTGACATATAACTGCATAGATTTCCATTCTAAATTCATTCAAAGTTATAATAATAGTGTATTTTGAAACTGGGTAATAAAACGAGTGACAAATTAAAAATGCTTTAATACTTGCCAGCAAAAGAAGAACCAAATTAATGAGAACGAGTCAAATAATGTTTGACCCTACCTTTCCTCCAATTATCAAGATGAAGGAACATCCTCTTCAGATCCTCGTCAATACTAACAGAGAAAAAAATCTCCTTCTACCAATTGTTTAATATTTAAATAGTGTCAAATCGAAATGTGGCTAGGGTCCCTCTGACTCTGAGCTGGTTGTTTTCAACTCAAACACATTAAAAAGTTGTTTTGATACTGTCAGCTGAGTGTTTTGTTATTTTGGATGATTCTATTCTAAGTGATTAATGAAAATTTTTCCACCAACATTAAGAGTTTACTCTCATTGTACTTGTTAAATTTTGCACTTGATAGGTATGGAAAATTTGTCATTGAAAAATTCTGCAAAATGTTTAACTTGAATGTAGTATTGGTATTTTCTCAATAATCTCTCACATTTTGTTGCTGTATGCTTTTGCAGTGGGCAGCACAAAAGGGATAACATGAATCAATCCCTTTTTGTCTTCTTAAAAAATTCTACTGAACCTTTTTGACAATTTGATTGCGATCCTAACTTAAAGAGATTGCAATTTGAAGTGTCATTAATCAAGTAATGCCTCGTGCAGTTGTGTGTGTATGTGTGACTGCATGTATAACCCCAGGCATGGAATTAATATTTTTGCAAATTCAATATGATGATCTCTTAACCTCTGGCATTGAGTGTAATAACCTTGTAAGTTCCAAAATCATTTGAGATTAGTAGAATAACTGAATTCCAAGGTTTTACTAGAACCCAGGGGCATATCCTGAAAGAACTGGCAATTATCGATATTGAAAGTAATTGCTGTGATACCTAGTTATTAAAATCCCTATTTGGGGCATTGCATGTGAGAGAGAGGCTTTGTGGTTGAAGAAAAATTGTCATAGTTTGCGCACCTGCGATGGAGATTTTGATGATACGCGATTAGAGAGCATTTTGTGGTAACAAACCCAGAATTTTAAATTCTTCTTCATCAAGGGTACGGAAAAGGACACTTTTCTCAGGCAGTTTTTCCCTGTGGGTATGTGCATAGTTAACGTGGGAATATATATTTAAAAACAATTTCTAAAAAAGATAAAATCTTGTCCAGCATTAAAGATAATTTAAGACTAATTAAGTTATTCATCTGCTTGTAGTGTGAATGATTTTCATCATTCATTTTGGTATGTAAAAATAATTCCTTACTAATGTCACAAAATGAGACAAAAACTACTTATTGCCCAAAGATTGCTTCAAGCAATTTAAAAGCATTACTGTTTTGGTCGACATGGAAAAATTTTGGTATTAATTTTGCTGCGACCTGTTTCATGCCCAAATAATTGGTAAAAGTCAAATGGCATGAGTCAGTACATATGTATACATCCTCAGCTTAACTACTCAAATGGTGATTCAATGATTGGCCAATACTATTTTCTTCACTTCATTAATGTTTTCATATGTAGTTGACGCCCTCGGGCATCCAGCAAATCCAGAAAGCCATGTTGCTTTGGTTGAAGGTAGCTTCTGCCTCTGAGAACATTTTATACCAGCAATAAACGTTGCTTTGGTGGAAAGTAGCTTCTGCATATGCCAGAGTCAACATCCGGAATGCATTTTACATTCTAAATTTGATCCATTTATTGGAACAGGCAAAAATCAAAGACAAGGCAGAAGATGGCCCAACACACAACTGTAAAAAATTAACGGAACATTGAAAATGGCTGAAATTTTTGGCATAGGGGATAGTACCATACCTAATTTCACAAAAAAAAACAAACATACATAACTCACAAAACGTCAAAATTTGTGATAGTTCTTGAACAGACTACATAGACATTTTGTTGATTCATTCATAGGTCATCCAAAAAGTGGAACATTTCAAGAAATCATTGCGAAAGTTAATGATTGAAATAAAACAATACCATGTAATGAAATTGAAAGAATGCCATATAAAAGTTTATTTAATTTATTTTCAAGGGATGAAAGAGTTTTTGCTGAAACTACTCATCCTATGATCGACACAAGTATAAAAATTACATAAAACAAAAGAATGAGAGCAGTGAAAAAAACATTCTTCTACAAAATTTCTAATTTTTTTACTATTGCAACAGTTTAGTGTAAGCCAATTGCTTGAAAGAATTTTTTTGAATATCAATTCTCAGTATTGAAATTCACTTCAACTAAATGTTGCGACCACATTCTGTGAGAGATGGACATGATTGTGATATTAGAGCACTTAAGGTGTTCATTGTCTATTCAGATAAACCTTCTTGCATTTCTTAAGGTCATTCTGTCTAAATGCTTCCAAACATACCAGGCTTAATATAATAAAATAATTCGTAGACATTATAGTCGATTCATTCATAGGTCATCCAAAAAGTGTAGCATTTCAAACAGTGGAACATTTATTAAATTTATTTTCAAGGGATGAAAGAGTTTTTGCTGAAATTACTATTATCATGATAGACACATGTATAAAAACTACATAAAACAAGAGAATAAATGCAGTGAACAAAAACATTCTTCTACAAAATTTCAAATATTTTTATTATTGCAACTTTTTAGTGTGAGACAATTGTTTGAAAGAATTTTTTTGAATATCAATTCTCAGCATTCAAATTCACTTCAACTAAATGTTGTCACCACATTCTGTGAGAGATGGACATAATTATGATATAAGAGCACTTAAAGTGGTCATTGTCTATTCATATAAACCTTCTTGCATTCCTTAATGTCCTTCTGTCTAAACGCTTCCAAGCATACAAGGATTAATGTAATGAGCTACATGAAATAATTAAAAGTAATGACTGCATAGTAATTAATCATACAGATCTAGCTGTCTATAAATCTAAAATGCCAATGATTTATTCGGTCAGATACTTTCTCTCAATTGTGTGGTTTTATAAAACCATATCTAAAAATTGTTTCTGAATACTTTTTAATTATTTCATCTCATTAAATATGGAAAACGTTTACTACCAATGCATTAAACCCAGGACCCTTGGGCAAAATTTTACCGTATTGTAGACTTTGCCCATCATCTATTTCACCTAGCATACACACCAGGTGAGCATCTTATTTTTTGCTTATATTATGTAGGTAACGCACTCACAGCTGCTTCCATATCTGCCAGACCAATGAGGAATCAAAAATTTGTTGTCATTCGATGTGATAATACACTATTGTTTGGATTTCAACTGTTATCTTGAGCAAACAACAAGAAAGATAGTTGAGGTAAAATGAACTCAGTTTTTTGATTGAAAATTAACTCGTACATATAGCAAATCATATACTAATGAGGTCCCATTTTGTCTTGCATCTCGTTTATTCATGCGTTCAACGTAATTTTTTGATACAAATATGTTTCTTTTATTATTTTGGCGTAAGAAGAACATTTCCTAAGCTTATACAAAATAATAAGTGCGTGGGAAGAGTATATAACACATAAAGAATGAAATTATTTTTTGTAATTTTTTGTGTTATCTCTTTCGTTGTAGGATTGAACCCCTTTTGGATGCAAAACATCCAGAAGGTGTTCAATGTAACAAACTAACACTCGCCACATCGACGCTTAAATAGCCGGAATTCCGCAAGCTTCCATGCAGTAAGAACACACCAACCAGGGATAGTATGCATCCTCCACAACCTAATTACATACTTATAAAACAGTTATTAACACCAGAACGCTCAAACCTCTTCTCGCCTACTGATCACTACCACTATCAATACCTTTTTCCAATGCCATACGTAATCTACTAACAATTGGCTATACATTTCACCATTGATCTACTAGAATCATTTTGGAAAGGGAAACACACGGAAAACGCACTTACTTTTACATCTAATAAATCCTCTATTTAATGGTCTTTTCCAACATATATTCCGATTTATTATTCTCATCGAAACTATGTATTAATAGTCCACTGTTTAAACACAACTTGCACGCTACAAAATCTATTTTATTACACATTCTGACCGTTTAAGATTGCGCTGGCTGATTGGATGGACGATATAATTTCAAATATTGTGGCTATATTTCATATATTACGTTAAGAAGTTCATTTATTAAAACAACACAGCACACGAGTTACGACTAATTGAGTGGCTTTTCATTTTTCTTTTGTTTTCTTCATAACAGCAATTCTAGGGCCGCAGCAGAAATATGAATAAAAATGACCGACTCATTTCTCATTCCCGTACATAATACATTTAGTGGTATTCCACCCGGACAATAACATCTAACCCAGTAAGAAAGTAAATAAGGTGCGGAATTATTATTTTTATTGATAGATTTGAGCTTATAGATTATCACAGGTGTCCTCAGAACTTTAATTGACATCGAACAAAAATGATTCAATTCGTTCATTTTCCATTCATTCTTTGCGAAGAATCTTGGTCAGAAGATTTATAATGGCAACGATGGAAGAAATACTATTCATTTAAATACGTTGCGGCTGTCATAGCTATACATTAGTATGGAAACATTCTAAACTCTGATGTGCTGCTATTCTATTCACTTCTTCAATGGTAATAGGTTTCAAAGTGGTGTAACTTACTAAAATGTGTAACTTACATCTTGCGGAGACTGCCCTTGCAAGTGATCACTGAGTTTTTTTTTTTAAATTGACCACCACGTTAGCAGCCTGTGAGATTTATTTCTGCATTTAAGGAGCTTTCAGGTGAAAGCAATTGTGCCTTCTTTCGCGGAAAAGCTGTAAACATTTGTTATATTTGTAAATCAATCAGATTATTTTCACAAGCTCAGCAATGTGATGGGAACCTAAAAAGGGAAAATAATTTAAATTAATACGCGTGTTCATATCCATAATAATGGTAGATAAGTTTTCCAGTGAATAGTTAAATCATTTATGTTAACTTTAAGCTATTCAAATGTGTTGAAATATACTTCCACACATGTTTCAACTCTTAAGAGTTTATTTATTCTGCATAAATAGATTAATTATAACATTACTTTATTTATTATATTATCATGACCATGAATAAGTTTAAAACGTGTTTAAAAACAGTCAACCAGATCCCGGTCGACGGGAAAAACTAGTACCGAGTCAACGTCCGAAGAATTATTTTGACGTGTATTGAGAAATGAACTGAATGGAAACACGATACGATAGCATTATTAATTCATGCATTACTCTAGAGCTACGACAGCTAATGCATGCATAAATAAATAGGTACGAAATGCTTACAGAAATTCTTTTGACTCGGATCATTGAACGGATCATTTACGTTTGCATTCATTTATTTCGATGCCAATTTCATATGAAAGGACGCCTTTGACATTTCATCAGCTTATTAAAACGTTAATGTGATTTCATTTACCTCGTTGCGATATAAAGTCTATTTATTCCGACACATGTGTTCATATGTGTGATCCGGTTACAGAACATCTCTTTTCGTTTCAATCCATAAAATTTCAAAAGACCTTCTGTATTGATAGAAACAGATGAGAAATGATATGCAAGTGTTTTGCTGTAAGTTGGTTATTTTACGCGTGAGAAACTTTTAATGCAAGTGAATTGTTAGTGATGCCGTAATATATTTATCTTTGTATTTGTATCTCTGTTCAGTAAATAATTCTGAGTACTTTAGAACGATCAGGATGTGCGATGAAGCCGAATTTCAAGTCTGCAGATTGTGTTTAAGCCGTCGTGGTCTGTTGATGAATGTTTTCGGCGAGAATAGTAAATTACAATTCATGCTAGAAAAGACTATAGAGGATTTAATAGATGTTAAAGTAAGTTAAGTTGTCTCTGTGCTATTGTTTATAAATTATGTTGGTAGGAAATCCTCAGTTTATATTCCGTACACTGTTGTGCAAAAGTATATTCTAATTTGGGAGAAAGAAGTTTCCCATTCTGTGGTTTATAACTGTTTCATAAATATGTAATTAGGTTGTGGAGGATGCAAACTATCCCTGGTTGGTGTGTTCTAGCTGCATGGACAAGCTTACTGAATTCCGACTATTTAAGCGTCGATGTGTCGAGTGTTTGTCTGTTTTCTATAATCGCATCCAAAAGGGGTACAGTCCTGCAAGGGAAGAATGGATAACCAATCAAGAGGAGGTCAGTTGTATCCATAAAAATCTACCATGTCAGTATCGAGGACATATTTGACCAAAAATTAATATTTAATTGGCTTTTCTTTAAGTATCATGTAGAAATTACATCTCGTTATTGCGATCATTGTGATCAACCATAGTCATATTAAATGTTTGCGAAAAGACTCACTCTTTCATTAGGGAAAAATGAAAGCATTGAAATTCTAATTTAAGTTCAATATGATAATTTATCGCGAGAGATAATTTTGTTTGTTTTTAAAATTTTAGGAAGGACTGTTCCTTTGATTTTCGGAATGAACCACGAAAAACACTTGAGACTTGTCAATGGTTGACGTTGATCAAAAAAATAGCTTATTAATGAATATATTAGCCAGCGATTTTCCCATGTCACTTACTGACAGAGTTTTAATCATTTATTTATATATTTATTTAGTCAAATAACAGTATCAAACCAATGACATGGTACTGATAGCAATTAGTGTGCCTTCCTGTATAGTGCACCACTTTGACCTTAAATCTTTAGGCTTTTGATATCCTCACACTGCGTCTTCAGAATGGTCTTTTTTCTAAATTATAATTACCTTATTTTATTGTTCAACTATTTATGGTGGTCACTGTGTTTAATATAAATAAAATGCATATGTGTCCCATTATGGTGTCCCTACAGAAATTTACACTTAAATTGTAGACATCTTGTAGTAATTTGTAATCCATTTTATGAATATTTGATATGAGTAACCTAATTACTTTTCCAAACAAGTCTTGTTTGTTTTCAGAATGAGATAGTAGTGCATGGTTTTCAAGCTACAATTATGTCCAAAATTTTGGCCGCAAATATTTGTTGCCCTGTGGCTTTTATTTTGAACTGTTGATAAAATCATATCAATGAATAGTTTCATTTTAATGTTAAGCATTAGTTTCCCAGTGTAATCAAACAAGAGATTTGTGGTGACCAGATTGTCAGTGATGCTGTTGACAAGAGGGCTGTGGATATCCCAGATGACATGATCATTGTCAAAGAGGAGTTTGATACTGCCAGTAGATGCTCTGCATCTCCAGTCAGGGATATTGAATCTGTGATGATTGCATCAATGCAGGAAGGCTGCAGTCATTGGTCAGAGAATGACGAAGCAGGGAATTTGGTAAGTGTATATATGGATGTTTCCCTGAGTCTACTAATGCTTTCCTTTCAGCTCTCTTCAGTGAACGGGAAAACAAAAAAAGTTGCATGGAGCATTCATTCATGACCATAAGGGGGCTGAGGAAACAATAGGATAGTGATCGAGGCTGTGAATTTGATGTAGAGGCAAAATAATGATGTAGAATGTTTGGCTGCTCCATCAAGCTGCGTCATGAAGTCAAAAACTACAGTTCCGGCCGAGAGCTGTCTTTCTGCTGAGACTGCTCAGAGGAAACTGGCCACAGGCTGTGTTGGAAAGATAGACCCATCATATTTCCTGATGGGTTTTACTGCTTTGTCATGAATAATCAATGAAATCATGTGTATTATTTTCACAATAGACTAACTACTTCTCTCTTTTCATTCTGTCTAACATACCTTTATATCAAGTTGCTGCCTCTACTTCCTTGATAACCCAACACACTCCTATTTCCATATATATAACCATCTTTCTTAAACATCCCACTGACAATCAATATGCACTTTGCATCCATATTCATCCTATCCTGATGCCTTTATATTTCTCTTATAATTCCACACCCTCCTCACTTGTTACCTTGCTTTTCTTACTTGACTGAGTATGTGGTACTTAATTTTCCTTTGAATCCCCTTCACTTTATATGTTAATGTTGAATTTATGAGAAAACATTGTTTTTAGGTAAATGCAGAAACAATTTGTTTAATTTGAGAAAATGAGAAAATCTTCAAAAATTTAACTATGTATCATCCATCGTTGCTTAGTTTTTAATTGAATTTTTGCTAGTTGGGTGGGCATTCGATGAATGTTTTGAATGGATATGCTTCTATGCTGTAATGTTTGTCTGTGAATTTTCAGAATCATTCACAAGATAATGAATCAGGCTTGTCCTTTAATGAGGAAGTGAACATTAAGGAAGAATGTGACATTGATATTCCTCAGGAAAAAGGATACCTCGGATCAGATCTGTTGCAGAAACAAGGTAAAGAGACCTCAGGATTGATAAATTTTTATTAAAAATGGAATAGAATAGAAAAAGGTATATCGCACTGAATTTCTAATTCACTCAGCAATGCTTGCATCCCCTTGGTCTACTGACAAACTAAAGCTTAATCATCAGCAAACCAAACAAAGTTAAAAATTCTGTCTAATTTCATTCTTACCTCCAGTTCTTCCTTTAATGCATCTTCAGTCATTTCCTCTGCATGCAGGTTGAGCAGCAACAGTGATAATGGGTCTTACCTGCCTTACACCTTTTCCTAACGCAGCCCATCCAGGCTTCCCATTCCCCACTCGCACCTGGATAGTCTAAGACATTTACTGGTTGTCGATCAGCCTCCTTTCCCTGCAATATATTCTGCAATAAAC
>NW_027286883.1:137500-224763 GCF_022747635.1 Hetaerina americana
GACAAAGCATTGTGGTTGGAAATGAAAGTTTTCAGGGAATCAGTACAATATGGCCGGAAAAAGAAGATATCACAAATGTATCTGAGCTTCAATAAAGGTTTCCGTGGTTGTTTTAACAGGAATATTTTCTCTGTGAGACCACAAAAGAGGTTTGAATAGGTAGGACTAACCTGGTGCCCATGGCACAACCCTTGATTTGCTAGAAGAATTTATTGTTAAAGGAAAAAGGGTTATAGGTGAGGATGAATTCGGAAAGGCTAAGGAGAAAATCTGTGCTTGGGGTATGTGGCTCAGGGCATTAGGAGAGGTAGTGTTTGAGAGTGGAGAGACCTTCTGATTGGGCAATGAATATGAATAAGGATATTGAATCTATAATGTCCATAGTAATCCCAGTATGTGCAGGGAGGGAGGTTGATTTTAGCCTTTCCACGAAATGGTATGAATCTTTGGTATGTAGTGGTAGGGAATAGACTATTGGCTAGATATATTGATCTACAAATGCAGAGATTCTTTCGGTTGGGAGTGATGAGAAGACAAAATTGGTTGATGAGGATTCCCTGGCTTGTGAATCTTTGGAAGGATATAGAAATAAGGGATGCATGGCTATGTAAAGAAGAGAAAGGCCTGGTCTGAAGGAGATGGACCCTTATTTCGCCCATTGTATATTAGAAATTCAATAAGTTCCTTTTTATGTGTAGGGTGTAGATCTTTGGGGATTTGCTGGTAGGCTAATGTATCCAAAAGTTGTCTGCTCCCTTATGTAATGTGATATTTTTAAGACAAAGCCATTGAACCTTTTTCTGTGGAAGATATGATGATATTAGGATCCTAATTAGCTTTCTTAGTTCTGTAGATTCAGTAAGAGGAAGGTTGGGTCAAGGATATCAGGAATTGAGAGAAGACAGGTTAGATATTCTTCACAGGGAAAGATATATAAAAATTTTAATAAGATGATTTAGGGGAAATAGATTGGGTTCTTGGACAGAAGGCAGCTTGAATTTCTGTAAGGCATTTTGAAGGTGTCTGGAAATATGCTAAAGTGATGGTTTTGTATCCCAAAATGCGTTTCACCAGAGATTCTTGCAGAAATGTAACATGTAGCTGCTAGGATTGTTGCGTGGGTTGCTCAGGATATGGAGGTGAAAGAGAGGCCCTTGCTCAAAAGAGAGGTTATATTTGACTAAGGTGTTGAAAAGAAAGCTTAACCATAAGGCTTATGTGTATATACCACATTATGATTACAACTTTGTTCACTGCAGAAGTTAACTATTCATTGATCCACTTTGCTTTGTTATTCTTCAAATATTGCAGATAATGGCCAGAAACAAGATGATGGAGGAACTTTACTGCATGCTTGTCAAATTTGCTGCTGTGAATTTGCACAATTGGACCATCTTAAAGATCACATGATGAATGTGCACCTTAAGAAAGTGGTGCAATTTAGGTGTGATGTTTGTTTAGGGATATATGAGCATAAAAATGACCTTGCCAGACATATTAAATTGGTGCATGCTTTGAAAAAGAAACTCCAATGCGAACACTGCTCCAGAAACTTCCAACATATGAGTAGACTCAAAACCCACATGACAACACATACTGGAGAGAAGCCATACAAATGTACCTTATGCTCAAAAGGTTTTGCCATAAAGTCGAATTTGAAAAGGCATATATTGACACATACTGATGAGAGGTTATACAAATGTGAGTTGTGTTCAAAGGCATTCTCATTAAAGGGAAACCTAAGACAACACATGTTGACACACACTGGTGAGAGGAAACATAAGTGTGAGATATGCTCCAAAGCATTTGGTTTAAATAGTAATCTGAAGACGCACATGCGGACACACACTGGTACGAGATCGTTCAAATGCCACATATGTACCAGAGCATTCACTCAAAGTGGTGATCTGAAGAGGCATATTATGACACACACTGGGGATAGGCCACACAAGTGCAACCTATGCTCAAAGGCATTCACTCAAAGTTATAATTTAAGGAGTCACATGATGACACACACTGAGAAAAGATCATGAAAATGTTAGATGTGTTAAAAAAATTAACCTTTAATGTTGTTCTTAAGCCAATATAGGTATTAAAATGCTTTGGCCTCCCTCGTGACATTTAATTTTTTATCAAACCTCTCCCTGTCATAGCATAATTGAAACTAATTTATAAATTTTTAAATATTTATTGTAAAACTTTTACTTGCATTAAGTTGCTTCTACTATTTAGTAAAAAAATTAATTAAATTATATCTGAAATGTTCACTTCTTTTTGTTTTCAACCTCTGTACCAAAGTTCAGTTTGTGTGTTAAAGTTTTAAACAATTCACTAAATATAGGCCTGCATTGCATTCATGGCACCAATAAATTGTATGTAACTCTTATTTATCGTGGAGAGCACACCTGACATCTTATTTGAGGCTTAGACTTCTTCCTAGTTAATAGTAAATTTTCAATGAAATGCCTCTTGATCCAAGTTTCTCACTTGAACTTTATTTATCACTTCCAATACTCATCTTCTCTTCTTCTATCCTATTGCTCAACTAAATCCTCAATATTATCGTCACTCAAAATAGCCTGTCACTTTTGGTATCCAGTATAGGGATTATGTTCATGGCTTTTTTACTACTCTTTCTAAAGGAAGGTTTCTAAAACCTGAGACTATTAATGATTATGAGGTCTCTTGCCCTCACAACTGCTATGACAGCAAAAAAAGAAAGAATGATGCATGAATGTTTCCAGAGAATTTAAATGAGAAGATCCTATGAATCAGTAAAGAGAAATAGTGTAGGCAGACAAAGTGTAGCTGCAATAAATTAGCTTAGATCATTAAAAGATTTGACAGATTTATCTTCCTTATAGAGTGCCTTTAATGTAGCCAAAGTAACAATTAAGAAGACCCATTATCTAAGAGGCAAGAGGTAACTGTAGATATTAAAAAAATTTAATGGTGCAGCAGAAAAATATTGTAAACATAAAGATCTGAGGGAGATATCCGGTATACAGCCATCAAATGAAGCCTGCCTACTGCACCATACCATGTACTAAAAACCATACTAAGGGGTTAAGAAGAACATGTAGTTAAAATGTCAAGAGATAATTCAAATGTATGATAGGTTTTAAAGCATTAATTTGTCAAAAAAAATTCTGCCATCTTGTCCACCTCCAAAGAATGCTGATATGACATATAATTGAAGTGCATTAGAATGATAAATATACTGAGATACTCATAAAGAGTTCTTCCTAACACTTTCCCTACATGACTATGTATATCTATGACTATCAAATCATGAAAAATTGTTTGTTATATTTATCTGTAAAAAACTAGTCATTCGCATAAATTATTATATCATTTTTAAAAATAAAAATGCTATATACGAAATATCTAAAGTTATGCAAATTATGACAAAATGAATTTCAACAGAAACTATTTCATGCCTTGAAATTAAAATTTGATGTACATTCAAGTGATGATATTTGAAATCCTATTGACAATATTTTCACCTCCTGGTTAAATTTATGGCTAATTAATAATAAACTCATACTGCTACCAGGAATTATCATTGGGTAGGTAACTGAATGGACATCAACTAACCAACGGGATGGTATTTCCTGGAAGCAGCATGAATACATCAAATAGGCATTCCAGAAACCAATAGATTAATGTTAATAATAAGCTCCATATAATTATGTTAAATGAACAGTGTTGCCTACTTCTGTGTTATCGAAAGAGGCACATGAAAGATATCTTTTCAACTATGTCATATTTTAAAATTGTTTATTGAAAAAACTGGTTAAGATATCACCAAGAGAAAAATTGAAAATATGCATAAATTATACAGAAATTTCTTTTATTACAATGGTGAATATTTTAAAATTTGTAAATAAATTAAATTGCAAATTTTAATTTAAACATAGGTTATTACTTTTCATTGATGAGTAAAAAAATTACATTTTTTGCCATGTATTTAGCATTTTTGGACAAGTTTTGAAAATACATTTCAGCAGTAACACACTTATGTGTTGGCTGGAAAAATGTTTATCTAGTGTACACACCTACTCAAATGGGGATGCATCTTAAAACTTATCAAATATGACTTTCACTTCGAAACAGGAATGCATACACAAAATTTACTGGAGAAGTTTATGTTTCTCTGTGTGGAAAGACTTATTTCTGGCATGAATTAGCCCCCAGGCAAACCATAAAATACCTGTAGAGTGAAATAAAACTCTAGAGATATGTCATTGTATACTAAGAAGTGGTAAAGGTGTGGTGAGACTACCTAGTCCTAACAAGGTTAGAGGATAACCTTACTTGGAGGCTCTTTACAGGTAAGGATTGCTATCAAATTCTAATATTGTTATTTATGAGAATCTTCTAGGTTTTGCATTTTCTAAATCTCACCTGTATTCTGAAGAGCCAAGAAGATTCCTCTTTATAGGGCCTTAGTCCAATCTTTCTAAGCAGGCGGATTTTTATAGTAAGGTTAGGTTACTCTTACTCTAATTATGCTGCTCAAAATCCCTCTTGAGATATTTTGCCATTTTATACTTATTATTTATTATCATCCCATAGGGTAAAAAAAAGTTTGTCTTACAAAATTCAGAAAGCAACTCTCATAGAAGAATCTATGAAATGTATCAAGTATAGACCAGGAAAGAAATTTGCATAGGAAGGGCTGGCCTCTCTGCCCATGGCACAGCTCTTGATATGCTAGAAAAATTTGTTGTTAAAGGAGAAGGAGTTGCAGGTGAGAATGAACCCTGAAAGGCTGAGGAAAAATCTTTGCTTGGTATGTATGACTTAGGGCATTAACCCTCGGAGTACGGTGGGCCAATGTATTGGCTTTTGGGTAGGCTATTGTTTAAATTGCTGTAACTTATGGTTTTTTCTTTAATAATTTATGATTTTTGTGCTATTGATAGGTTGAATTCCATAAGATAACATAACTAATTTTTTTTAATAGCAATTTTAAATACTTTACAAAAGTATAATTCTTACTATAATTTTTCGTTTAGTTTTTTACATGTCAGGAAGCTCAGCCTAATTGTCTGCTCCTTTTATTTTCTGAGTGATCTTTCCACCATGAAAAGCCACTGAAAGGCTACTAATCTGTGTTCATCTGAAATCTCTTGAATGTATTGTGGTGGTGTTGATATACTACCTTGATCAAAAAGTTCCCGGAATAACCACCGTGTGGCGCTCCCATCGTTCCGATTTGAGTTCTGTTTTTTTGTTAAATTGGTACATCTGGTGTTGATATTCCCTTTAAATCTTAGTGTCATAACTTGACATTTGCAAAAGTTACGTAGCCAAGAGTACACCTATCTCTGTGTGTGTTGGCGATTTTTTACAATTGCAGAAATGGATTTAAATTTGCAACAACGAACTTGTATTAAATTTTGCGTAAAAAACGGATTTAGTGGCGCACGGATGTTGGAAATGTTGGAAAAGTGTTTCGGCAACGATTCTCTAAAAAAAACGGTCGTTTACCAGTGGCACGAGCGGTTCAGAAGTGGTCGTGAGTCAATCGAAGATGATGAACGCAGTGGCAGACCATCGACATCGAAAGTCGGTGAAAAAATTGATAAAGTAAAAGAAATGTTGGTCAATAACCGCAAATTAACCATCAGAGAAATAGCGGAGGACTTGAACATTGCCTATGGATCCGCCCAAGACATTGTGGTTAATGATTTGGGTTTCCGTCGTGTAGCAGCAAAGTTGGTGCCAAAAGACCTCAATTTCATGCAAAAAAGAGACCGTGTTGACGTCGCAAAAGACATGATTTGCGAGGCTGAATCCGATCCCACATTCATCAAAAGGATCATTACTGGAGACGAGACGTGGGTTTATGAGTACGACACGCAATCCAGACATCAGGCAAGTGAATGGCGTTCACCAAATGAGCCGAGACCAAAAAAACCACGTCGTTTTCAGTCAAAAAAGAAGACAATGCTGACGGTTTTCATGGATTACAACGGTGTAGTGCATCATGAATTTTTGCCAGAAGGCCAGACAGTAAACAAAGAGTATTATTTGGGCGTTATGAGACGTTTGCGTGAAGCAATTCGCCGAAAGAGACCAGAAATGTGGGCAGAAAACTCGTGGATTTTGCACCATGATAACGCACCGTCGCACAGTGCTATCTTTATTCGTAATTTTTTGACGAAAAATGCAACAAATACCATCCAACAGCCACCGAATTCACCTGATTTGGCTCCCTGTGACTTCTTTCTGTTCAATCGAGTTAAAAAACCATTACGGGGAACGCGTTTTAGCAGCCGAGAGGAAGTAATGGAAAAATCGCAGGAAGCACTGATGGACATACCGAAAATCGAATATAAAAAATGTTTCGAGGATTGGATCAAGCGCTGACATAAGTGTGTTGCAGTCGATGGGGATTACTTTGAAGGGGACAATATAGATTTAGATGAATAAACTTGTATTTTTAATTTTCTGAATAAATTCCGGGATTCCAGAATTAAGCTATTTTGGGGATCGAGATGGTGCGGGGGCTAACGTACTGGCTTCCCACCCTGAGGGCGCGGGTTCAAATCCCGGCGGTGTTGAATATTTTTCAGAGGTATCTGGATCCCTACTTGAGGTGCTTTGTGGAGGGCACTTTGAGTGAGTACGCCCTCCGTCGGATGGGACGTTAAGCCGCGGACCCCTTGGCGCCTTTCGTAAAGAGTAGTCTAAAGCCGACGCAGGGTTTCTCTCCACCCTTCATCCTTTCCTGTCCTTCCCCTATGGCGCAAATGACCTTAGCTGTCGGTCGCCTCCCCTCAAAACTACTACTACTTAAGCTATTTTAAGTTTTTCAAAACACTTGTCTAGAGGTCTCTCGGCATCCTTGTTGTCATAGCTTAGGACATGCACTGTCCTCCTTATAAATTATAAGCACACAAGTTGATAAGATGATTTGTTAAATGGATAGTCATAGTGTTAACCAAAAATATAGCACATCATGTGATATTCTGCAATGACAAGGGTATCACTATGCTGCAGAGGTAAATTCTTCCTCTTTGACACATGGATTCTCAGGGAAATGCTTGGTATGGTGTTAAATTTAAATTGGCGTAGTATGTCTATAATGGCATGCCTGTTAATCAAACTTAGGCCTTGTGGCAAAGAATCCTATTTTATAACCCTTGATCATCTCTTTCAATCTTTTAAATTAGATATAGATAGAAAAAACATGCAGAATGTATAACAGTGCATTAAAATTGTGATAATTTATTGAGAAGACCCTGGTACCTAAAAATGTTGACCCATTAACCAATGAATATGCATGACATTTTGCTGGGATGGCCAAAATATTAAATGATAATATCTTTAAAAGAAAATAGTGAATAAAAATGTTTACAGAACCATAGTACACTTAGGCCCTGCAAGTCAAGGGATATTATGGATAGATAGTTAGATTGAGGTTTCAATTTGGGCAAAATTGAGGGACAATGGTCCTACCCCCATTTAACACACTATTGTACGAGGGTCATCCGGAAAGTAGTACCCGTTCGTGCCGCATAAAGTGCTGACGACGCGAGTAGCCGCTGGACGAGGTCAGATAGCTTCAGTGGCTTGTCTGCCTTCTCTGAGCCAAGTTGCGTGACGCTAGCATTGCCTGTGTTGTTTCTGTGATTGTTTACAATGTTTAAAAAAATTGAGAACGCCGCCAGTTGTGAAGTGAGGGCAGTGATTAAATTCCTCAATGCAAGAAACGTTCGCCCATGTGATATTCATCGCCAATTAAAGGAGGTGTATGGAGACAATGTAATGGACGAGTCGTCTGTTCAGCGGTGGTGTCGCAACTTCAACATGGGGAGGGGGAACACACACGACGATGAGCGTTCGGGGAGACCATCTGTCATTACAGACCAACTGGTGAGCTCAGTTGACGAATTCGTGAGGAACGATCGGCGCGTCACAATTGATGACATCTGTGAGCATTTTCCCAATGTTTCTCGAACAATTGTTCATGAAATTGTTAAACACCATCTGCATTATGCAAAAATTTGTGCAAGATGGGTCCCTCGCAAGCTTACAGATGAGCACAAAACCAAGCGGAGTGACCCTGTATCTCAATGAGCTGGCGGCGAAGGACTATGCAGCAGGAATACAGAAACTTTTCACACGTTATGACAAATGCCTTAATTTGCTTGGAGATTATGTTGAGAAGTAGTTTAAAGTATCCTCTTTCAAATAAAATTTTTTATGTTTGTTAATATTTACTTCTGTCTCTTTATTTCACGAACGGGTACTACTTTCCGGATGACCCTCGTACATGTATTTTATGAGGCATAAAATTTATAATTGCATGCATACATAAAAAGCAATACATGTAGAAATGTACACCTTCATTATGCACATTGATAGAGGTACAGAGAATGGACAGACTTAAACATTCTTCAGGTATACATACCACTAAAATATCATATGGAAGAAACGATCAAAACAATATACCAATAGTTAGAGAACATCATAGAACATATGTTCCGGCAGGGAAATGTTCAGAAATTAGTGATAAGAGATCAGAATTGGATAAAAGGCCAATACATTAAAAATGATTAGGTGGGTGATTACAGTTTTGGTAAGAGGAATGATTAAAGGTTGATGGCAATACAGTTCTGCTGGGGAGAGACAGAAGTAATTCATTGCCATCGCTTGGATGAGGCATCACTAAAGTTGCAGGTTTACATGAAAAATGATTGCAGGTGACAAAGAAAGGTATCAATGAGATTAAAATTAGTTTGAGGCACAGGTTTAGGAACAACATTTTTCATTTGAAAAATTTCCTTGGAGTGAATGAGGAATCTGATCACAATTTGTCGTTAGAAATTATAGCATCTAATTCAAAAAGATGTGCATTACGAAATGGAATGTAATATCATGAACTGAATTAACAAGGAAGGAGTATTAATCAGCATATTGTAGAGAAAATCACGACAGAGGGAAAGGAGCTGGGTATCTTTGAGGAAAAATTGGTACACTTTAAATAAGGATCTACAAAACTCGCAAACAAAAATATCATAACTTTTAATAGCATAAAAACCAAGGAACCATGGTTTTATTGATTAGATGATTAGAAAGATTGATGAGACAAGGAAATGGAAGAATGTAAATGAATTTACATAGAAGAAAACAGAAGTTTAAATAATAAATTAAGCTAAATGCCACTAATATAAAAATAATATTGAGAAGACCTACTAGGAGGATATGGAAAGTCTAGCGAGAAAGGGTGAAATTGGGGCACTATACAGGAAAGCAGCATGAGTTTTAATGTTCAACGTATTATACAAGGCGCTGTTTTGGCAGAATTAATAAATGAAACGTTAACACCCACATAAAGAATAAGAATAGAAATTCGCCGGGTTAATTGTTCGCCAAAAAAATTATTTGATGAATGTTATCGTGATTTTGTTCGTAATTTTTGGGAAGTAAAAGAAACTCCATAAACGAAAACATCTTAAAAACACCCTCCCGTAATGACTTATCCGAGAAATTACATTTTACCTCATCAATTAATCCATAGTTTCCATCCACAAGAAATGCCACATTCGCTACACTTTAAAATAATGTTTCATCACAACGGGTTAACTGAAACCAAAATGGTTTTCCTGCATCTTCATCAAAGAGGATACAACGAAATAATAGTTTTTGGCTAAATTTCTTCGTTACTAATATCGCTTATTTATGTGGATACAACTGCCTTCTTTCGATTGGTATTCCAGTCTTTCTTTGAATGATTGCACCCACTTTAGATGCGATAATAGAAAAAAGACAAACACTTAGCACATCGAACCTTTAAAAGGCGGAATTCAGTCAGTTTCTCCATGCAGTTAGAACACACCAGCCAGGGATGATTTTTATCCTCCACGACCACATAGAATATCCCGTTAACATGTATTAACAACAAAATCAACGTAAATCTTTGGGCCCAAAGATTTCCGTGCTTTTTTAAATCACGTAAGATATAACCGTGTAACGTAAAACCAACAATTAATTCATTTAAGATTGCAAAAAAATTAAAAAAGCAGGCCTACAGGATATCAAACGTACTTTAACATCTATTACATTCTCTACTGACTTTGCCAACATGATTTGTAGTTTTATATTCTCGCCGAAAACATCAACAGTCCACGAATAAATACAATCTATAGACTTCGAATTCGGCTTTATCGCATATTCTGAAGGTTTTAAAGTACTCCTAACGCTTAACTGGACATCGCAACGCAACAATAATAATGCCATATGTCACAATTTACGTGAAATAGTATTAAAAGTCATCAAAACAGGCGAAACAAGAAAGAAAATCATTTACAGCTGGGCACTTGCATTTCGTTCTTCATCTGTTCATTCATTTGAGAAGGAATGCAATGGTATCGACCATAATGGAAAGAGTAATATACATCCGGGTCACACATATTTCGGGCTGATTAGATGTTATCTATCATTAGGTAATGGAAAATAAAAATTAACCTTTTTATACGTGTCAATTAGGTGATAAAGTTGGACAGGCGGATTTTGATTTTAAGTTTAAATCGAAAAAAATAATTAGTTCGTATATGAACCATTTATTCACCCGAAAGACCCGGGCCTAAAGATTTACAAAGACCTTCTTTGTGAAGCCAAAAGAATGAATAACCATGCATTTATGCAAGCAGTAGTTAATATACGTTGGACCTCTAGAGTCATATCAAGATATTACATTTTCTACTGTGCCGTGTTCCTATTTGGTTCCTTTCTGAATAAGCGTCATCAAGATTCTAGGAACGTTGACGCGGTCCCGCTGTTTTTAAAAGTTGAATCAAACACATTTCAATGGCTTACAGTTAACATTAATCATTTTATTATTCACAGGTAAACTTATTTATCGTTAATTGGCTATGAACATACAAACTAATGTAATTGATGCACCATCTTAGGCCCCTTTCACATAGTCATATCTCTTTTAACGAACTGCGTTGCCATAAGAAAAAGAAAGATAACCCTTAAATCTGTTAAAAGCATTTATGTTTTCATAGTAGTAGCTATCGCTGTTCCAGATAAAATTATAAATATACCTAAGTTCTACTGTGTCGTAATTTACAGTACTTCCTACATGACGATATCCTTTTTGGTGGCCCTGAATGACATGTTTAAATAATCCTTCGAGCGTTTACATAATCTCGCTGCATTACAAATTCGAAACATGTCCATGCAGATATTTGTGATTAGTGTCAATTTGTTAGTCATTGAAATTCATGTGATTTTTTTGCTATTCCCTAAAAAAACTCAAATATTTGCCAATGCAAAAAAAACATCCCGGAGATAATCGTTGCTTTGACAGGGAACGAAACACAGTGGTGTGATTTTTAAGAAGTGGTTTCGTGTCATATCTTTTGCAAATAACGCATATGTGTGTCTTTCACTAACAAATACATACCACATCCAAAGGAAGACAAATCTAGGAGCATTGCATTAATGCCAGTGATTTCAATCACACAAAATTGGAAGAAACAGTTTTTTCATAAAATATTTATAAGCGGAAATCATAAACGTTTGTTTTATAAATATTTAGCTTGAAAGACTGTGTGGCCTTCACGAAACTCTTCTTCTCAATGTTTTTTTGCTGCCAGAAGCATAAACTGATTTCATTTCATACGTAAACTGATATCAAAGCTCAGGCGTGTATTAATTATAACACTGGTTATATTATAGTTTCACTGCTCAAATACTTGTTTTTATATCTGTTATAAATGTACTGTATTTATGGTGCTAATTAATACCGTAACAATACTCGAAACAATGCTCTCTGCATGACCTTTTTGAATCTCCTCGATTCCTTACTTCATTTAAATGCCTTTGGAATCTCTAAACATTGCTATTCATTTCTTTTTCAAATGAAAACAGACCGTAAAATCAGTTTTCCCATGATAATCTTGTCATCGTAATAAAGGCCCCGTTAAGATGCAAAACTCACCATAGTCTGTATATTCCTCGTCAAACAAGGTTAAAAATCTTAAATGTGAATAATTAAATGATAAATGACCAGTTGAAACTATTAAAATGTATCTGAATAGGCATGCTTCATTGCGTTTCAAATATTAGGTGAAGCGGGACCGAGTCAACGCTCGGTTAATTACTTGAACGTGTACCCTCTCATACTCGCTTCAGGGCCTTTCATTATAGATATCGTTAGGCAGGAATGAAAGAATCAAGGCGCAGTACTACTAAGAAAGTTTTTATATTACTCCAGAGCGAAAACAGCTATTTCATGCATATATTCCAAGATAACATTCAATGTGTACAAAATAAAAAACGCATTTAAGACTCTTATAACCCGAACTCGAATGAACGGGACATTGATGAACTGAATCTTTTCTTTTCGAATATTAATATTAAACCATACTTGTGGTACTCACTAAGCTAATTAACAAATTAAATTTAGCTTTTAATATTATTTTCACCCTCTAAGTTACGTTATACGTCCAATTGTTCATAAAATGTGTTTATATGTGTGACCCGGATTAAGATACCTTCTTTTCGTACCGTTGACATTCAAGTCATTCAATTAACAAATGAAGGTCGAAATGCAATTGCCTATCAGGAAAGTTGTTTATATTGTGTTGTAGTGTGATTTTAATAATTTTCAATGCTAAATCAAGTAAATTGTGGAAGATTTTATCATACATTTAAATTAAGGTTGTCCAGTGAATCATTCTGAGTACAATAAAACGATCAGGATGTGCGATAAGGCTGAATTTAAAGTTTGCAGATTGTGTTTAAACAGTCATGGTCTGTTGATGAATGTTTTCGGCGAGAATAGTAAATTACAATTCATGCTGGAAAAGACTATAGAGGATTTAATAGATGTTAAAGTAAGTTTAGTTGTTCGCCTGACTTTTTGTTCAAATTAAGGTCGTAAGAAATCTTCTGTGAAATGATATAGTAGCTGGTGTTCTCGAAACGTATCAAAAAGTGTAGCGGTATTTGAGTAAAAGAAGTTTTGTGCATTATTTGGTGAATATCAGTTAATGAAATATTTTATTAGGTTGTGGAGGATGCAAACTATCCCTGGTTGGTGTGTTCTACCTGCATGGAGAAGCTAACGGAATTTCGGCTTTTTAAGCGTCGATGTGCCGAGTGTTTGTCTGAATTCTATAATCGCATACAAGAGGGGTGCAATCCAACAGCAAGAAAAGACTGCATAACCAATCGCGAGAAGGTCAGTTATATCCATTAAATGTAACCATGTCAGTATCGAAGCCATGTTGAGTCAAAAATTGATATTTTGGTCCATATTAAGTGATAAGTATAGAAAAACCATTTTCTTGTCACTATGATCATTGAGATCAATCGCAGTCATTGTTAAATTTAACAAAAAGGCTCCCTCTTCCCGAAGGGAAAAAGGAAAAATTGCAATTCTAATTCAATACCTCGTATAAGTTATCCCGAGAGATAATTTTCTTTGTTTTAAAAAGTTTTGAAAATCTAGTTTCCTTGATTTTTAAAAATGAACGATATAAATGACTTAGACGTTGATCTAGTAATCGGCTTTTTGAGTGACTTAATTTAGCCAACGATTTTCCAATCCTATTTCGAAACTGTGTATAAAATAAATTATTAAAACACTAAGTGTAATCATAGTAGTTATTTTCATCTAAATTTTATTTAACTCGGTTTATCATTTAACTATTAACAATAGCCGCTGTTTTATAGGGGGTAAGAAAAATAAAATACATCGTTCTACTTCTGTCTTTACAAAACTTACAATTAAATTTTAGACCACCATATAGTAATATGTAATCCCTTTTATGAACAGTTGATATGAGTAATTCAGGTACCTTAAGATTCCAATGTCATTTGTTTTGCAAAAAAAATGATTCCCTAAAAGTTCTTTTGCTGGAATTTTATCTTAGTCTTGACAGAAGGGTTTAGTTGCCCTTATGCTGTTAGTTTTAATTTAGATGAAATTATATTAGTGTAAATGATATATATTGCATTAGTTTCCCAGTGAAATTAAAAAAAAGGTTTTTTTTGCAAACAGATTGTCAGTGATGCTATTGACAAGAAGGTTTTGGATGCTCAAGATGATACCATCATCATCAAAGAAGAAATTGATGATGCCAGTGAATACTGTACTTCTCTCCTAGATCCCCCAATGGTCGCGTCAATGCAGGAAGGTTGCAGTCATTGGTCAGACAATGTAGAAGCTGGGAATTTGGTAATTGTGAATATATCCATGAAAAAGTAGTTGGCATTCTTGGGGAAGAATATATTTATTGATCTTTTTACTTGTACAAATGCATAAATTACTTCAAAATATTCTCCCCTTGCATCAATACACTTTCATAGACATCTCTGCCTTGCCTTGGAAATTTTTCACGGTCTCATAATTCTTTTTCAATGGTGCTGGGGACCAGGAAGTTTGTTATGTTGAAGGATCTGTGGCTGAAGTCATTGTCATAGTGAAGCTTGAAAGTGTCATGCTCCATGCTACAATGTCAAAAATCAAGCTTCACATGAAGGCATATCTTACTGCTCTGGCTGTTTTGAACAAACATGCCAATTCCTGTGTTGGAAGTAGAACACCCCTTACCACATTGCCCGCCTTGCTATATGGTACTGCCAGGGAAAGTGGCTTCAATGTATAATATTGTGCATTACTTTCATAAGGGACTATGTACTTCCTTCTTTTTATCCTGCCCAACATCCCTATCCATCTGATTTCTGCCCATTTTTCCTTGACTTTTGACACATCATATGTTCTATCCTGTGTAATAAATATGCAACCTGAGGACAAAAAGAACTTTATTTTGCTAAATTAGTTTGCATAGGTGCATGTCCCATTTAAATACCCTCTATTTGTTACTATATAATTATATTCCATCTTATTTTCCTCTGCCTTAAGTCTTTGGCAGTTTGGCTTTGTAGTTGACTTGTTGTTTCTTACTTTCCTCTGTCCATTTCTTTGTAAGAATGCTCATTAATCAAATTTTTATATTTTGAGTGTGTGGAAAAGTTGCATGGAGCAAGGTCTGGTGAATAAAAAGTATAATCAGGGATGGTGACTAAAATTTTTGTCAGAGACTGGCAAACAGTCAATGCCGAATATATCCAGGTCTTGCATGCATTTTAGTAAAATCCAATTGTTTGGTTAAAAGAGTGTGCACTGTTCATTTTCCTGAATTCACATCATCAGCTATTATTCAGATACTTTTTCATCATTTGAGTAGGACTATGGAAGGCACATGATCAATGTTGTTATCAACAAAGGTAGTTGAAGGTCGTCTTGGCCTTGCATTATTCGTGGTGTCTAGTCAGCAATCTTTAAAATACTTGATTCACTTGAAAATACATGCGCTTTCAGTGCATAATCACTTTTAAAAGATGTCAAATTTTAGTAAATTTTCATTAACTTTTACCGCCATTCACTAAAAACTTGATGTTGATGCATTGCTTGGTGATTTCGTTATTTTCTATTTTCAACAAACTGTTAAAACAACAATAACAACAACTAACATAACTGGCATCATACTCACAGGTTGACATCTGCCAAGCTTAGATGGCTCATTGGGTCTCAGGGAACTAGGGGGTTTTGGCTATAGTCCACATCATAATGGCCAGATTGAACTATTTTGTGTTTTAATTAGGCAGATCACAGCCTTAAATAAACATCCCAATGTGAATCAATATGATCTTTCCCTCAATTTTTATTCTCTCCCACCTCCTTTGAATTTCTCTCAAGAATCACTCCCCTTCTCCTCACCTTGCCTTTCTCACTTTGTGGATTATTTTCCTTTCATTCAACCTAACCTCAAGTGACCCAAATGGACTGAAGATCCTATTTGTCTGATTTTTTTAGGTTAATTGGAAAATGTAAATATTTTTAGTGACCATGTTATTTGCTTGAAAATACATTATTTTATTTACTTTTCATTCTTGAACTCTGTTATGACTTAGCCCCAATAAAAATGAGTTCAAAATATGGGCTATCTTAATATTAGTTGATGTAAAAAAATTCATATTCATAATAGAAAAGTATTTTGAAGATGCATGTTGAAACATAATTTGTTTTCATTGAGTATATGCTGAAAATATTTCAGATTTAAATTACAATCATACATCTTTACACAATATTAAATTCCATTTTTGATAATTAGAAGGACATTAGTGGACTTTATGGCATCTGTATTTTCTATATCTGTAATGTTTGTGATTTTTCAGGACCATTCACAACATTACAAATTAGGCTTATCAACTGATGAAGAAAAGGTTATTAAGAAGGAGTGGGAAGTAAATGATCCTCAGGAGGAAGGCGGCCTGGAAGGAGATGCATTGCAGTTACAAGGTAGGGAGGGCTCAGAAGTCTACTGCATTTTTATTTTGGCTCATTCATGATGATTTGAAACTGTTGGTTTTTAAAGTTCTTAGCACCACTGAAATCTGAGGCAATGAGTTAGTTAATGCTGCCCTATTTAAGATAAATTAAATTAATTAATGTTTTTTTATTTTGCTGTTGTTTTATACATGCATGTATATGCATATATATATATATATATATATATATATATATATATATATATATATATGTATATATATATATATATATATATATATATATATATATTTATATTTATATATATATATATATATATGGGCTGTGACAGTCCATGAGGTAAAGTCTTAGACTACTGACCATAGGGTCTTGGGTTTGATTCCTGGGCAAGGCTCTCTGGGTACCTGCAGCTCCACCCAAGCTAAAGTGATTTTTTGGGTACCAGGTCTTCTTGGGAAACCATAACCTGCACAGGGAAAGGAACTGGCCCCCCTTATTACCCAGATGTGTGAATTTCACATGCCGTATAGGGCTTAGTACTAGGTGATCTCTACCTCACCTACTAAACCAACCTTTGAGTTGATAAATATATTTATGGTTTATATATATATATATATATATATCTCTGTGTGTGTGTATATATATATATGTATATTAATATATCTTCAATGTGTTACATATATATATTTTGTTCAAGCTAATTTTTGTTATAAATATTCTGCTGTGTATATATATATATTATTATTATTATTAGGTTATCTACCCGTTAAGGTAAGTTTTTGGATATATAAAATTACTAATTCATTAATTTGTAACCCCCAGCAAAACAAAACATATTCCTGTGCATCAGGTTCCTCTTGATCTCAGAGTACTTTCTTCCTCCCTTCATCTCATCCAACATCTCTATCCTCTTCCTTCCCTTTCCTCTTTTGCCTATTATTCCCCCCTCCATTACAGTCTTAAAAATCCCACTGCTGGTCGATATCCCTTTCATCTACTTCTGCCTCCATATGATTTCTCCCAAAAAACCTCTATCTTCGCCCACCACCAAGTATTTCCTCATTTGTTTACTTCTCTTTCCACTTCATCTTCTGTATTCTTCTCCACATCCACATTTAAAAAGCCTTCAGTCCACATCTATCCTGCTTCAATGACCACGTTTCTGTGCTGTACATAGCTACGCTCCTTATCAAAGTTTTTATGAATCTTTTCATAATATCCTTACTCAACTTAATTAGCCGCTGACCAAGCTTTAGTTTGTCAGCCAGCCAGGGATTGCAGGCATTGTTAATCTATATGGAAATTCAATGCAACAGGTATGAGATGAAAATCAATATTAATAAAACAAAGATTATGCAATTTTCTAGAAGGAAAAAGGCTAGGCTAAACATTAAAATAGGAAGGCAAAACTAGAGCAGATAAAACAGTATGTATCTCGGTAGTGTTTTGGACCAACTCGGTGAAAGTAGTAGGGCGGTAAGGAAAAGAATTGCAATAGGCAATGAGGCTTTCACAGGGAAAGGGTTGATGACAAATACAAAAGACATGATTGGAACCATTAAAGGGAAAATGACTAAGAAATCTAGGATCATGGATAAGTATAGAATATATAGATCAGTATAGAATAATATATAGTTGCAGGGATGAGGGCTAACAAGTGAATGCAATAGTATCAAATAAAGAGGTAAGAAGAAGCGTAGTCAACATAGGGCATGAAACAGATAGGTTATTACTAATAGAGATAAAAGCAGAACTGGCAAACTTGGTAATTATTCAGGTATATATGCCACCGAGCAACCATAAAGAATAAGATGTCAATCAAAGAGACTTTCACAAGGAAGTGAGAGTTGATGAGAGGGACATTGAGTAAGGATGTAATGAAAAGAAGCGTAAATCCGTGATATGGAGCGTGGCTTTGTACGGCGTGGAAACGTGGTCATTGAAGCAGGAGGATAGACGTAAACTGGGCGCTTTTAAAATGTGGATATGAAGAATAATAGGGAAGATAAAATGGACGGAGAAGAAAACAAATGAGAACATACCTGGCATGATGAGCAAAGAAAGAGGTTTGTTTGGATAAATCCTATGGAGGCAGGAAAAGTGGATGAAGGGGCTATTGACCTGCTGTAGGATGTTGAGGACTGTAATAGAGGGGTGAATGTTAGGCAAACAAGGCAAAAGAAGGAACAAGATAAGGATATTGGACAGGATAAAGGGAGGAAAAAAGTATTCAGAGATGAAGAGGGACCCGATGTAGAGTGAGATGTTATGTTGTTTTGCTGGGAGTCACAAAATGTTCCATTAGTAATTTTGTCCATCCCAAAACCTACCTTTACAGGTAGATTACCTAATAATAATATAAATATGTATAAAGGAGAGTGTTTGTTTGTATGTATGTAATTTGTTTACTTTTTTGCTGTCATAGAAACACAACAACCTCCTGTAATCCATCTAACCCAAAAACATTATGGGAAAAATATAAAGAATCAATGAGTGAGGATATACTGGCTAAAGTTCGAAGTGAAAATCCTACATTGGATGTTACGTTTAACTCCGACATTTTTAATAAAACTTTGATTATTTTGGAGGAAAAGTGTATCACCATGGTTAACAAGACTTTAGTGGAACTCAGTCTTTTTGCACCTGTACAAGATCAACAGGGTGTATTTTATCCAGATCATATACGTGAAACTAGCTACAATGTCTTAGACTTAGAAGCATACATCGCGGATAAAAAGCCACTTCTTAATGAAGATCAGAAATTCGCGTACGAAACAATAATGGATCAAGTAGATAAACAAGAAGGAGGTATCATTTTTCTTGATGCTGCTGGTGGCACGGGAAAAACATTTTTAATTAATTTAGTTCTCGCTGAAATCAGGGTTCATGGAGAAATTGCTCTAGCCATTGCATCATCAGGTATTGCAGCGACATTAATGGAAGGAGGAAGAACAGCCCACTCGGCCTCTAAGTTGCCACTTAATATTTCTCGACAAGAAAATCCCACATGTCATATAAATAAAACAGGCGGCCAGGCACAAGTTCTTATAGAATGTAAATTGATAGTATGGGATGAGTGTACGATGGCTCATAAAAAATCTCTTGAGGCCCTCAACGCAACACTTCAAGATCTTAGAGGAAACTGCAGTTTAATGGGAGGAGCTCTGGTACTCCTGTGTGGAGACTTCCGTCAAACTCTGCCTGTCATTCCAAAATCGACTCCAGCCAATGAAATTTATGCCTGTTTAAAACATTCTGTTCTATGGAATCATGTCCATAAAATTAGCCTTAAACAAAACATGCGAATCCTCTTAAGAGATGGGAATGCTCAAAACTTTGCAAATATACTTTTGGAGATTGGAGAAGATAGATTAGTTATTGAAGCATCTGGTATGATAAAATTGTCATCAGATTTATGTGTATCGGTGAAAACTGTCCGCGATATGATACAAGCAGTCTATCCCAATGTTAATCAAAATTATAAAAATTTAGAATGGTTGCGAGAAAGAGCCATTCTTGCTCCTAAGAATGATGATGTTAATGAAATTAACAAGGAGATACTAGCCATTCTGTCAGGAGACGTGATTGAATATAAATCGGTTGATACCGTAGTGGATGCTGACGAAGCCGTCAATTATCCAACGGAATTCCTAAATTCACTTGATCCAGCTGGATTGCCACAACATCGCCCTATACTTAAAGTAGGATCTCCAATCATTTTATTGCGAAATTTAAACCAAAACTCTGCAATGGGACACGATTGTGTGTGACAAAATTAATGAAAAATATAATCCAGGCAGTCATTTTAACTGGAAAAGGTGAAATAATTTTTATTCCACGGATACCTCTAATCCCAACTGATCTTCCCTTCAACTTTAAAAGATTACAGTTTCCAGTCCGGGTAGCTTTTTCAATTACCATTAATAAATCACAGGGACAGTCTTTAAAGTTTTGTGGTGTTGATCTAAGATCGCCATGTTTTAGCCACGGGCAACTTTATGTTGCTTGCTCCAGAGTAGGTTCGCCTAAAAATTTATATATTCTTTCTCCTGGATATGAAACAAAAAATGTAGTTTATAAACAGGTGTTAAATAAAAAAGATTCTTAAATTTGTATGAAGTAGTGTATTATTGTACTTTATAATTTGTTGTTTTTATTTATGTAGTATATTTATATTATTGTTTCTCCCTAACCTGTGCAAAGCCGGGTATTCAGCTAGTATAAATATATATATATATATATATATATATATATATATATATATATATATGCCAACGGACCATTACCTGCCAGCCACGCAGCTTAACCCCCCTCCCTAACCCCTCCCCCTCCCATTAGCCATATATATATATAAATATATATATATATATATATATATATATATTATATATATAATATATATATATAAATATATATATATATAAATATATATATATATAATATATATTATATATATATATATATATATATATATATATAAATATATATATATATTATATATATAATATATATATATATATATATATATATATATATATATATATATATATATATATATATATATATATATATTTATAATTATATATATATATATATATATATATATATATATATATATTTATATATTTATAATTATTTATATATATATATATATATATATATATATATATGGCTAATAGGAGGGGGAGGGGCAAGGGGGGGGGTTAAGCCACGTGGCTGGCCGATAATGGTCCGTTGGCGGGGGGGGGGGAGGGAAGGTGGCATGGGGGAGGTGAAAGAGAAAGGAAGTTTTTGGGGTGATCTAAATGAGGAGGTGGAAATTGGAAATAAAGGTTCTCAAGAACAAAGGAGCAGATCTACAGTTCATCAAAGAATTTGTGAAACTGCTAAAAGTGTGTGTGCATCAAAACTATTTCCAATTCAATGGTGATTTCTATCAACAAAATGAAGGCTTAGTAATGGGATTCCCCTTATCACCGCTCCTTGCTGATTTATTCATGAACAATTTCGAGGAAAAGTTTTTCAATAGTGAATCAATAGGCATCAAGAATTTGTTTTGTTGGTTTAGATATGTCGATGACATCTTTGCCATATGGACAGGAACCGATAGACAACTAGACAGTTTTTTGAACACTTTAAACTCGCGCAACCGCAATTTAAAATTCACATGCGAAAAGGAATCCAACATGAAACTCAAATTCTTGGACATTACAGTCTCAAAACAGAGGAATGGCTTTAGCTTCTCAATTTTTAGAAAAACCACTGCCACAGATCATATCATCCCCTCCGACTCACTTCATCACATAAGCCAAAAGTTATCCACTTTCCACTTCATGATAAAAAGATTACTAAACATCCCCCTTTCAAAAGATAGTTACAAAAAAGAATTGTCAACTATAAAGGAGAACGCATCCAAAATTGGCTATAGTGAAACATCAATCATGAAAATTCTTTATAAAAAACGCCTCGAAAGAACGAGAAAACTTCTTTATAAATCGAGTGAAGCTACGGACGGAAACCTTTGCTGGTATAAACTCCCCTACTACGGCTACATCTCCCAAAAAACAGGTAATTTCCTCCCAAGGGACAAACTTAAGATAGCCTACTACAACATCAATAATCTTGGGTCCTTCCTAAATAATACCAAGGACAAGGTGGATAGGGTCAACAAAAGTGGTATATACAAATTGAAGTGTAATGACTGCAGTGCCACATACATTGGACAGACTGGCAGATCCTTCCTCACACGCGCGGGGGATCACAAACGCAGCCACCACACAGGAAATTTAAAACAATCGCACTTTGCGAAACATTTGTGGGAGGAGGACCACTCCAGCGACTTCAACCCGGAAATACTACACGTCGTGGAAAAGGGAAGAAGAATGGACAAATGGGAAGAACTGGAAATAAGAAGACACATGAAGAGTGGACATTTAGTCAACGAAATTTTATTTGAAAATCACTCCCCAATTTTGGAAATCTTCTTCAGGAAATAACATGTGCCAAAAAAACCCCTGTAACATGCCTCTTTTACCCTCCTCCAACCTCCTCATTTACCCTACCCCAAAAACTTCCTTTCTCTTTCACCTCTCCCATGCCACCTTCCCTCCCCCCCTCCCGCCAATGGACCATTACCTGCCAGCCACGCGGCTTAACCCCCCCCCCCCTAACCCCTCCCCCTCCTATTAGCCATTCACCCCACCCATCCTTCCCCAACATTCCTTTCCGAAGAGTGCATATATATACACTGTGCCCGAAAAATGTTTGTACCTGATGATGATGCCGTTGCATTGAAACCGGTAGTACGAATAAAAATTGTGTGGAAGTTACAAAGTATATTCATTTAAACGAACATGAACCTCCACAAAGTTGAGCCCGAGACCATAGAATTCATGAGCAAAAATTCAGTTGAAAAATGCTGGAGGGAAATGAAGCCTTCTGTATGAGGAATAAAGGTATAAAGCGAGGTCATCAATGATGGCCATAAGTAGGTTAAGAGTGAAAAGAATAGAGACAGAATTTAGACAGTTGAGGAAGTGGTATGTGTCTTTCATGAAGGAGGGCAAGGAGAATGCAAGTGTTAGCAGGTGGTGGTCAAGGAATGCGGAGATTCTTTTGGTGAGAATATTAACTGGAAACTATTAGACAACAGGGCATGTTATGTTTATGTATTTTTGGGAGAAGATATAACTGGGATGTTCTGGGGCTTAAAGATGATGGTAGGAATATGTCTTGGGATATAAGGCCTTCTTCTGGTTCAGAGTGGAAGAGAAAAGACCAAAGTTCTGTTTAGAAAGATGGTGTTGCATTGTTGATAAGAGTGGCATATGTGGATGTATCATTGAGGTGACCAAGGCCTTTGAAAATTTAATCATAGATGTTTATAATTACAACAAAGGAGCCGTGGTGACAAAAATGTTAAGATAAGACTGAAGGGTTTTTAAGGCATGACGTATTTCAGTGGTGAGATAATTTTTTTGTCTGAGGGATTTTATGAAGAATTTATTGGAAACTTTTTCATGAAGGAGGTGTATAAAAATTTTGACAAGATGGTTTATAGAAAGGCATTTTTGTTCTTGAGTTGAAGCCAGGCAGCTGTTGTCAAGTGTTGGATTGGCATTTATATGACTGATACGGTTACTTTGTGATTTCCAGAAGGCATGCTGTTGAAGGTTTGGGCTGAAATTAAGGGTACTGGATGTTTGTGTGGATACTTTTTCATGTAAGTTAGGTAAATAAAAATGGGGAAAGAAAACTCCAATGGCCGTAAAAATTAGTTGCAATTCTCTCATCAGACCAATTGTTATGTTGATTTAACTGGAACCAAGTCAGGGACCAACCACAACCTCTTGACCAGAATATTTTCTGTGGTGATTTATGGGAAATATATATATATATATATATATATATATATATATATATATATATATATATATATATATATATATGTGTGTGTGTGTGTGTGTGTGTCTTTATGTATTTTTGTGTTTATATATATTTATATATATATATATACACATACACACATTTATTCATTGCATAATTCTTTCAGGCACTGATAAAGGACAGGATGTTGTTGGGAATATTTTTCACAAATGCCAAATTTGCAACATTGGATTTGCAGAAAAAGACATCCTTGAAGTTCATACTTTGCTTTTGCATCATGTAAAGCCAGAAGAAATCAGATGTGATGTTGATCCTGAGGCTTTAAATTGCACAAGTGATGTTGAAACAGATGCGATGACTTACAAGTGTGCAATTTGTTTGATAGCATTCTCAGAAAAGTGCAAATTGAAGAGTCACTTGTTACTACACACTAGAGAGGGGCTGTTTAAGTGTGAGAAATGCTCGAAAGGTTTTGATCAGAAACAGCTCCTTGATCATCACATGTTAAGTCATATGGGTGCTGATCACTTTGAATGCCAGACATGCAAACAGATGTTCACTTGCAAAGAACATCTTAGGGATCACATTTGTATTCATGTGGGAGATGACTTGCATAAATGTGAGGTATGTTTAAAAGGTTTCTCAATGATAGGAGATCTTATGCAGCACAAGTTGACACACAGTGATTCTCGGTCTCACAAGTGTGAGACATGTTCGAAGTCATTTTCGAAAAAGGTACATTTACAAAGGCATATGTTGATACACACGGGTGAACGACCTTACAAATGCGAGATATGTTCCAGAGGTTTTCATGAGAAAGAGCATCTTAAATGTCATATGTTGACCCATACTGGAGAAAGGCCACATAAATGTGAATTATGTCTGAAGACTTTCACTTTGAAACAATCCCTGAAAGTTCACATGTTAATCCATACTGGAGAAAAGTCATATGTATGTGAGGTGTGTTCAAAAGCTTTCAAAATGAAACAGCATCTCACGGAGCACAGGTTGACCCACATTGGTGCAAGGCCTTACAAATGTGAGTTATGTTCAAAGGCATTTTCACTGAAGCCAAATCTTAAGAGGCACATGTCGACACACACTGATGAAAGGCCTCACCAATGCGAGACATGTTCAAAAGGTTTTCACCAGAAGCATAACCTTGTGCGTCATATGTTGACCCATTCTGGGAAAAAGCCTTTTAAATGTGAGAAATGCTCAATGGCATTCACTGTCAAGCATCGCCTTAAGGATCACATTTGTAAACCTGTTGGGCAGAAATCCCAGTAATGTAAGGTCAATTCAGATTGCACTCTGGTGTAAACGGTACCAAAAGAAGGACCTGGAAACTACAGAGATAAAGCTCACCAATGCATAGTTTTTTTCAAAAAGATTTATGGAAAGAGGCAGACTCTAAATGTATATAAGAGTGCCCATAGATATCAACCAATTGCAGACTGATGACTTTATAATCACCATTGCACGTTCATTTCCTTCTGGAATAAACAGTGCTATGTGCTTTATTAATGTAGGGCCCTAGGATGCAGAGGATTCATTTGATACCCTAGGTCATGTATCTCTAAGAAATCATACCTAATTCATATATGATAAAATTATATTTATTCTTTTTTCTCAATATGTCAATTCCATTAAAAACTTGTCTAGAAATCAATGTATTAATGGGTGTTCTGTGTAAATATTACATGCAATAACTAACTAATACATGTGCATTTATTGAATAAATATTAAATTAATTATATGATGGATTAAAGTTCATTTCTCCTACCACCTTTTGGATTTCTACCAACAATCCCCACTCTCCGCCCCTCTCTGCACTTCCTTGTTTGTTTTCCTTTTTGTCCACTTTACCCCCTCCATTATTCTCCACATTTACATTTCAAAGGCTCCAAACTATACCTATCATACATTGAGCAGCACAGGTAATGATGTGATATATCCCATGTCATTCATCTCTTCCTACCACTGCCAATTCAAACTCTTCATCCCAAACTTGCAACTTATAATAGTATAAGATAGGTACAGGTTGTGGATTAGCCTCTGATTCCTCCAAACTATTCATTTTTTATTCATTATACTAATTAATTTTCCCTGTTCCTTTCTTTCAAGCAACCATTTGACATCTATGGAAGAGGCAAATACCTTCTGTTTGTATTTTATGTTCCTCTCTGATTGTGATCTAATTACTGTCTTGCCTTTTCCTTCCTTAACTGAAACTGATCATTCCCTTCATATTAATCATTTGTCCTGCAGTCCATCCTTTTGTTGATCCTGTTAACCAACTCAGCTCTGTGAGAATCTAAACTTACAAAAGTAATGTATATTCTTTGTGAAATATAGATTTATTGATTTTGGTCCTGGTACAATTGCTACAAATCTATAAAAAATAGTGCTCTCTCTGCATCTTAACAGTTGAAAAGTTTGCATATGCCATGCTGAGAAGGCTCCTTGAAACTCCTCTCAATGGGAAGTTGCACTACTGTCTTTCCCATTCATGAATACAAACTGATCATTCCTTAAGTATTAATCATTAGCCATTGTTCTACATTATCTTGTAGATGACCTTAAGTATCATGTTAGCAACGTGCAAAGCCAAACTTTCTATATTTCTTTATTCCTGACAAAATTAATCCTTCATCTTACTAGGGAAAAGAACCAATACTGATCTGAGGAACAATTTAGGCCAAATTGCTCACTGATACCAATACTATGAGATAATCTTTGAGTGGTCTTTCTTTTAGATATTCTTATACCCATAACTAGTTTGTATATATTCAAGTAGTTCTTCATATCTGACTTTTCATTATATATGACCATGTGATAGGGATGTAAAAAGGTGTATTCTTGTATGTTCATTGCCAAATAAAGGTTACTAATTTTCACTATTGAGAGTTAAATGATTACTGTTAACTTTGAACCATTCTAAGGTATCTTAATAAACTTCATTCCATTTTTCGATTTAAAAAATGGAACCACTTTTAAAGCGCTCCACTCAAAGAATTATTGGTACCTGGTTTTCCATACCCACTGCAGGGCCTTCAAGAAAGATATCATCAGGAAGGAATTAAATAGACTAATCGCACAGTGGCACTTGGAATATTTTTTAATTGTTCTAAAGATACATGGGCTGATGCATTCATAAATTTGTAGTTATTGTTCAAAGTTGATATCATATATCTAAAGCCTTGCAAATCTTTTGATCCGAATCTTTAAACAAATGAACGGGACATTGAAAAACTGATTCTTTGCATTCATGATGCAATTTTAACATTAAATGAAATGTGTAAAATACTAACACCTCATTAACATCTTAAAAAGTCCAATTACGATTTTCCTTTACCTATTTATGTGATGTAATCTAACCAATATAAGAAATGTGTTCATATGTGTGACCCATATTAAGACCTTCCATTTGATACCAAATGTAATTCACAACAGATATGAAAATAAATGGAACCAATGAAGAACAAAATGCAGGTGCATACGGCCATTTTTTTCGTCTTTGAGTTATTTTACTAGTTTTCAATACTAATTCAAGTAAGTGGTAAAAAATGCCAGTAAACACTTTGCAAAGTGCCACTTTTCCCTAAGGTTTTCCAGGCAATCCTTAGAAGCAAGGTTAACCTTCAGAATGTGCAATAAAACTGAATTTAAAGTCAACAGATTGTGTTTAAAGAGTTGTGGACTTTTGATGAATGTATTTGGCAAGAATACTAAATCACAATTCATGCTGGAAAAGAATATTAAGGACTCAATGTGTATTAAAGTAAATTGTAATTTATCACTATGATATATTGGCTTAAATAATATTTGTAAGAAATCTTCAGTTAAATGATTTAATATTTGTTTGATATACTTGTGCACTATTGTCAAAAAGTATACTCTTATTTGAGAAAAAGGATTTGGTAGTTTCTGTAGTTATTTTCTCTATATGAAATTTTTATTAGGTTATGGAGGATGCAACTTACCCCTGGTTGTTTTCTTCTAACTGCATCGAGAAGATTATGGAATTCGGGCTGTTAATGCATTGATGTGCAAGTGTTTGTCTGTCTTCTACGATTGCATCCAAAGGGGTGCAATTCTGTGGCAAAAGATTGCATAACCAATTGAGAGAAGGTGCGTTTTAACCATTAAAATTAACCAATTCAAAAGTGGGAACATTTTTGGCCAAAAATTAATATTTCATTGTATCTTCTTCAATGAACATGTAGTTAAACCATTTTCTCATCACAGCAATCATTGTAATCAATTGTAAGGATTTTAAAGGCTTGAGGAAGGACTATCTTACAACAAGGGAAAATGGAAGCATTGGAATTCTAATTTAATTTCTCAGAAAAATTATCGGTAAAGATAATTTTCATTGTTTTGGAAGGTTAAAAAATTCAGTTTTACTGACAATTTAAAATGAACATTAAAAATCTCTCAATTGTTGAGTGGAAAAAAGGATTTTTGAATGAATAATATAGGCAACAATTTTCTTTTCTTACTTCCTGAATGAGTTTACTCTTAATTATTGCCTTTAGTACAAGTTCTTTCCATGTACTTGCACTGAGGCTTCCCAATAGTTGTGTTTATCTTAAGTTAATTACCTCATTTTATTTTTTTAGTCTCTACTCTGGTTACCATTGTATTTCTTGGGCTACAATAATAAAATACAACAGCATTGTATTTCTGGGTCTTATCAAAACTTATCTTAAGTTGGAAACTGCCATGTAGTAGCATTTTATCCATTTTATGAATTATGGATGCAAACAATTAAAGTACCTCTAAGAATATATCATATGTTTTTCAACATAGGTGGGTCTGTAATGGTTTTTCTGCCAGAATTATATACATAATTTATTCAGAAGAATTTGTTAACCAAATAATTTTATTTTAAAATGTCTATTTTATGATATTAATGAATTATAACATTTTTGGTATGCAGCTTAGGAATGGCCACCCCTCCCACTAGGAGAGGTGGCCATTCCTATCTTGGGCATCTCCAAAACTTGCTGGTGCCAGAAGGATGGCACATGAATGAAGCCAAACTCCATGCTGCCCTGTATGGAGCCCAGGAGGGCATATTATTGATCAATGAGTTGAATTTGACCAATGTAATTATAAACATTAATTTAGATAATACCAGTGCATTGTATACATTGAAACAGGGAAACGGAGTCATGTTCTGCACCCAGCCATTGTTATGTTCTATGTATTATGAATTAATATAAGAGATAAAGTCACAATTGGTTACCTGGTCCTGGGTGCCCATATCCAAAAATCTGGCATATGATCCCTCTTGGGCTGTGCCGAAACTTTAATGTGTCAGTCGGCCATATTGGTTACATAGGCATATAAATGAGCGGGCACGGGGAAGTGGCAGTCGTGAAAGGAATTTGGTTGTGGCACCTGGGGCCAGCAGGAGGGATCTACATGCATACCCATTCTCAAGAATACCCTATCAGCAAAGACCTATTTATTATGCAGGAACAGACCAAAATAGAACAGCAGACCATCTTTGACTCCTCAATATCCACTGTGGCATTGGGCAAGGACCTATAATTCCAGATCGGCCCTATGGCCAAACAAATTGCTCAATTGACCAAAAGTCTGTGCAACCAAGGTGTCGCCAGGGCTATGCTACTCCTTTGCAGCCATCCTCCCAATATCAGCCAACAGCAGAATGGACCTACCGGCTGACAATGAGGTACTGCAGCTTTTCTAATCTTTAGCAGACAATAAGTCCAGTCACCGGTTAAAAGCAAGAGATTAGCACCAAGTGAGTCTTGCACTGACTATGGCAGCCAGATTGGACACCTTGGCCAATACTCAAAAGAAAGCTTTGTACAACAGGGCCCAGATCCAGCTAGCAGTAGCCACCATAGGATGAACATATGTGCTTTGCATAGCCACAGATGCCTAAATGAACCTGCCTTTCAATGACAGTGACTCGCATCCTAACAAACCAAGTGACAAGGACCATGACCAGAAATTGTATGCATGGATATGGCACCTGGAACTGGACCCCAACACCAGCCCAATCATCCCACAGGAGGACAAGTTCCCTGAGCTCCTCAACCCTATGGTCCAGGAAGAGAGGGTTAATCTGATAAAGGTACAAATAGTGCAGCCCATCTCATCATTCCATTACCATAAAAGGATGAATGAAATGATTGTGCGCATAGGGTCCAGTATGCCAAAGCCAACAGGGGCCCCATGCCTCAGTTTCCGCACCATACCTACACCAATCTTGGATCAATTCATAGCCACAATCCTAGAATCCAGTATTATAGTCAAATGGCCCATTAAGTGTCCCTTTAGATGTTTCACCATTCCCAAACAAGACAGTTGCAACCTCTTCATTCAGGACCTCAACCCATGGACCCAATTTGTCAAGAAACACAGTTCTACCTTTTGGGTCCTGCCAGAGCTCTTGCTCTAATTTTCACTAATGCATACATGGTGAAACTAGACTTAACTTGGGTGTTTTAATATAAATCCATCCACTTCCAAAATTGGAAATTCTATTGCATACATTAATAGGAGGCTAGGTACACATTTACTTAACTTTCCATCGGGCCTAGTCATACTGCAGCCATGGGCATAAGATGTTGCCTAATTCATTCAGGATAAACTCTCAGTGCAAGCTCTTAATCATTTGGATGATTGGCTTCTATTTAGACTATCTAAGTTTTTTGGATACTAAATATTTTAATATTTACAAGAATCAATAGGCTTCTCAGTCAACATGCAGGTTTCCACCCTTGTATGTGTTCAAGAGCTAAAGTACTTAGGGGTCAATGTCAACAGTCCGGCAATCCCTACGGCTAACCATAAAAGCCTTATGCTGAGTTTGTAATCTGATCATCATCATGGCCAGGTAATGTCAATGGACATCCCAAAGGCAGCGGGATCCCTAGCTTGGGCTTTTTGGATCCTGTGCATCCCCGCATATCTTATATCCCAAGTTTACATAAGGGTCAATAGTAGCTGGAAAGAATTGTTAAAAACCGACATCCTAGAGAAGGAAATGTTCCTTTCCTGACCAGCAGAAACCATACAAATTCACATGGATGCCACCTGAAGGCAAGGAGGTGTGGCCATTCTCATCTAGGGCATCTCCCGATCTTTTCTGGTGCCATAAGGATGACACATAATTAAAACCTAACTCTTTGCTGCCCTGTATAGAGGCCAGGAGAGAGTATTATTCCTCAATGACTTGAATTTGACCTATGTAAATATAAACATCAAATAAATAACACCAGTTTATTATATACATTGAAATAGGGAAACAGAGTCATGTGCCGCATTTGGCCGTTATTGTTTTCTATGTATTTTGAATTAATAAAAGAGATACAGTCATTATTGGGGACCTGGTCCTGGTTGACCATGTGTGAAAATATGGCCGCCAAGCCCACTCGGGCCATGCCTCCCTTTTAATGTGTCCTCTGGCCATATTGGTTGCATGGGCATATAAACGCATGGGTATGAGTGAGTGGCAGTCATAAAAAGATTTCTGCTGTGGCATCTGGGGCCAGCAGCAGGCATCTACGTGCAAACCCATTCTCAGGGTGACCCTATCAGCAAAGACATATTCATAATGCAGGAACAGACCAAAGTAGAACAGCAGACCATCTTTGATTCCCCAGCATCTATCCTGGCATTGAGCAAGGATCTAAAATTTAATGTAGGAACACCTTGAGGAAGGAATGCAACTCAGATGTGATATTTGTTCAGATGTATTTAAATTTAAAAAGGACATTCTGAAACATATCAAATTGGTCCATGTGCTGAAAAAGAAAAACCAATGTGAATGCTGCTCCAGAAACTACCAGGAATTGGGCAAAAAGAAAATTCAAATGTGTCAATACATGCTGGAGAAAGTCTTTTCAAATGTGCATTATGTTTGAAAGGATATCCTTCAAAGGCACAACTGCAGAGGCACATGTTGACACACACTGATGAAAGGAGGCAAAAGTGTAGCATATAGTATGGTCAAAAGCATTTGCTCTCAGTAATAATCTTAAAGCAAATATGATGGCATACACTGCTATGAGACCATACACATGTAAGATATGTTCAAAGGCATTTAATCAGATTTCTAAGCTTAAGCTTTCTAAGAGGCACATGTTGACACACACTGGTGAAAGGAGGCAAAAGTGTAGCATATAGTATGGTCAAAAGCATTTGCTCTCAGTAATAATCTTAAAGCAAATATGATGGCACACACTGCTATGAGACCATACACATGTAAGATATGTTAAAAGGCATTTAATCAGATTTCTAAGATTAAGCTTTCTAAGAGGCACATGTTGACACACACTGGTGAAAGGAGGCAAAAGTGTAGCATATAGTATGGTCAAAAGCATTTGCTCTCAGTGATAATCTTAAAGCAAATATGATGGCACACACTGCTATGAGACCATACACATGTAAGATATGTTCAAAGGCATTTAATCAGATTTCTAAGCTAAGGGCACACGTGGTGACATACACTGATGAGAGACCATACAAGTGTGAAATATGCTTAAAGGCATTTACTCTAAGTGGTAATTTAAAGAAGCATATGATGACAAATATTCTTGAGAGGGTTCACAAGTATGAGACATGTTCAAAATCGTTCTCCTTGAAGGAAACCTAAGACAACATATGAAGGTACACACTGTGAGGTATATAGCCTCTTTCTCCCACATTTTCCTAAACATTTCAATATATCCAGGGGTATGTTATCCACCCCCATATCCTTATTTAGTTTCATCTCCCTTAATGCCCTTTCTATCTCCTTGTCTAGTATGCCTGGACCTAAGCTGTCTGCCTCTATGTCATATTCTTTTGCAATGCCTAACTTTGTTGGTCTGAGTTCTTTACTATACAGTTCTTCTATATACTCCTTTAATCTCTCTTGGATCTTTCCTGCGTCAATTATTACCTTACCCGCCTTATCTGTAACTGCTAGCATACATCTCTCTTTTTACTTCTCGATAAAGATTTAACTATACTATATAGCCCATCAATTTCTCCCTTCCTCTGCAGACTTTCCATATCCTCGCACTGCGTCTTCCACCATGCTTCTTTTGCTTTATTTGTTGCCCGCCTTAATTTATTGTTTAATTCTTTGTACTTCAATTTTCCCAACTCTGTATTTACATTTTTCCATTTTCTCCTTTAATTCATCTTTGTAATCATCTCATCCGTGGTCCATGGTTACCTTTCCTTTTTCCATTAATGGTTTCAATAGTGTCTTTTGCAGCTTTCCATAATCCTTTCTTGATACTTTCTCATTTTTCTTCGATAGTACTTAGCTCTTTGCCATCCTCAATGATTTCCTCTACGACCTGTTTGTATTCCTTCCTTTTCAAACCATTTAAAGCATTTACATTCCATTTTCTAACTCGCCACCCTTGCCTTATCTTTTTGAAATGGACGCTACATTTCATAACAACTAAATTGTGGTCAGAGTCCGCATCCACTCCCGGGAGGCTGTGGGAATTTATCGCACTGTTCCTAAACCTGTGTCTAACCAGAATATAATCTAGCTGATACCTTTCTGAGTCACCTGGTATTTTCCATGTGTACCTGCATCTTTTGTGGTGTCTGAACCAAGTATTAGTTTATGAGTTATCCCTGTCTCCTGCAGAACTTGACCGCTTTCTCACCACATTCATACCTCATGCCCCAAGTGTAGTCTCCCACCTCATCACGTTCATTCCACATTCCTATTCTAACTAATATGGTCTTCTTCTCCTGTGTCTTCTGTCCTGTTGCTGCTGGTTTTCTCTGGTAAGGGATTCATGGGATGACGACCGCGGAAGCCTTGCCTCTCCCGCTGCCAGGCACGACACCCGGCCAATTGTGCCGAGCCCCATAGTTGCCAGGACTCAAAATATCTTTATTGTGCATCATATTTACCTTGGGAATGATAATTGAGGTGGTTTCCCATTGCCTTCCTCAATAGTGTTTTTAATGTGACACTATCACTTACTGGCCGTCCCACTGGGGTCAGACACCATTGAAGCTGCCTCACTGAGGAACAGATGCTGCGTGGACTACCTTTCATCGTGCTCTTAACCTTCGACCTATCTGTCATGGGTGACCCTACCAGGAGCAATAATTATTACTCCATGCCAGCACAGCTCTAGGGGTCATTGGAATGCGCAAGCCCTTTCGCCACATCATGGTTGTAGTCCGGGGAGGGCATTGCTAACATAGCATATCTTAAATACGGCATGGCATTTAACAATATTTGGCTTAGAATGAGACTGGAGTAAAAGTACAGGTGGCAAATTACACTTATGAAAATAATATTTGCACTTACCAAATTCACTTCTTCTTTATTATCTGAAGAAAGACTACAACCTTCCTGCATTGATGGGACCATTGACAAACCAATATCCTTTATGGAAGAAGCAGAGCATCCACTGGAAGCACCAACCTCCTCTTTGATAATGATCATGTCATCTTGGACATCCACAGCATTACTGTCATTAATGATTGTGTCATCATCAATATCTTTCTTGATCTCACTGGGAAACTAAAGCAATGCATAAACATGTTATAATTTCATAATGGCAGAGTGTCAACATTTCAAAATAAGCACATCAGGGCAACAAATCCTTCAGGTAAAGCTGTTTTATATAGTAGTAGTAGTGTTGAGGGGAGGCGACCAACTGTTAAGGTCATTTGCACCATAGGGGATGGACAGGAAAGGATAAAGGTTGGAGATAAACCCGGCGTCAGCATTAGCCTACTCTCTACGAAAGGCAACCAGGGGTCTGTAGGTTAATGTCCCATCCAACGGATGGCGTACTCACTCAAAGTGCCCTCCACAAAGCACCTCAAGTAGGGATCGAGATACCTCTGAAAAATATTCAACACCTCTTTGATTTGAACCCAAGCCCTCTGGGTGAGAAGCCAGTACCATAGCCACTGCATTAATCTCGATTCCCTGTTTTATATAATCCTGGCGCCAGAACCATGCTGGAATTACTTATTATGCAAATAAAAATAACACAAAAGACAAATGGCTATTGCTTGAATCAACTGTTCATAAAATGGATGACACATTATTCTATGTCTTCCATTGAGCGTAAGTTTTGGTAGGTACACAAAAAATTAATTATGAATGCTACTTAATCCTGCTTAAAAAGAAATAAAACCTCACACCATCGACACACCTTAAATGGTCAACTTTGGGAAAAATATCATTATTGACTGCAATGCAAAATTGCTGAATTGACTCACCTGAATCTCTACCTCATTGCAATTATTATCAGACATAAAATTTAGCAGATTGCCAGGACTATCAGTGAAGCATTCCAGTTGGAACAGAAGAATCAACAGCTTCTGTGACACTACTCAATGACCAAACTTTGATCAATGTTCCTTCCACAAACTGGGGAAAAGATGCAAAATATGTTCAAATGCATTCACTCAGAAAGGAAATCTAAATTATCATATTTTGACTCACACTGATGAAAGAAAACACACATGTCAGGTTTGTTGTAAAGAATTTGCTCACAAACATCACCTGGAGGTTCAATATTGGACTCATACTGATGAAAGGCCACATAAGTGTTCCATATGCTTGAAAGGATTTAAAAGTAAACCATCCCTTGTTAAACATGAGATTGCTCACAAGCAAGTGAAAGCCAACTGAAGTACCCTAATTCCACTTTCACACCTGTCTCCCAAAGAGTGCCCAAAGAACAGATGATAGATATGCATTAGAATGCAGAAGATACATTCATACTTACAAGCTCTTACAATAAATTTTGTCACACTGCCAAAATGCACACAATAAAACATTTAATATCATTAAATGTGACATTATTCTCCTATTTCATGTAACTTTCTTCAATATGAAATTGTATTTGTTTAATTTTGATAAAGTTGTGTGTATCAATTTTAAATAAAACCAATTCATTCCTCAATAACCCAAATTTCATTAATATATGTATGAGAATCTTTGATTTCCTATCTTCTAATTCCATTTATCAACTCTTGCAATTATTACTAATAATGTGACATATTGAAAATGTTCTATGAACATTCTCTGGTCTCCATGGCTATCTTTAAACTCTGTTGCCAATACATTAATAGTTTTGGGATTGTTATTTATAAGCTGATCAATATTTTGTTACATTAAGCTTGTTGCATAATTACGTATTGTCACAAGAGTAAGATCTCTGGCCAGTATTATCAATTGTAAAAACAAGAATGTATCAAGAGGCAAATTGATTGCTATTCATAAATTGCCTATAGGTTCTATAAGTTATGCACTCACAGAACTTAGTATTTGTAAAAATGGAAGTATACAGTGAAAATAGGGGCCAAATAGTTATCAAATGTGTATAGATGCCAAACATCTGCATAATCTATATACATATCATCTATAAGTAGTCTCCCAAAGAGTGCCCAAAGAACAGATGATTGATATGCATTAGAATGCAGAAGATACATATGTACTTACAAGCTCTTACAATAAATTCTGTCACACTTCCATATATAGCATCATTATGTTGTAGATTTTAACAATATTTTTTTAGATTCATCATAGCCTATAATAGCAGAATGACCATTAAAATATTGATAGTATTTCACGGTAAAATTTTGTTTTGCAAAATATTCTATTACAGGGTTTGTCCGGAAAATAAGTGTACTGAGCTCAGGAAAAAAAATTTATTACACTTTTACATATCTTAAGCTAATATTCCTCAAAATAGGACCCTTGTGAGTCGATACACTTGTTCCAGCAGCGTTCCCATTCCTGGAATGCTCCCGCGAAGGCATCATCAGAAACATCTCGAAGACATGTCGTCAACCTCTTCTGTGCCCTCCACGAACATCTTGTGCCACCGAAAGATCATGTTTCTGGACTTGGCTGACTCCCCATAACCCTGGTTAACCATACGGACAGTTTTGGTAGATGATTTCCCAAGCTTTACTGCAAATTTGATGGAATAACGCTGCTCCAAAAACTTTGGCATCGCATTCCCTGACATGGGTCGAGTGTGGAGGTTCGTGTTAACAGAGCTCCTCACTACACCACAGCTCAGAGCCAACTGCCTTTTTCAGCATCGCTTGCTAACATACCCCCCTCCAATTGCAGCCCATCAGAGTGGTGCTGGGTGCACCTGGAGCGGCGGGAAAAAATCAGTACATTTATTTTCCGGACGAACCCTGTATTAAATATTTTATAGCAATGTGGATTTCAATGGTATTTGGATTTTTGGATATGTCCCTGAGGATGATTGAATAGGCATTGAAATATTGTATCATAAAATATCGTTTTGTGAAATGTATTAGCATCAAATATTGTATAGTGTCCTTGATTTAAAGGTAATATGGTTTTTAGGAATCATCTCAGCCAAGAAAATCAGGAAACCAATAAAATATAAAAGTATTATAAAATATCATATATAATTATGTAATATCATACTGTGAATTATCTCATTGCAACGTCAATTTTAATGTTATTGGGTTTTCTGGATTTGTCTCAGGCCAGAATATAAGAACAATCATTTAAATTTTGTAAAATTATTGTATCATATAATAATGTTTTATGAAATATTTTAAAATATGATAGTGTCATTGATTTTTATGATACATGGTTATTTGGAAACGCCTCAGCCAAGAATAGCAGGATTATTAATAAAATATCACAAAAATATTGCATTGCAATATCATCACATAAAATATCGTATCACAACATCGATATAAATGATATCAGGTTTTTTAGATTCATCTCAGCCCAGAATAGCAGAATAACCTTGATAACATCGAGAAAGCAAGGTGATGTGTTTCCTGGTCATTCCTGGCCATATTAATTAAGTTCATCTGCAAAATAATGAATATTTGTATTTCCAAATGTTACTGGTGAATGTGTAAAAGCCAACATTGTTTGCATCATTACGTACTGTCAATGATGAAATGTGGCCATCATTTTCTGCTCCATATGAAGATATGAAAGCGCTCAATTTGCTTAAAAATGATAATCATTATGACATGAAAATAGCCAAAGCAACTATTTCTGCATCTCCAAGTCAGATATGCATATTATTTATTATCATTCTTTTGACATAGTACCTCTCCTCTAATCAATGGAGAAGATATTTTAATTGAATCCATTTAAGTTCAAGAAATCTTAATATTTAGGTAAATGAGAATAACCAGGCTTTGCTATTGATTGAAGACATCTGTTATCTCACGTGTGGCAGTTTATTAGTGAAGTTAGGAATGCCGGTGCCAGATTGTGGAAAAAATGAAGGATTTATTCAAGAATTGGAACATCAATATGATCAGAGTGAGTTACTAGATGTTAAATTAAGTTTATTAGTTTGTGGAATGTGTTTTTTAAAATTTATGTTTGTAAGATAACTTCAGTTTATTGAATTTCTAGTTGGGTTATATATCCCTTACACTGTTCTTACAAATTATGTTTTTATTTGGGAAAAATGAGTTTTGTGCATTCTTTTTGGTATATCTGATTATGAAATTATATATATTAGGTTGTAGATGATGTGAATCATTCATGATTGCTATGATCTACCTGGATAGAGAAGCTTACAGAATTTTGACTGTTTAAGCACTGAGGTGCAGAATATTTGTTGGTTTTCTAAAATCGCATCCAAAAGGAGTGCAACCCTGCAACAAAAGTCAGAATAACCAACCTAGAAGAGATCAGTAATATCCATTAATATGAATGAAATCAATAGCTAAGGCAAATATGGCCAAAAATTTATATTTTGCTGCATCTTTGATGATTATGCAGAAAAACTATTTTCTTCTCAGCACAATTATTTCTATCAATCATTATTTTAAAGGTAGGAAAATTTAGTATTTTTCTGGAAGATAATGAGAGATTTGTTGAATTTCTAAAATTTAATTTCTTTGAGACTTTATAACAAGAGGATTTTTTAAAATGTATTTTATATATATATTTTTTGAATTCCTAAGTTAAGGATAAGAATCAGGATAACATTTATAAAAAAACTTGGTTTTTTGAATCAGTGATTTCTTCAACAAATTTCAATTCTTGCTCTCATAACGGGTTTTTACCATTCATTTATACATTTGTTCTAAAACAGCACCATGCAAAAAACTGGTCAAAAATCAATTGGTTTTCTTCTTTTTGACTTTTTGTACATTCTTCCATTTTTTTTTTTTCAAATTATGCAGTTGCAATGCATCCCTTCCCAGGAGTCCTCAGGAGTTTGCTGCATTTTCACGTTGGCTAATTTCTGGTGATGTAGAACTGCTGTGGAATGAGGCAAAAAATATACCAAAAAGTTGAAAGTAAGTACCTTGTTTTGGCTGGTAATTTGCAAATACCATCTCAGCTAACCTTTTATTTATTTATGTGAACACATGTTGTGATAAAAGGGAAGTGTTGGGAAAGTAATGTAATTGAATTTCCTGCACCACAACTAAAGCTTTGAGTGGGATGATATTGGTTGAGGGACACTAACCAATATCCCACTATTCCAGAGGGACACTAACCTAAGCTATAGAAACTGACCTCATAGCTATTAAAGCAATGGAAGTGGCAAGATGTCAGTTATTATAAACCTTTACTTGTTGTGTTAAGAAAAATGGAATCGACAATTAATGATACCCCATTGCTAGGTTTTATGTCAAACAGGAAAAATCTCTTCAGGAGTCTCACAAAAGGATTCCTGAAGAATATTGGGATGCCACTCCCTCCTACTCTTAAGTTTGGAGCTTAAAGTGATGCCAGGAATAGGTTCACGGCATAGACCGCTCTGGGCTGCCTTCAACCAGCGAAACCATCAATAATGCAGCTCATTTTTGACCATTGTGGGACTCTGACCATGAGTTGAGTATCAGGATGGTTGCCAATGAACTGATCTTTTTTTCAACTGTTTTGCTTGGCATTGTTACTGAAGGTTTGATAATGAGGAAAGTGCACCAAATTCATGCCCAAGGTGTTTGTCACAATGCTCTACGAGTCTACAACTTCCAGGCCAAACACCAGGTGCCTACACTACCCCACACCACCTGTAGTCTTGATGCCTTCCTAGTGCCATGCCTGGTATTTTGTTTTGTTCCCCTTAAATTAAGACATATCTGAAAGGAACCCATTTTTTACCCATAGAATTAATCCAATCAGTGGTGACGAAAACCTTGCTAGAGGTCACAGAATATGCCTTCCAGGGTGCATTCTGCTCATAGCAGATTTGCTGGAAAAATGTGTGGTGGCCCAAGGATTGAGCCTTGAAATATTTTGACGTGTTTGTGCAAATCTGTTCAAACAATTACTTTTAAAAATAATTGCATTACTTTTGGAATGTACCCAGCAAGGGCATTTCCTTCTTTTGTTATTGTATTTCTTTTTTACTAAAGATCACTCTGATTCTATCTCTCCTACCTAATGTGGTTTTATCCCAGTAGGCTCCTCTCCCCTCCCATGTCATCAGCACTTTCTGATTTATTTTCCATTCTGTCCACTTTATCTGCTGAAAATTTGCTTTTCAAAAGGCATTAATGAATGCCTTTGGTCTTAGTTCAGTGGTTTACCCTTCTTTATTCTTCCCTCTTTCCTACTACCAGGATACCAACTACTATCCTCCCAAATGATGACCACAAGTCCTCATTTTCTCCCCTTGTTTTACATCTCATTTTCCTTATTTACTGTTTGTTAAGGTTTGGTATATTATCCCTTTGTTCCTGCCTACCTTACTCCTTTCCCTTCTTCTTTTTCTCATTCCTCAAACAGGTATAAACATGATGTATCACAATTTGAATCTTGTCTTGTACCTCAAGATAGTTTGATAAACTGAAATGCATTGAAATATAAATATTTTGGAAAAGTACAATTTGGAATTTTTTTATTTCTGTTAGCAAGAGTATCTGTAAAGCAGGTTTTTATGGAGAAGAGTACAATATACACGTAATTGTGCATCCCCCATCTTCAATAACCCTGGAATTTAACTTGCCATACATTTCTAATACTTCAGTTGATATTTAGTTATTTACCCTCATACATTCCAAAGATGACATGAATATTGTTGGCATGTAATTATTTGGTTTATATATTTACAATCCAGTACTGTTTTTCTCATTGCTTAGGCAGGGCTTAATTGGCCTTTCTTAATGGTGTCTTATAAACTTATTTTCTCCATGGATTTTCTTATTAAATAAGAGGAATACTAAAACACAGATAATCTCATGGCTGACAGTGAAATTTAAGGCAATAAAATGTAATCCTTAACACTTTTTGGTAATGTAACCTTAAGTTACTTTTATGATAATTGCAGTAGTCATAATTAGGCTTTTTATATAACTTTTATTGATCAGATATCAGTTACATTCCTTAAAGGTAGACAATTTCTCTCACAATATCACAAATCTTCTCTAATTATTTTCTTTTATTGCACACTTAGCCATCATAAAACACGGAAACATCTTAGGAAGATTTAAATACTGCCAATAACAGGGTTACATTCATTTTGTTACATTTTTTGTGAAATTATACATTAAAATTTGAGGTCAATGTTTTTTAATATACAATTTTTTAACAATTACTCTCTTATATGGGAATCTTCCATGTGTTGACATGTGGTTATGAAGGTGTTGCTTCAGACGGAAACCTTTTGAACACACTTCACATTTGTGAGGTTTCTCATCAGTGTGGGTCAATAAGTGATCTCTAAGGCGGAAGGTTGTACGGAAACCTTTTGAACAAATCTCACATTTGAATGGCCTTTCATTTGTATGTGTCAACATATGTCCTTTAAGAGAAACCTTTTGAGAAAAACTTTTCAAACAAATCTCACACTTGTAAGGCCTTTCACCAGTATGTATTAAATGGTGCTTCTTCAGATTACCACTGACCTTGAAACCTTTCAAACAAATCTCACACTTGTACGGCTTCTCATCACTGTGTGTTACCATGTGCTTTTTGAGGTCACCATTTTTAGCAAAGCCTTTTGAACAAATCTTACATTTGATGGGCTTCTCTCCAGTATGTTTCATCACATGAGTCTTGAGTTCACTCTGATTTTTGAAGTATTTTGAGCATTCTTGGCATTGGTGCTTCTTTTTCATAGTGTGCACTGATTTCACATGCTTATTGAGTTCGTTTTGGTGTCCAAATGTCATGGAACAAACATCACAATTCACTTGCTTCCTCTCCTTAAAGTGCTCACACATCCTGTGGGCTTCGAGAAGTTCTAATTCCTCAAAAACTTGGTTGCAAATTTGACATGCATGCAAAGGATTTCCTACGCCATCCTCATCTGCACCATCTTGTCCTTGGCCACCATCTGAAATAATTGGAACACAGTGCTGTATTCCTGAAATGAAAAGCTTTATGCTCATCTAAATACCACTAACATTAACTTATATATTAATATTGAGTTCATTTGCATATCTTTATATTATATTTCATCATTTTACCTTCACTTCTATTGGTATAACTTTTCTTCATATATGTTATCCAAACAATTAAGACAATCAATACAACGTAGATTTACAGGCAAACCTTATCAAATATCATAGTGATATTTGAAGGGTTGAACTTGATAATATATAATAATAATATAGTATAGGTTAAAATTTGATTAATGGAATATTAATCTTCTTCCTGTTAAGCCAGTCAGTTCTGGCTTGACAGCAGGTAACATGTAAACAAAAATGATAGCTTAAAAAGTTGTAATTATAAGCTACATTTGTATAAGTTATCGAGTTTTATACTATGCCTTAATTCACTTCTTAAAATAGCCACTCTTTTAATCTTTCTTTCAAAGCATGTACTGACTGTAATATCTTATATTTCTAGGTATTTCATGAAAAGTTAGAGGAACACTAACCTTAATTTTTTTCCTGCCTAGATTTTTATAATTTTTTGTTTAATACTTACTATTGTCCATCATTGATAATTCCTTTTTTTTAAAATCAGGTATTTATTTTATGTATAATTAAGTAATATCCTGATTAAGGTTATTTTTAGATGGACACAACTATCACATTAATAATATATTTCTCTTATTAAAAGAGTACTTAAAATTCTTTTCTACAACAAACCCATCATCAACTCTTTATGCTTCTTTCTTCTCTTCATTCTAACCAAAGTCTTAATCTATCCTATTCCAGTACTTATTTATTATTCAACCTGTATTCTTCCATCTATTGCAGTCTTTAAAATCTCCTGGTGGTTCAATATGCTTTTCATTCTTTTTTCATGCATCTTAATGTTTCCTCCAAACATTATTTACCTTTCCCCACCATACACAGAAATTTATTTATTTTCACTTTGGTCCATTTATCATTTTGCATCCTTCTTCTCATCAACAGTTTAAAGCCTCAAATCTAAACGTCCTATCATCCTGCTGCAAAAGCAAAGTATTCACGCCATATATAACCATGCTCCATATCAAAGTTTCACATTTAAGTTTTCTTAGCATCTCTATCATAAATTCTTTCTTCCTTTGCTAAGTCTTTTGCCTGGTGGAATTCGTCAACTTGTGACCCCACCACTTTGACCATAATTGTCCAAAACACTCCATAGATTCAGAAACCATTTGACCAGATCTAGGTTTTGCTCTCCTTTTATAATGTTAACCTTAGCCTTCCTTTTTTGGAGAAAGAATCAAACATTATTCTGATTCACCCAGTACTGCTAACAAACCCTTGACAAACCAATAAATTAAAGCTTGGCCATCAGTAAACCTTACTGCTTGCATGGATTCTTAGCCAACTTACACTTCCATTATCAGTTCATCAAATCTCTCTCTAATCATTTTCCCTAAAATTATATTACATAGCACCAGTTATAATAGACAAACCATGCCCTATACCTCTTCTTAACCCTGCTAATCTAGACTTTATATCTCTCACTGATAAGACTAAGACTGATAAGACTATAAGAAAAATGAACAGGTTGTGGTTTAATCTCTTATCCCTTAAATCTATTCCATTTTTCTGCAGTATATTGATCAATTTCTTCCATTTCACTTCATGCAAAGCCTTTGTAGAGCATTGCTCATTGTGAACCTTTTCCTGGTCTTACTTTAAGGCCTTCAACTACATCAAAACTTGTGAGTAGGTCAGAGCAGACTCCCTGTAAGCCTCAGGAATCAGTTTTTAGTCTCCTGAAGACATAGTAATTGGATAGCATTGCTTGATGGTTAATTCTATTTTTTTCCTGACATAGTAGGCATGCAGAGGTTGACAATAACTCTACTAACTAATGTCCTGCTGTTTTTGAAGTTTGGAGAGCACTGAGACTGGTTTTTCAGCAATACTTAGCATCTCTAACCCCTACTTCAAGTGGTTTGTCTCACTCTGATCAATAGCATCTGCTTAAGAAATTCAATACTTTTGGAAAGAATCCTTTAATATAAACAATAGAGGCAATTAAATAATGATTGTATTCATCAAGACAACGCATGGCAAAATGACCTATTCCTCTGAATTTAATGACTTTTTCACATAATTACAGGTAATTCCTTATGAGTAATCATATATTGTATTTATAAGTTATGATTTATGAATTTGGAAAAAAATTCAGATTTGAGCATTTAATGAATACTTTGTAAAAACACATAAAAGGAAATATAATTCATGCCAGCTTTCAGAACTATCTCAAGGACCCTGCTTTTACATATTCAACTGTTAAATTGTGGAAAAGTATGTACGTATGACTGTCAGAGCTTATATAATGATCCATATTATGGTTAGCCAAAGTATTCTTATCCCATACCCATCACTTCCTCATTTGTGTTCTTTTCTGTCCATTACCTATACTTCACACCTATATTCCTCAGTCTGAAATCTATACCTCCTAAGCTCTCACTTCAAAAATCACATTTTCACAGTGCATACATTTATGCAACAATTTCAGAGTCTAAAAATTTGTTTCCTCGACCTGGGTTCTAACTCGGATCCCTTAAATGCCCAGCTCAAATACCCATCTCACCTAAGGAGGCATTCTTTTAAACTCTGAATTTTTAAGGGCTTTTAAGGAACAAGATTTTGTGGCTAAATGCTATATATACAATGTCACGGGCACTCGTAGTCATGTGTGATGTATCACCGTCCACGAGGGTTATATTTCAGAGTTTAAGAGGATACCTCGATAGCTTACCCAGCTAAAGCACTTGGCTGCAGATTGAGAGTTCCAGGTTTGAACCCTGCTCAAGGTGAATGATATTCATACTCTAAAAATGTGGCAATGAAATGAATATTAAGGGATTAATCCATTAAAATTTATATTTGCAGCAATTCCTAGTTTCTTGGTACATAATCATATTCAATGACCAGTTTCATGATGAACCAACAGAAATTTCAATTTGTTGAGAGCAAAAGTGAACCTTTGGTCTAATACAAAATCTCAGAGATCAAACAGCAGATAGAGCAGTAAAAAAATGTTAATTCACCATAACCAAATGAAGCAAAAGCTGAGCAGTTGGCTGGAAACTCAAAGTTTTAGTTTTATGGGATGCAGAAAGGATTCTGTAGAATGATTATCTTCTCAATGCTAAACCAACTAATTGGTAATATTATACTAACATTCTGGATTAACTATATGCAGTCTATGCAAAAAATGTTCCAACTGGTGTAACCTGATGGCCATGAAATGGACTATATCCCCTCTTACTGGCAACACCAGTTCTTTGAGATCCAATAAGCCATTGACTACTTGATAGATCATTGAACTGTGCATATGGTGCTTGTTCCATTAGTTTCTGTTATTCTTACCCCTTGTTTTTAATGGAAATTGTTTGAAAAGCAACAAATCAACATCAAGTTTTTGTTAAAGTGCCTTAAAAATAACCAAGATGTTACTTAATTTTTAACAGCTGTTGATGGCAATGATGCTCTGAAGAAAAAAACCATTTTCAAGTGAATCAAGCATGTTGAAGATGACTGGCAGGATGCCACGGATGATGCAAGGCCATGAAGAGTTTCAACTACCAGTCTTGATCACAACGTTGACCATGTATATCCTTATCCTTTCCTTATCCTTTCCTTAAAAAACTATCCAAATGATAGCTGATGAACTGAATTTAAGAAAATCAATGGCGGTTACAACTATTTTAACCAAACATGATGGAAGGATGCTTTACCATGACAAGGTACCTGGACATTTAGCATTGATTTTTCACCTGTTTCTGGCAAAAAATTCCATGATCATCCTTGATCATCCTCTTATTTACCAAATCTGGCCCTTCTGTGACTTATTTGTATTCTTAAAATGCAAAAAAAGTCATGATGAGGCATAACTGAGAAGATGACTGAGGACTTCCAAAGATGTTTTAAACAATAAAATTAAGAATACAAAGTAACTTTCCACTCTCCTTTATTTGCGTACAACCGGTTTCAATGCTCAGGCATCATCTGATGACACTTGAGCATTGAAACCGGTTGTACGCAAATAAAGGACAGTGGAATGTTACCTTGTATTCTTAATTTTATTAAAATAAATTTCCACAAGGTTGAGCCAGGAACAATTGAATATGTTTTAAACAATTGATGAGTACTTTGAAACGGGGCAAACTTTATGTAGACTAAATTTTATAAAATACCATTTTTATAGCCTCAGTTTGACTATTTATTATATGCAGTAGTACATATAAAGAAGCAGGAACAAATGCATCATTTATATTAAAAAGTTTTCATCTTTTATCAAGAGAATAGAGATTATCTCACTTGTGTTGTTGCCATGGCAAAAATGTATAGCATACGACTATTTGGGACATCATCATATCAACTGATTTGGTAACATCATATTTCTATTTCTTTCCCAGCTTCAAAAATTTCCTAGATGGATAGAGATACTCTTTGAACAAATAATTAAGATTTGAAGTGGTAGAATATTGTTATGGCCCACTGGACACCTATTCCTTCTATCTAACAAGAAGGTTACTTCTTACCCCCACAAGGATATCTGGTAGAGATGATTATGGACTGAGCATGTAACCTCAAAAAATTAGGTCTTTTTTAATTTGCAGTTCAAATAAAGTCTGTGATATCATAGGTTTCATTTTACAGAGAGGGGACACAGTCATTGAAGCAAGATGAAAAGGATGTTTTTGAAGAGTTTGATAGCTTGGATAAGATGAATTTGAGAGAGAGAGGAGAAAACAAGAAAGTACTATTAGAATGGCCAGAAAAAAGAGGAGAATTCTATGAAAAGCACAAAGAAGGAAGGCATAACAGACTCAGTGCTCATCAATCAAACACAAATAATATCAAAAACTAAGAAACTGCCCTTGCAGTAGGCATTTTGAAAGTATTTTTATTTTCAAAATGCCCCCTGTAAGGGCAGTTTTTTAAATAAAAATACTAGGGCAGTGTTTTCAAATAAAAATAATTTTTAAAGTAATTTTTGACAAATTTTCAAAAACACTTAAAATGCTTTTAAATAATGTCCTTGGGACCCCACATATTTGTTCCAGTGAATATGCCGTGAATAGAATACACCCTGGAAGATATCTTCGGGGACCTCTCAAAAGGTTTTTATCATGGCTAATATGATCTCTTCCATGGATGAAAACTGGGATCCCTTCAGTTCTACCTTTACTGTGAGGTACTAAAAGAAGTCTGCTGGGGTGACATCAGGATTATAGGGAGGCTGCGGCAGGATTGGCACCTGGTATTTGTTGAGGAACTCAAATACCTTGGGTAAGAGCTGGGTATACACTTTCCTCGTATCTCAACCTTTAGTAACAATGCAGAACACAACAGTCGATGTAAATATCAGTTTGCCAACAATGATTTGGGTACTTAATTCATGGTCAGAGGGCTACAGTTGTCAAACATGAGCCAAATTGTGGTTGGTTTTGCTGGTTAATGGACACCTAGAGCATTCTTTGCCGTGAACCTATTTCTGGCCCTACTTAGAGGCCTTTAAACACCTGAAAACATTTGAGTAAGACACAGTGATGTTCCCATATGCTTCATGAATTTTTGCTTAATCCTCCTTGCTTCTGTTTAGAACAAAACATAGTGATATGATAGCATCGTTTGATTATTGATTCTATTTAAGTTGGCAGAAGTTGGCACTCAAAGGTTTTATATTATATTTACAATAACTGTCATCCTGCTACTTTTATTCCTTCAAAATTACTGAGATCTGTTTCCTGGCCAAGCTTAATATTTTCTTTACCTACTCCAAGTAATTTTATCCCACTCCAACTAAATAGTGGTGCAGGAAATCTAATTTTTTTTTTCTTTCAGATCACTCTTTAAATCACAATTTATGTTCATATAAGTGAATATTAGGTTAATGACAGGCACTCAGTTGATATTTGCAAATTACCAACCATATCAAGGTACTTGCATTTAAGACTTGTGTATATTTATATGGTTAATCCTACTGCAGTTCTATATAACCAGAAATTAGCCAAAGTAAAAATAGAGTAGATTCCTGAGCAGTCCTTACCTTGCAACTTCAACACATCTCCTACCAGGCATCCTTCTTTCTGAGGGTCATCAACGTCCCTTTCCTCCTTAATTATCACTTCTTCATTAAAGGATAAGTGTGATTCTTCATCTTGTGCATTGGCCTAAAAAATCACAGACAAACATTTAGCACTTAGAGCATATCCATCTAAAAAATTCAGCAAATGCTCATCCAATCATCAAACTTTGAATTAAAAAATGTGCAAAGCTCCATATGAATGCAAATTGGTTGGCAGGAATATTGAAATTTTCTTAATAACTAACAAAATCAGAAGAATAGGATTGGCAGGCCTTAAGTGGTCACCAGTGGAAAGGAAAATAGGAAAGGCATGGTAAATGAGGAGAAGGAAGGGGATTGTTGGGAGAAATACAAAGGTATCAGGATAAGATAAATGTAGATAGAAAGAGAATATTGATTGGTAATGAGATGATCAAGTCTGTGAGATATGAAGGAGAGAATTTTATGTAGGTCAGGAAGTATGAGCAGAAATACATAAAAAAGCACAGCTAGAGATGTTGAAAAAGATAAAGGAAAATGAAATAATACACAGATAAAGGTGAGCTTGTCCCAGATTCCTAAATTTTAGTGTCAGGCTCCATTTTGTAAGGAGAGGAAAGTTACTTTTAATGTCTCAACACAGTTCAAAATACTGTAAAACCTCTAGCAGGAGAAATTGATAAGAGCTGATAAAAAAGAAAAAAACTAACTCAAGACTTAATATGTCATAAACCATAGCCATCTTCAGAAAAGTACAAGGATAGGCTGAAAACTAATGCACAGATGCTTGTAGATCACAAAGAAAATGACCTTCAGAAGCACTCCAGGTCGCATACAGAAGTAACATTCTCCATTAACATGTATAAACAGGTTTGACATTGTTAATTTTATCCAGTATATTTTGAGAAGTAGAAGTATTAAAATATGTTCTAGTGCTATGTCAATGCAAGTTTAACAGCATGCTATTATTGACTGCTGCATTCATCTTATAGCCTTAGGTGTAATGTTTCACCTTGAGGACTGTTGGGCAGAGGAAGAACAAAAAAAATTACCAGGCACAAGATTGCAGGAATAAAGAGTTGCTGGCAACATTACAATCCAAGCAAGTCGTTGTTGTCTGTGAGATGGCTTGGACTCCATCGTTCACAAATTATATGTCATCTTAATTGCTTATTAATGAAGCCAAAAGGTAACCTATGGTATTCCAATATGGTTTGAGATACCTTTTGAGCTATTTTAAGTCATTTTGAATTAAATCTCTGATGAGTGAATTGCATTTTTGATGCAATGTTTATTGTGTGTGACAGTGATCAGATATCTGCTGCATGTTTCATCAATAATTATCGCTTTTCCAGGCTATTAATCATTGTATTTTATTATCCATTGATTAACAGTTGACATATCAATAGCATTATCATCATCAACAGCATTTAACTGATGATAAATCTCAGTACAGGACACTTTTTCAACAATTAAAAAGTTGAAAACAGCAAGCTGTTTTTTTTGCATTGACATAGCACTGGTTCAATGGTTCAATTCTTCCACTTTTCAAAATAAACAGGATGAATGTAAAAACCTCCAACCTTAAAGTGACTTTCACAAGCCACCAGGAGTACTCCTTAAGGTAATTTTGTTTGTGGTCTACAAGCATGTGTCCATTTGTTTTCAGCCTATCATCATCCATGAAGTTATCAACCGTGGCTAGAGATATTTAAAATCTTTGAATTCATAAAAAAATCTATGAGACTTAAGAGAAAATATTTCTTAACGGGACAACCATTTCCTTATAAATTGGAAATGTTTTATTGAGAACATGTGGCTGAAAATTTTAATTTTCTCATTGTTTTAAATATACAGTCTATTAAATATCTCTGTAAATATTTCTATACTTAAACACACAAGCAATCAACTGCATATTATAGTTCTAAGAAAATGAAAGGTTTTGCCATATTACCTTCGAAAAGACCCAAAGAAACTAATTAACCCTTATGCATTACATTCACAATAATCCACTGTTTACAGACATGAGAATATGGTCCCATTGCTAACATTTTCATTATAAGGTAATCGCCTAATTAAGGTAGGTTTTTGGATGGAAATAGCTATGAAATAAAAATTTTGTGATTCCTAACAAAATATAAATATAGTATCCTATTCTATATCAGAACCCTCTTCATCTCCGAGTACTTATTTCCTCCCTTCATCCCATCAAACATCCTTATCCAGTTCCTTCCCTTTCCTCTTTTGCCCAACATTCTCTCCCCTATTACAGTCTTCAACATCCCACTGTCGGTAAAAACCCTCTTCCTGCCTCTACAGGATTTCTCCCAGCAAATCCCTCTCTTCGCCCAACATACCAAGTACTTTGTCATTTGTTTTCTTCTCTGTCCATTTTACCTTCTCCATTCTTCTCCACACCCACATATCTACAATAGCCTCTAATCTACGTCTATCCTCCTGCTTCAATGATCACGTTTCCTTGCCGTACATAGCTACGCTCCATATCAAAGTTTTGATGAGTCTTTTCTTAATGTTCTTACTCAACGTCCCTGTCATCAACTCCCTCCTCCTTGTGAAAGCATTTTTGCCTAGCGCAATTCTTCTCCTTACGTCCCTACTACTTTGACCGTGCTGGTCCAATACACTTCCAAGATACGTACATTGTTCTACCTGCTCTAGTTTTTGCCCTCTTATTTTTATGCTTAGCTTAGCTTTTCCTTTCTAGAAAAATGCATAACCTTTGTTTTATTAATATTGATTCTCATCCCATACCTGTCGCACTGAATTTCCAATTCACTAAGCAATGCCTGCAACCCCTTGGCTAACTGACAAACTAAAGCTTGGTCATCAGAAAACTTAACTGATTTTACCATTTCCCCACCCACTTTCATTCCTGCCTCCAGTTCTTCCCATGCCTCTTTAATCATTTCTTATGCATACAGGTTGAACAGCACTGGTGATAATTGGGGACCCTGCCTAATACCTTTTCTTAACACTGCCCAATTGGACTCCCCGTTTCCCACTTGCACCTGGGCAGTCTGAGACATGTACAGGTCACGGATTAGCCTTATTTCCCTCCAATCTATCACTATTTCTGGAATACACTCATTAGTTTTTCCCAATTCACTCTATCAAACTCTTTTTCAAAATCTACGAAACAGGCAAATACCTCCTGGTTGTGTTCAATATTCCTCTCGATTAATAATCTCATTACTGCAATGGCATCACGTGTACCTCTTCCCTTCCTAAACCTTAACTGATCATCCCCTAAGTAAACATTTGCCCTACTTTCTATCCTTTTATTTATGATTCTCAGCAAACTTTAGCTGCATGGGATATCAAACTTATTGTCCTGTACTTCTAACATGATATAGCCTTTACCTTTTTTGGAATGGGAACTAAAACGGATGTCACAGTCTTCCGGCCAGATTCCTTCCTTATAAATACTGCAAATGAGTGTATATAGCCTCTTTCTCCCACATTTTCCTAAACATTTCAATATATCCGGGGGTATGTTATCCACCCCCACAACCTTATTTAGTTTCATCTCCCTTAATGCCCTTTCTATCTCCTTGTCTAGTATGCCTGGACCTAAGCTGTCTGCCTCTATGTCTTATTCTTTTGCAATGCCTAATTTTGTTGGTCTGAGTTCTTTACTATACAGTTCTTCTATATACTCCTTTAATCTCTCTTGGATCTTTCCTGCGTCAATTATTACCTTACCCGCCTTATCTGTAACTGCTAGCATACATCTCTCTTTTTACTTCTCAATAAAGATTTAACTATACTATATAGCCCAACAATTTCTCCCTTCCTCTGCAGACTTTCCATATCCTCGCACTGCGTCTTCCACCATGCTTCTTTTGCTTTATTTGTTGCCTGCCTCAAATTATTGTTTAATTCTTTGTACTTCAATTTTCCCAACTCTGTATTTACATTTTTCCATTTTCTCCTTTAATTCATCTTTGTAATCATCTCATCCGTGGTCCATGGTTACCTTTCCTTTTTCCATTAATGGTTTCAATAGTGTCTTTTGCAGCTTTCCATAATCCTTTCTTGATACTTTCTCATTTTTCTTCGATAGTACTTAGCTCTTTGCCATCCTCAATGATTTCCTCTACGACCTGTTTGTATTCCTTCCTTTTCAAACCATTTAAAGCATTTACATTCCATTTTCTAACTCGCCATCCTTGCCTTATCTTTTTGAAATGGACGCTACATTTCATAACAACTAAATTGTGGTCAGAGTCCGCATCCGCTCCCGGGAGGCTGTGGGAATTTATCGCACTGTTCCTAAACCTGTGTCTAACCAGAATATAATCTAGCTGATACCTTTCTGAGTCACCTGGTATTTTCCATGTGTACCTGCATCTTTTGTGGTGTCTGAACCAGGTATTAGTTTATGAGTTATCCCTGTCTCCTGCAGAACTTGACCGCTTTCTCACCACATTCATACCTCATGCCTCAAGTGTAGTCTCTCACATCATCACGTTCATTCCACATTCCTATTCTAACTAATATGGTCTTCTTCTCCTGTGTCTTCTGTCCTGTTGCTGCTGGTTTTCTCTGGTAAGGGATTCATGGGATGACGACCGCGGAAGCCTTGCCTCTCCCGCTACCGGGCACGACACCCGGCCAATTGTGCCGAGCCCCATAGTTGCCAGGACTCAAAATATCTTTATTGTGCATCATATTTACCTTGGGAATGATAATTGAGGTGGTTTCCCATTGCCTTCCTCAATAGTGTTTTTAATGTGACACTATCACTTACTGGCCGTCCCACTGGGGTCAGACATCATTGAAGCTGCCTCACTGAGGAACAGACGCTGCGTGGACTACCTTTCATCGGGCTCCTAACCTTCGACCTATCTGGCATGGGTGACCCTACCAGGAGCAATAATTATTACTCCATGCCAGCACAGCTCTAGGGGTCATCGGAATGCACAAGCCCTTTCGCCACATCACGGTTGTAGTCCAGGGAGGGCATTGCTAACATAGCATATCTTAAATACGGCGTGGCATTTAACAATATTTGGCTTAGAATGAGACTGGAGTAAAAGTACAGGTGGCAAATTACACTTATGAAAATAATATGTGCACTTACCAAATTCACTTCTTCTTTATTATCTGAAGAAAGACTACAACCTTCCTGCATTGATGGGACCATTGACAAACCAATATCCTTTATGGAAGAAGCAGAGCATCCACTGGAAGCATCAACCTCCTCTTTGATAATGATCATGTCATCTTGGACATCCACAGCATTACTGTCATTAATGATTGTGTCATCATCAATATCTTTCTTGATCTCACTGGGAAACTAAAGCAATGCATAAACATGTTACAAATTAATAATGGCAGAGGGTCAACATTTCAAAATAAGCACATCAGGGCAACAAATCCTTCAGGTAAAGCTGTTTTATATAGTAGTAGTAGTGTTGAGTGGAGGCGACCAACTGTTAAGGTCATTTGCGCCATAGGGGATGGACAGGAAAGGATAAAGGTTGGAGATAAACCCGGCGTCAGCATTAGCCTACTCTCTACGAAAGGCAACCAGGGGTCCGTAGGTTAATGTCCCATCCAACGGACGGCGTACTCACTCAAAGTGCCCTCCACAAAGCACCTCAAGTAGGGATCGAGATACCTCTGAAAAATATTCAACACCTCTTTGATTTGAACCCAAGCCCTCTGGGTGAGAAGCCAGTACCATAGCCACTGCATTAATCTCGATTCCCTGTTTTATATAATCCTGGCGCCAGAACCATGCTGGAATTACTTATTATGCAAATAAAAATAACACAAAAGACAAATGGCTATTGCTTGAATCAACTATTCATAAAATGGATGACACATTATTCTATGTCTTCCATTGAGCGTAAGTTTTGGTAGGTACACAAAAAATTAATTATGAATGCTACTTAATCCTGCTTAAAAAGAAATAAAACCTCACACCATCGACACACCTTAAATGGTCAACTTTGGGAAAATATCATTATTGACTGCAATGCAAAATTGCTGAATTGACTCACCTGAATCTCTACCTCATTGCAATTATTATCAGACATAAAATTTAGCAGATTGCCAGGACTATCAGTGTCCTTCCTCTGAAGCATTCCAGTTGGAACTGAAGGTTCAACAGCTTCTGTGGAACTCAATGACCAAACTTTGATCAATGTTCCTTCCACAAACTTTTCTCCAGGGCTCTCTGCATCCTGGTTTTCATGGCTCAGCACATCATTTTCCTCCTTATAAATCATAAGCACATGGATCAAGCATGGCTAAGTTTCATAGATGATAATAGGGTTTAACAAACACAAATCTCAATAAGAAATCATGTGATATTTACCCCTTAGCAGAGTATTATTAAGAGGAGAAGGACCTATCTTTGGCAATTGGGGTGGCAATAATATTGCATAAAAATTTCAATTCAATGAGACCTTGCAAGGGATATGATATTATTTATAGATGGATAGTTTGATAGAGGTCTTTATTTGAGCAAAATTGAGACCTAATTGTCCCTTCCATCATTTCATGCATCATTGCACACGTGCTATAATGACCATGATGGGGATCGAGATGTTGCGGGGGCTAACGTACTGGCTTCCCACCCCCCTGAGGGCGCGGGTTCAAATCCCGGCGGTGTTGAATATTTTTCAGAGGTATCTCGATCCCTACTTGAGGTGCTCTGTGGAGGGCACTTTGAGTGAGTACGCCGTCCGTCGGATGGGACGTTAAACTGCGGACCCCTTTGCGCCATTCGTAAAGAGCAGGCTAATGCCGACGCCGGGTTTCTCTCCACCCTTCATCCTCTCTCGTCCATCCCCTATGGCGCAAATGACCTTAGCTGTCGGTCGCCTCCCCTTAAAACTACGAGGGTCATCCGGAAAGTAGTACCCGTTCGTGAAATAAAGACACAAAAGTAAATATTAACAAACATAAAAAATTTTATTTGAAAGAGGATACTTTAAACTACTTCTCAACATAATCTCCAAGCAAATTAAGGCATTTGTCATAACGTGTGACAAGTTTCTGTATTCCTGCTGCATAGTCCTTCGCCGCCAGCTCATTGAGATACGCGAGGGACCCATCTTGCACAAATTTTTGCATAATGCAGACGGTGTTTAACAATTTCATGAACAATTGTTCGAGAAACATTGGGAAAATGCTCACAGATGTCATCAATTGTGACGCGCCGATCGTTCCTCACGAATTCGTCAACTGAGCTCACCAGTTGGTCTGTAATGACAGACGGTCTCCCCGAACGCTCATCGTCGTGTGTGTTCCCCCTCCCCATGTTGAAGTTGCGACACCACCGCCGAACAGACGACTCGTCCATTACATTGTCTCCATACACCTCCTTTAATTGGCGATGAATATCACATGGGCGAACGTTTCTTGCATTGAGGAATTTAACCACTGCCCTCACTTCACAACTGGCGGCGTTCTCAATTTTTTTAAACATTGTAAACAATCACAGAAACAACACAGGCAATGCTAGCGTCACGCAACTTGGCTCAGAGAAGGCAGACAAGCCACTGAAGCTATCTGACCTCGTCCAGCGGCTACTCGCGTCGTCAGCACTTCATGCGGCACGAACGGGTACTACTTTCCGGATGACCCTCGTACTACTATGACCATGATATTTATAATTACTTACATCAATACACAAAAATACTTATTCACATACTTTATTATGCACATTAATAGAAGTAGACAGAGTTGGTCATTGTTCAGGTCTATATGCCATCAAGCAAACATAAGGAGAAAGAAACTGATAAGATAAACCATCAGTGAAAGGATATAATAGGGCATGTTTTATGGCAGGAAAACATTTAATAGTGATTGGAATGCCAGAAGAGAAAAATGACGATATGGCGATGAGGAGTGAGACTCTGGCTTAGGTACAAGGAATGACTGCAGGAGGAAAGCAATGGTATTCGTATATGTGAAATATACCCAGTGACTCAGAAAGGAATCAGGTTATTATTGATTGCAGTTAGGCACAGATGTAGAAACAGCATGACTCATTTGCACAAATTCTGAGGATTGGATGCAAAATTTGATCACAATTTAGGCATTCTGAATTGCTGCATCCAATTCAAAAGGATAAGGCATGGTCAGTGCATTACAAATGGAACGAAAGTTCATTAACTGGATTATCATGGAAGGTGAATCAGCTGACTTAAAAGGAAATCATGAGTTATGGGAAGAAGCTAAGTACTATCAAGAAAAAAATTGGAATGCATTAAAAAACTTAATAGGCAACCCACAAGCAAAAATATCGGAACTTTTACTAGAAAAAAACACAAGGGAAAAATGGATTGGCAGATGAGATGACTAAAAATGTAGATTATAGAAATACATTGAAGAATGTGCACAAAGTTAAATAAAAGAACGCACAAATGGTTAAATAATAATTAGAGCTATATAACATTAAGTTAAAAAGAAACATTTTGAAAAAGCAGGACAGGGATCTGGGAAGTCTAGGCAAAGAAATGTTAACGTGATTATTTTCATTTATTTATGGAAGAAAAAGAAATGGCACTTACAAAACTAAAAAAATTCCTCTCGTGATAAATTCTCCGAGAAATTTAATATCAAAAGTTCAATTAATCCATCGTTTTCTTCCGAAAGAAATACCAAATTCGCTAACCTTTAAAATAATTACCGTCGATCACAATGACTGTACTGACACGAAAATAGATTTGCTACATATTAATAAAGGAACATATAACGAAATAGTAATTGTTGGCCAAATATGCCCTCGCTACTGACATGGTTCATTTTAGTGTACTAAACTGACCTCATGTTGATTGGGTATGACGTCTTTCCTCGCAGGATAGCACTCCTTTTGGATGCGATTATAGAACTCACACAAACACTCGGCACATCGACGCTTAAACAGCCGGAATTCCGTAAGCTTCTCCATGCAGTTAGAACACACCAACCAGGGGTAACTTGCATCCTCCACCACCTAATATATAATTTCGTCACCAAATTATTAGCAACATAGCGCACGGAACTTCTTTTTCCCAAATATAAACGTACATTTTGGCAAAAGTGAACGGAATACATAAACAATCTACTAAAACATTAACTAAAGATTTATTACAAGCATAATTTTTTAAACCCGTCACACAAACAATTAAACTTACTTTAACATCTATTAAATCCTCTATAGTCTTTTTCAGCTTGAATTGTAGTTTACTATTCTCGCCGAAAACATTCATCAACAATCCGCGACTGTTTAAACACAATCTACAGACTTCAAATTCGGCTTCATCGCACATTCTGACCGTTTTAAAGTAATCCGAATGATTTATTGGGCAACCTAGAACTATAAGTATAATGGTATCCTTCACAATTTACTTGACGTAGTATCTTAAGTTATTAAAACACCAATTCCACACAAAATCAACAACTTATCAGCTGGCCACTTGCATTTCGGACTTCATCTGTTCTTTCTTTTGAGAAGGTCCTTTGAAAATCAATGGATTGATTCGAAAAGAGAGGAACTTAATACGCGTCAGACATATGAACACATATCTCGGAATAATTTGACTTATCCACCTAACTGGGTGAACAAAAATTACTTTCATTGCTTTTTGATGTGTAAATTAGCTGATGGTAAATCACGGAAATCGTTTAATTTTAACTTTACAACGAAAAAGAAAGATTCGTTTCGAAGATTCGGGTCAAAAGAGGAATAATTCCATTGCTTACGAATTCATTATTTAAGGATGATTATGGATGTATGCATGCACGCCGTAGATCTATAGTAATTTGAAAGTATTACAATTCCTGTGTGGTATTTTCATCAGTTTCTTCACAAACCACATAAAAATTATTCTTCGAACGTTGACGCGCACCCGTTGTTTTTAAATGTCGAAACATGTGCTGAAGCCCATATTAACGCCTATGAATGGCTTAAAGTTAAAACTTTTCATTGACTTATCAATGGATAAAACTTAAACGACTACGAACATGGGTGTTAATGTATATTATGCACCATCTTAGCTATTTATCACATTGCCGAGCTTATAAAGAGAATCTTGATTATTTTATGAATCTAACTAATATCTTTTTCACTAAAGTTCTCCCATGAAATCATGCTCAATTACTTCCACCCACATGCTCCTAAAATTCGGATATCAAACTCATAGGTCCCTAATGTGGGACTCAATTTCAACGAGAATAGCAAATCGCTAAATGAATCTTTTCGAAATGCAGTTTTCGAGAGAAGCAAATAAGAGACTTTAGCACTTAGAAGGTATTACCATGGAATAAACTAAATATTATAAATCCACATTATATTCCAGCACATTTCCATATTACCGTAATGCTATGTCAGCGGCTACATGATTAAATCAATACTTATTCTTACATCCTGGCATCGTAACAAATTTGATTCATTTGAGCTGGATCTTCGAACTGAATGAACGGAAACATAACCAATTGACTCATTTTTGTTCGATGCCAATTAAAGTTTTAAGGATACTTTTGATTCTCCATCAGCTCAAATTTATCAACAAAAAGACTAATTCCGCTTTTTATTTCATTTCTTACCGGATTAGATATAATACTTCAGGGAATACTCGCCTCTATGTGCAATAATATAGGCCTCGCCTCTATGTGCAATATATATATGATCCTCTCTCTCCCAATGAGTCGGTCATATTTATTGACATTTGTGCTGTTACCCATGAACTGTTTTGATCATGAAAACAAAAGAAGACTGAAAAACAACTGTCGTAAGTCGTCATCTCTATAATGTCGTGTTGTTTTAATAATTGAACTTTTTAGCGTAATATGTGAAAGAGATCCTGACATTTAACTTTAGATTGTCCAGTAAATCATCCGGCGTAATCTTAAATTTTCAGAATGTGTGATGAAATTGATTTCGTAGTATGCAGGTTGTGTTTAAACAGTGGTGGACTATTAATAAATATATTCGATAACAATAATAAGTCGGAGTTTATGTTGGAAAAGTCTATTGAGGATTTGATAAGTGTAAAAGTAAGTGAGTTTTATGTGTGCCGTACTCTTTAAACTTTTGGAGATCTTTTCGGTGAACATTTTAAGGAAATGGTTTTAGATTACGTATGGGGGAAAAGGTATTAGCGATAAGTAGGCAAGAAGAGGTTTGAGCATTTTGATGTTAATATCTGTCTATGAAACGTTTTATTAGGTGGTGGAGGATGCAAGTTACCCCTGGTTGGTTTGTTCTGCCTGTAAGAAGAAGCTAACGGAATTTCGTTTATTTAAGCGTCGATGTGCGGAGTGTTTGTTTGTTTTCTACAACCGTATCCAGAAGGGGTGCAATCCTGTTGCGAAAAACTGGATAACCAATAGAGAGCAAGTAAGTTGTATCAATCAAATTGAACTTTATGTATTTAAGCATCTCATTGTATCTTATTTGATTAACATGCTGAACAATCCATTCCCGTATCTTATAACCTTTAGTAGTTTCTCGTAAGTATTAACTCTTCCTGTAAGGAAACATGGAATATTAAATTAATTTTTTTATTGTGTATTTCACATTTCCCGCAATTACATTTCAAAAGTGCTATCAATCATCCTCTGTCTTCTATGACCATGTTCTTTCGCACCGCACCAGGCTGGGCTCCATATCAAAGTTAATGCGAGTGTTTTCTTAACATCCTTAATTTACGTCCCTGTCATATCTACGCAAAAAATAATTTAAATAAATCAAGGTCAATTTTTATTTGACCTCTTCAAGCTACTGACCAGAAGGTTTAGGCTCGATTCCCGGGAACTTCTTTATGGGGACTGTGGTATTGGGTGGTTCTAACATAATGCGGTAATGGGCTTATTATTCCGTCAACTCTACCATCGCCTACCAAACCGACCTTCCACCAGTCCATTGGGTCAATTTGATTGCCAATAATGAATACAATGAACTGGAGATCCAACAGAATGAATTAATCAGATATGCATATCAGTCATAACCAATGCTGTTGCACAATTATTATTATTATTAATAATATTCTATTGTCTCAAAAGTTTGATGTCATTTTCCCAAGGTTTAGTTAAAAGCTAAAAAGCTTTCTTTACCAGTGCTCATTTAAAAACCTACATTGATATAGTGAACCATCATATAGTAATATGTATTCTAATTGATGAATGATAGAGGCATGCAATTCAACTACTGTTAGTAACTTGAATGGGTCAATGACTGACTCCCAAACTGTTCTTATGCCAGAATTATGTGAAAAAGTTCGGCCCCTAGGATTTGGTGCCGTGATTTTGAACTGTTTATAGACTGGCGTTATTGTATTGTAATGTTTACATGCTTTGAATTAGTTTCCTGGTGAGATCAAGAAAGAGACTGATGACGACGCCATTGCCAGTGGCAATGTTGATAATAGAGCTGTGGATGTCCGAGACGATGGGATCATTGTCAAAGAGGAGATTGACACTGCCAGTAGATGCTCTGTTGCTCCAGAAAAGGAGTTAGATTTGCCAATTGTCACATCAATGCAGGGTGTTGACAGCCATCAGTCCGGCATTGATGAAACGGGGAATTTGGTGAGTGTGCATATTCAGGTCTTATGCGCAATTAGCACAAGATGCACATTTCTAGTGTCTTCTAAAGTACAACATTGCTGTTTGAATGACACTCCGTATTTCAGATAGATTGTGTCTTTCCATCAGAGCTGATTATCTAACCCAAACCTTGTAGGAGTTATTAACTTGCTATTTAATTATATATTTGAATTAAAACTAGCCGCAGTTGATGGCTCCTCATACTCTGTGGAAGGTTGCTATTGCCGTTGTAATGTTAAGTTGATGTCCTCCTGTTTAACAAATCTCTTTTACACAGCACATTAGCACATTAAAGCAATTAGCACATTTCTAGTGTCTTCTAAAGTACAACATTGCTGTTTGAATGCCACTCCTTATTTCAGATATATCGTGTTATTCCATCAGAGCTCATTATCTGACCCAAAGCTTGTAGGTATTGGATTCTATAATATAATATAAATATGCTGGATGAGTGGAGCTTGCAAATCAGTTGTTTGGCCTGTGTCTAGAGTAGCAATTTTAAATGAATTTATTAAATAAATGATTAAATTACAAGTGGCATGATTAATGAGCACTTGCCTTTTTGTATCAATTCTTTATCTTTTTGGTGAGAACATGTGGCAGAAACTTTGATTTTTTTTAAATTATATATATGCAGTGGATTATGTATGTGTATTAGTGTACATGTATGTACTTACACATCTTAATGAACAGTTTAATTATAATTAGAACAGGGGAGCTTTAGCCCCATGTTTTCAGCCAAACACAAAATATTTATCATGAAAACCTTGCACTGTTATAAGATATGTATTCCTAAGTCACAGCAATTGCTATTTAATTATATATTAGAATTAAAACTAGCCACAGTTGATGGATCCTCATACTCTCTGGAAGGTTGCTATGGCCATTGAAATGCTAAGTTAATGCCCTTCAGTTTAACAAATCTCTTTTGCTTTTCTTCCATTAATGATTTAAAAGTGATTTGTACAAATTAACCTGTATGTATCACAATCCCTGCAGTCATGTAATTGCAAGTTATGTCTGTCATGCATTAGTTCCCCAGAATAAACAAGAAAGAGAATTTAAATGACCAGATCACCGAAGATACTATTGACAGTGTTGCTGTAGATGTCCCAGATGACATGATTGAAGTTGTCAAAGAAGAGGTTGACATTACCAGAGGATGCATAGCTGCTTCAGAAAGGAATGCAGATTTGCCAGTGTTCCCATTAACACTGGAAGGAGACAGTAATTGGTCGGACAATGATGAAGCAGAGAATTTGGTAAGTGTGAATCTTCATTTCGTCTGTCTGTCCAATGTAGAACTCAGCAAATTGCCATTCTAAAAACCATTATTCCGCATCTTAAATGACGTCTTTTTGAGTACAATTTAATAAGAATTGAGGTCACATTTGGTGAGATAAAAAGAATAAGAAATATTATGGTTAAATTTAAGAGAAAAGGGAATTTATTTTGATTGCAGGTTGCACTGTGTTTTCTTCTGCTCTAAGAGTCTATAATTATGTAACCAATTATGCTGATACTTTCAACATGTTCTGTTGTTCCTCCATGCACTGCTTGTTGTAATTAATAAGATCAGGCCCATTTGTGAGATTGTTCCGTTGGTTTGTTCTTCTTCCTATGGATGATCTGGTTCAAGCGGAAGTATTAAGAATGGCTTTCTCTTTATTGTTCTTCTCCCTCTTATGTTCAGGGCATACTTTAATATGTTGAGTAAGTAGGTAGGTGGTCATGTTGCACTGGTTTGGTCAACATCATCTGTGATATGGACATTATCTGGCAGTCAGTTTGAACATGTCTTCTCCACGTTTGCCCAACTGCGCCAAATACTGCCGACTGCCAATCATTTCCATAAACAGATATCATTTAATCGATCTGTGCTCTGTTCAACCTTTCAAATATTAAAGAAAGGATCTTTATCATACTGCACCAGACCTAACATCTCCATACTATGAGTTACTTCTATCTACAACTTCCTGGTACAAAACTGATCAAAATTTATAATATGAGTTGAAAACATTAAGCCCATACAGATCAATTAATTGTCAAGGGCATGCATTCGTGATACCTTTGTGACACCCCAAATTATAGACAAATTAGTTAGAAACAAAAAAAGAAAACTTGCCAATAAACATACTACACTTCTACCACAACGGAAAGACAACAATAATAAATTTATCGCATTACCTTTCTACCCCACATTAACCCGAGGCCTTGATAAGGTCTTTAAACAAATTGGTACCAAGGTCACTTACGCAAACCGTAACACTCTTCTTACGTGTTTAGGGAACCCGAAAGACACAGACAAATCAGGTATTTACGAAATTACTTGCTCACACTGTCAACTCTCCTACATTGGACAGACCAAACGTAATCCCAAAATCAGATTCAAGGAACACATAGGACACTTTAAGAACGGACCTTTCGATAGATAGTCGCCAAACACATTTTTGAAATGGAACACTCTACCACTCCCAACGACTTAACATTATTAAAACCGGTACAACACTATAAACTCGATGCCTGTGAGAGCTTACACATACACTTAAACAAGAATAAACTTATGAACAATGAACCAGGCATCATCAACAGTTCACTTTTTAACTTTGTTAGTCATTTCAGAAACAGACAGCCCCCTCCTCCTAATAGCCACCACTCTTCCCCCACTCCTTCCCACGTGACCTCAACAAACTCCCCCCCACCTACGGACCATCACTTAACCCCTTCCCCCTTGCCCCTCCAGGTATACTACCTTGATCAAAAAGTTCCCGGAATAACCACCGTGTGGCGCTCCCATCGTTCCGATTTGAGTTCTGTTTTTTTTGTTAAATTGGTACATCTGTTGTTGATATTCCCTTTAAATCTTAGTGTCATAACTTGACATTTGCAAAAGTTACGTAGCCAAGAGTACATCTATCTCTGTGTGTGTTGGCGATTTTTTACAATTTCAGAAATGGATTTAAATTTGCAACAACGAACTTGTATTAAATTTTGCGTAAAAAACGAATTTAGTGGCGCACGGACGTTGGAAATGTTGGAAAAGTGTTTCGGCAACGATTCTCTAAAAAAAACGGTCGTTTACCAGTGGCACGAGCGGTTCAGAAGTGGTCGTGAGTCAATCAAAGATGATGAACGCAGTGGCAGACCATCGACATCGAAAGTCGGTGAAAAAATTGATAAAGTAAAAGAAATGTTGGTCAATAACCGCAAATTAACCATCAGAGAAATAGCGGAGGACTTGAACATTGCCTATGGATCCGCCCAAGACATTGTGGTTAATGAATTGGGTTTCCGTCGTGTAGCAGCAAAGTTGGTGCCAAAAGACTTCAATTTCATGCAAAAAAGAGACCGTGTTGACGTCGCAAAAGACATAATTTGCGAGGCTGAATCCGATCCCACATTCATCAAAAGGATGATTACTGGAGACGAGACGTGGGTTTATGAGTACAACACGCAATCCAGACATCAGGCAAGTGAATGGCGTTCACCAAATGAGCCGAGACCAAAAAAACCACGTCGTTTTCAGTCAAAAAAGAAGGCAATGCTGACGGTTTTCATGGATTACAACGGTGTAGTGCATCATGAATTTTTGCCAGAAGGCCAGACAGTAAACAAAGAGTATTATTTGGGCGTTATGAGACGTTTGCGTGAAGCAATTCGCCGAAAGAGACCAGAAATATGGGCAGAAAACTCGTGGATTTTGCACCATGATAACGCACCGTCGCACAGTGCTATCATTATTCGTAATTTTTTGACGAAAAATGCAACAAATACCATCCAACAGCCACCGAATTCACCTGATTTGGCTCCCTGTGACTTCTTTCTGTTCAATCGAGTTAAAAAACCATTACGGGGAACGCGTTTTAGCAGCCGAGAGGAAGTAATGGAAAAATCGCAGGAAGCACTGATGGACATACCGAAAACCGAATATAAAAAATGTTTCGAGGATTGGATCAAGCGCTGGCATAAGTGTGTTGCAGTCGATGGGGATTACTTTGAAGGGGACAATATAGATTTAGATGAATAAACTTGTATTTTTAATTTTCTGAATAAATTCCGGGAAATTTTTGATCAAGGTAGTATATACCTCACCCCCCGACCTGAACACCCACTTGACTTTGGACAGTGCCTGGTGCACATTCCTCTTCTTAGTTCAAGTGCCCCATTTGATTTTCTCCCCGTTGATGGTCACCTGGTAAGCGAAATACCGATATAGGAGTTCTTCGTAATTATTTTTATTGGCCTTAGGATCTTCTTCCTTGAGATTATTTCTATCCCTCCATAGGTGGCCAAAATCATTTAACTCCCAACTTTGGTGGGGAAGATGAATCTAGTGTGGACAAATTTTGTCCAATTAGTGACGTGCATGACTGGATGAACAATATTCCAACTGTTCCTATCTACCATCTAGTGAAACCACAGCCAAGGGAAGAGGGCTTTAAAGAATAAGCAGGGAAAGAAGACCGTGGTGAGCTTGACTTTATTCTGGTACTGTAAGGAGACATAAGAGTTTAGCATAATTGGGAGCTGTAGTTCCCTCGGGGACCCCAGTCGATGGTGAAATGCAACTACTTTCATAGTTTTATTACTTACTTGGCCTTTGCAGCGTCCTTTAGGATGAATTTAGGCTTATCATAATACCATGACCATGTGGACAAATCTGGAATAATGCTAGTTCCTCCCGATTCCTTGAGGATCGCAATCAGGAGAAAAGCACAGGAAGGCCTGGCCATCGCCAACACTTGGCACTGTGTCGAAATGTTGACCCATGATAAGATTTCGGGTGTTGTCCGAGTAGGTACAAAGCCATAAGACACCTTTTTGGGCTTTGCCAAGCTGGCACCAGGGCCCTGACTGATGCATTTTGGTATGGAAGCACATGTGTTTGTGGAAAACATGCACAACTACCTCAGATTCTGCTTCCTGATAAGGTGGCTGACTGGGTTCAGGGATAGTAACACAAGGTTGTAAAGGTAGTGTTGGAGATTGGGGCAGATTCTGGAACTGGGTCCAGAGCATGGATAGTTCTGGGTCATCGTCTTCACTATCCGACCCTTCTGGCTCCGCATCCTCTTTGAGCTTGTCCTCATGACCACCATTGTCTTCTATGATCAATCTATCTTCATCAGTGTCACCGCTAATAGTTCAATCGGGTTCTATGGCAGCCTGGAACCCTCTATAAGCCTATAAGCAAAGGTTCATGTCCTCCCACTCTCAGTTTCCTTGTAGTGATGTGGCTGCAGGCTTGGGATATATTTGGGATCTCTGCATTCGTCTATATTAAGGATCTGGAATATGTCCTTTTTTCTAACATTATTCAACGCTTGGTAGTCTATACAGACTTGCAGAGAGGGGGAAATAATTCCCTGTGTCAACACCTTCTGAACTGCCTTCTTTAGAGTCTGATGTTACTAATGGGAATGCAATAGGGTCCTTTTTTATGAGTTTGGCCTCGACTATGTCAATCTGATGCTTGATTACGTTCATGCACCCTAACTCAATATTTTTATGCAGAAATATCTCCTTGTACTCAATGACGAGCAGTTCGAGTGGATCAAGGGAATCAACTGGCATTTTGCTGAAATCGAAAAAGGTCATAAGTTTATCTATTCTATTGCTCCTGACCAAAAATTATCATGTTTTTATTGACCTTCAAGAACATTGATCTCGTGTTTTTGCTCTTGAAATAAGTCAACTTCTACATAAAAGTCTCGTTTTAGAATTGGTGCGTCAGCTTTCAAGTTGAAAATGACTATAGGAATCTTTCTCTCTTTGCTTAGTGATAGTATTGTTGATATTATGATTAGATCTCTCTTTTCTCTTAATATTTCCACATCACTTCAATTTGATCCATTGCATCTCACACTATCAATTACAATTGAGAATGAAAGTACTCAAATTGATTTTTTGATAACAATCTTTGGCCCTTCAATTATTATTTCTAAATCACCCGAGCTTCCAGTCACACAGCTAGACCTCTTAGTCAGCTCTTGGCCCCTGCTAATCCCAGAAGTGGCAACAGTATCACTCTTGTTAATAGATGAGAAATCACAGTCACCCTTGGACACTTCATTTTTAATCCCATCATGCCTTTTGTGATACAGACACTTAACTGGCGGGTTGGCCACATGCCTTTGTGGATCTCCTGTGCTCGACTCAATTATCTCTTCATTCACGGGCCCCATATCTCCTTTTGGCATTCCCAACTCAATCAACTCGTAAGAGACTAATGTTGCATTAATTTTATTTCTCACTGGCAAGAAGACCTCTGGCCTTACTGTTTCCAATGGGCAGGATTCCCGCATATCTAGAAGATCCTGAATATCACCTTCTTCCAGCAAAAACCCTTTTTCTCATCACCCAGAAAATCATATTCTGGGAGGCTTGAGCTAATAATGTCTTGGTTGAGGATATCTCTTGTCATCAAAAGGACAGATTACCTTTTTAAGGGCAGTACGTTATTCCCTTGCTTAATCCTGTTCTTTGAGCTCTCTTGGCTCGAATCTAAGTATGTTTCTCAACCCTCACTAATCTTCAGTTTTCTATCCTGGAAGAACTGACTTCTCCCATAGCGGGCCATGAAGTTGAGACCTAGGATTCCATTGTAATTAATGTTTCTGAGATTTGCAATCAAGTTGTCATGAGGGTATAGGTTCCCAGTTATAACAAATGGTATTGTCCATAGACCTAAGACCACTAATGGGTAGCCTGAAGCACTTCTTACTCTAGAATGATACCTGGATACTTCAAATTGATGAAGAGGAAAACTTTTTTCATGAAAGATAGTGATTGTTTCTCCCATGTCGACCAAGAAATGAAATACTCGGCCTAAGATTTTCACAGGAATAGTTCAGCCTGCTTCTGGCTTAACAGCTAAAGTGATAATAATGAAAACTTCGTTGCAATTTTCCACAGTTAAAACTTTATTGCCGACCATGGTTTCGATACACTGTATCATCTTCAGGTGAGGAAAAGTACAAGGAGAAGGGATATATATACCAAGTTTCAAGAAGGGGTGGCAGGGGAGGAGGGAGCGGGGGGAAAGGGGGGGTTTTGTCATAAAAAAAAGGCAGGAAAAACCAATAGAACCCCTGAAGTGCGGGCAGCTCACTCTTCGGGGAGAGGAGGGGGGGGGAAAGGTGTCGTCATAAAGGGCACTGAGGGAAGTTAATGGACAAAAGTGGGGAGGGGCAAGAGAGGAACTGAATGTCGTTAAGTAGCTCTATCTTCTGGTTTCTCCGTTGGATAATCTCTAAACTCTTGAGAGCGTCCAATTTCTTGCTCTTTTGGAATTTGTGCAACGGCTTAAATTCAAAATCCGGGGAATGGTTCTTCTCCAAGAGGTGGGTGGCAAAGATGGATGTGGTGTTGCCTAACGTATAACATTTCCGATGCTCCTTGATGCAATGTTATATGATGATTGAAGGCATGGGATGAAGATGCCTTATCCCTTGAAAAACTCTCTCAGTCACAGGTCTACCGTTGAATTTCTTCCGACGTTTGTACTGTGACTCGCACTTTGTGGAAGGGAATGATATTGTCCTCTGAAAATGACTGCTTCTTAGTCAAAACACTTGTGTAAGCTTCTGGGCATTCTCATTACCCTCCTGATAGAGTGGGAGTGTATGCAAATAGCAAGGATCAATGCTGCTTAGTACATCCAAGCTAGTGAGTGTGTGATTATTTTGCCTTTATTATTATACGTGTGACTGACGAGCTACTGGTGCATGGGGAACCTCTCCTAAGCCCTGATTGAATGTAATCGCTTGTGACTAGCAGGGATTAATGCTAAATTGTATGCGATTAGTTTTCGTTTATTTTATTTCTCAATTTTATTTAACAACGTATGATTGTTGGGCCCCTGACACAGAGGTTAACCTCTTGTAAGCCCTGATTGAATGTTAGTGCTTTATGACTAGCAAGGATCAATGCTATATAGTACATCCGAACTATATAGTACATGATTTTTTTTTGTTTATTATATTTCTTAATTTTATTTCACAACATGTGATTGTTAGGCCCCTGACGCAGAGGGAAACCTCTCGTAAGCCCTGATTGAGTGGGAGTATATGCGAAAGCAAGGCTAAATGCTGCTTAGTACCACTATGCTAGAGAAAGCGTGATTAATTTTCATTTTTTATCATTCCAAATTTAATTTTATTACGTGCCTTTCAGTGCTTGAGACTAGCATTGATCAATGCTGTATAGTATATTCAAGGTAGATAGTACGTGATTCATTTGCAGTCTTCCATTTCATTGTTCTAACCATTTGTGTTGTCTAAATCTGTCAATTATTTTTTGGTTTTTTAATTTTTTATTATTGGTCTTATTTTCAGTTAATTATTTATTTTTATAATTTATATTGATTTACTGCTTGTATCTTCTCCAATTTCCCTCACCCGTCCTTTGCCCATTTATAAGAGTATGGTTGGGGTCTACTCTTCTCGTTGAACTTCTCATGACTCTGGAAGTATGGTACTTATCCATATCTTGACATATTGGCCACCTTCTTAGTAGTTAGGCTAGTCTAGTTAATTCCTGGAGATGATGGAAGCCCATCATCTCCAGGAATTAACTAGCTTGTCAGAAGCAGAAGTTCTGACTTCCTCCATTATCTCCTCAAATCTCCTTAAGATAATGGTAAACCAAACAGTGCTTAAATTAACACTTGACCTGGCCTTTGTTGGTTTTGAGAGGGCAAAAGTATTACCTTTGTATAAGTATGCCCATTTGCGGGTGTTACGTGAAGGCGGAGCGATCACTTTGATAATTGTGCTACCAATAACACAACAGCACACAACAGTATTTTCACCCTCTTTTCAGCACATTCTTTCCCAATGCTGACAGCTAAGGGTAGTCTGGGTGTTTTGGCGTGGCCAGAATTGCCATGCCTTGCAGACAGTAATAAAGAAGATGTATTCATCTTAATGCCTTTTAACTATTCACACCACTGCACTAAAGGAAAAATCTATGTCTGCCCGCCTAGTTGTTTTATTCAATCAATTTTTGAGGTTGTGCATCCGGGGTCAAGGGAGTTTACATGTGTCATCCGGATATTTGGCCTATGATGCTTTGTAATGCCTACCCAGAAAAATGGAGCCATTTTATGATAGCTTTGTCATCCCATGGAAATATCAGTTGAACCTTTTAAAGCTTTTTTTTTATTAATTCAACATATATCATAATTGCCAACCATTGAGACTCACTCCATAATATTTTCAAACAAATGGAAAGACTGAATGCACACAATATATTCTACAGGGTGGCACCCAAAAATGGTAGGACTGACTGTCTCTGGCATGAATAGAGCAGTGGAGGGGGGTCTGTCTGGCAGGGTAAGGTGGAGGGGGGTCTTAGCAACAGACCAACACCAACCTCAGTCACCTGCGGGCTGTCATTGAGTAAAGACACCGTTTTTAGTGAAGCAAGTTTTTTGTCCCCATCAAAAAACAAAATGAATCTGAATTTAAAGCGATGTTCTTCCATGAAGTTTTGTGCGAAACTCAGGTGGACGGCAACTGAGACCCTCGATATGATCAAGCAGGCCATTAAGCCATTCCACAGTATTTTAGTGGCACAAGTTGTTTAAAAAGGGTAGGGAGCTTGTTGAAGACAACCACTGTTTCAGACGGCTGTCAACAGCAAGAACCAACACAAAAATGGACAGAATAAGGACACTGCTGAACACAGACCAACACTTAACCAGTGTTGAACAACAGGTAACCCGTGTGCACATTTCTAAAAAAGTGTTAGCCAATTTGCACCAAGATGAAAATTGTTTGGACAATGTGATAACTGGTGATGAAACATGGGTTTATCAATATGACCCTGAAACAAAAAGGCAATCCACAGAATGGCACACTTCCGTGTTCTCATGTCCAAAAAAGGCTCGCATGAGCAAATCAAAAATCAAAAGGATGTTGATTGTGTTTGTCTACCATCATGGAGTGGTTCACAAGGAGTTTGTCCCACCAGGGGAGACTGTGAATGCGAACATTTACATGCAGTTGCTCACCCGCCTCCGAGAATGCGTGAAAAGAGTCCAACCAGCCATTGCAAACTGCTGGGTGCTTCATCATGACAAGCACCGTGCCATGGCGCGCTCGTCATCAGACAGCTCCTGGCCAAATACGGCGTTGCCACGTTGCCGCACCCGCCCTATTCTCCCGATCTGGCACCACCGGACTTCTTCTTCTTCCCCCTGATGAAAAGACAGCTCAAGGTGTGACGTTAAGCTTGGCGCAGTGTCACCTGCTAGTTCGAATACACGTGCCCATCTCGCAAGCCGGAGAATGGCGCGGCGCTAGCTGTAAAAAAAGAAAAAAAAGAAGAAAGCCGAGCGTGTGGCACGCTGGGAATGCCGGCCAGCGCGTGGTGAGGAGAGTTCGTGGTGAGACATCCAGGAAGAAGGTCGTGTGCTATAATCGTCGAGTCACCGACAGCCTGCAAACACCGGTGGTGCACGTGCCAATAACTGACCTCGCCATGTGAGCCTCCCGCAGGCCCCAACCGGAACATCAGGAGCCAGCAGCCGCCGTGCCTGCAGCGGCCCGAGATTGGACCGCAACCGCAAGGCAGCCATCTTTGGCTGCAGCCGAGCAGCCACCCAACACCGTGGCCCAGCAGGCATCGGCGCCACGCATCCGTGTTGCTTGGGAGTGCCCACACCTTATCGTGTGCTGAAGAGCCGCTGCCCATCCCGGGGCACATGAAAGGTGAGCAAGCCCCCCCCTGGGACAAGGAGTGTGATGGGCCAGTTGACAGCCAGCGGCGTGACTCTGCGGCTAGCCATGTGGCTAGCCTGGCACCCTCAAAAGAAGTAGAGTCACGGCCTCCCTTGTGTCGCGGTATCGGGGAAATTTTATCTTTAAATTAAATACCACATCACAAAGGGATGGCATTTTGACTCAATAAAGGAGGTTCAAGAGGCTTCCACGAGGGTCATCAACGGCATCCCCAAAGAAAATTTCCAGCGGGCATATGGGAAATGGGAGCAACATTATACTGCGTGTGTAGCAGCTCAAGGAGCATACTTTGAAGATTATTAAGTCCATGTAAGTATATCGTCAATGAAATTCTTGTAAAAAAAATCAGTCCCACCACTTTTGGGTACGACCCTGTGCATCTCAATGAATAATATCAAAAAGATGTGGAACGTCTTTTGTTGGGAGAAAAAGTGTCTGCTGTCAAAATTTCAGGATCATTATTTATAATAACCCTCCCTGGACTAGAACCTTGACATGGTAGAAGGGCTTGTACATTCCGATGACCCCTAGATCTGTGCTGGTAGAAGCAATAATAATTGCTCCCGGTTGGGTCACCCATGCCAGATAGGTGAAAGGTTAGGAGCCGGACAAAAGTAACAGATTCATGCAGAATCTGTTCCTTAGTGAGGTGGCTGCAATGGCATCTGACCCCAGAGGGGCATCCAGCAAGTGATGGTGTCACATTGAAAACACTATTGAGGAAGGCAACCGGAAATCACCTGAATCACCATTCCCATGATTAAAATGATGGACAATACAGAGATTTTGAGTCCTGGCAACTACGGAGCTCGGCCTAATAAGCCGGAAGTAGGAATGAAACTGTGCGGGGAATTTGTAACATCAGTAAGGTTTGCTAATGACCAAGCGAGGGGTTTGTTGGGAGAAATCCTATGGAGACAGCAAAGTGGATGAAAGGCGTGTTGATTGGCAAAAGTGACATGTTAAATAAGACTGTAATTGAGGGAAGAATGTCAGGCAAACAAGAAAAGTAAAGGAACAGGATAGTGATGTTGGATGGGATGAAGGGAGAAAGAAAGTACTCAGAGACGAAGAGGGACCTGATGTGGAGTGGGATGTTGTGTTTTGCTGGGGGCCACAAATTTAATTGACTCCATAGGGGCATGACTAGTTTCCATTATCAGTACTGAGGGCCATTAACGTTGGCTGGGAAAGCCTTGCTTCCCTGAGTATGTCTCCTGGCTGAATGTCAGAGGACAAAGGTCATGCCCAGGAGGGGGAATAAATTTGGCTGTTGGCAAGGCATCAGGGTCAGTTGGGCCATGCATGTCATGACCACGTCTAGCTTGAGGCTTGTTACGCTAGCTGTGACTTTGGCTAGATGATTGGACCTCTCCCATTTATCCGTGAAGAACAAACGCTCCGCCTGGGAACTCATTTTTCATGCCTGTGTTTCTTGCTACCTCATCTCTACCTCCGGTCCTGCTGTGGCTGATTGGGGTAGCATTTGCCGTGCCTGCATCTACCACTGTTCCACTGACACCCAGTCATGCCGTCTTCTAATAGTGATCCCATTCCGGTGCTTGGCTCTCTCCCTCCCTCTTTCTCATCATAGAACATAAATGATATCTTATTTAGTACAATGTGACTTGTTTTGGGAAGTATATATGTATATATATATCTATATATATATATATATATATATATATATATATATATATATATATATATATATATATAATGTTCCTTCGTATTTCAGCCTAAATATTTCCTAATTATCCTACCCCTCAATGCTCCTGATGATGCCAAATGCCCGCTGCAACAAAACCACCATCATCAGCATTTCAATCCAAAGATAAATTTACAATAGACCTTTATTCTTCCTTATTGAGTGTTAATTTCCTCATCCTCTGATAGGTTCCCTGTTTAAGATACTCTTAGTTTGCCCTATATACTTCTCTATTAGACTTCATTATGGGATCTTTCTGATTTTTTTTTTGTATTATGTTTACCACTAATGTTCTTATGCCTCAATATATATCGTATTCATCTTTCTTTGCTCTAGAGATTCATCTTTTATTCTTCTTTATACCTCATCATTTTGCAATTCGTTTCTCCATTAAATCCTAGGCATTCTTCTCCACTGCCATGTTTCAAATATTTCTATTCTCTATAGGTTCGCTTTCCCAAAATCCATGTCTCTGATCTGTGATCCGTAATGTTCCATGTACCACATGAACAATTTGACAAACTGCTTCCTAATTTGCAATTTTATGTTCTTTAAACATAATAATTGCCTCTTCTATTGGAATGCATTTTTTATTTAGATTATTCTTTGCCTGATGTCTGTCAAGCTTTTTCAATCTCATGTTATGAAATAAATGTAGGATTTGACTTGCTCTAGTATCATTCCTCCAATTATTATATCTGCATTCAGCTACCCTCTTCTACAAACAAGGATATTGTTTTTCTTCTTGTAATGCTCAAGTTAAATTGCCAAAGTACTTGTTCCCTACTTTTCAGCTTTGAATGCAGGTCCTCTCATGTCATTGCTATTACCGTATCTGCATACCTATGAAAGTTTATTTCTTTTCCATTTATCTTGATTCCTTTGAAGCCAAATACTTTGGCCTCTTATAGATATATATCAAATAGTGCTGGAAAAAGGTTGTTTACTAGTCAAACTCAATGTTTACTTGTGCTTCCACTTTCCTTCCATTTCATTTGCATGGTTCTTACATGATTCTCATAGAAATTATTCAGTACTCTTCCTCTGCTATACAGTAATGTAGTAGCTGCTTCTAGGATTGTAAATATTTTCTTCAATTGACATTGTCTAGGGGTTTCTCCAAGTCCACAAATGCCATACAATGGCTTGTTTATATAGGCCAATTAATGTGCAGTATAAATTTTATCCTGATATCTCGGTTATTTTTTAGTAATAATTTCTGAGCTATCATAATTTCACATATTAATTAAAAGTGATATTGAAAGGATTGATTCATAAGTAGACAATTAATTATTTGAATAAAGAAAATTCATTTAAATGAAGTAGTTATCACTGGAAATATTATTTCCAAATTTAAAATGGACTATACAGCTTTGTACAAATTTAAAATTCAAGATGGTAGAATATGGCAGGATTTTGATGGATATATTTCATTTTTATACGCCTACAAAATGGTGTTTCTCTTGATCCTTGCAGGACAATTTGGAAAGTGGAGAATTACACTCTTCTTCTGTCAAGGAAGTGATCTCTGTTAAAAGGGAGAATCAATGCCAACAGTGCTCCAGACACTTCCAAAATATTAATGAACTCCAAATCCACTTGTTGACACATACTTCAGGGAGGCCTTACAAATGCGAAATATGTTGGAAAGCATTTACAGAGAAGGCTTACCTTAGGAAACACGTATTGACACATTCACACGAAAAGGCACATAAATGTAATATATGTTCCAGAGCATTCTCTTTAAAAGGTTCGCTAAAAAGACACATGTCAGCACATACTGTTGAAGCATCATTCAAATGTGAAATATGTTCAAAGGCATTCCGTCGAAAGGAAGGTCTTAAGAATCACATCCTGACACACACAGGTGAAAAGCCGCATAAATGTGACATGTGTTCAAAAGCTTTCTCTCGATTAGATGCCCTAAAGATGCACGTATTGACGCACACTGCCGAAAAGTCATTCAAGTGCCACATATGTTCTACAGATTTCTCTCAATCAGGCACCCTTAAGAGGCATATGAGGACACACACTGGTGAAAGGCAGTACAAGTGTGATATATGTTTAAAAGCATTCTTACAAAATGGAGCTCTGAAGAAACATATGTTGACACACACTGGTGAGAAATCCTTCAAGTGTGAGACATGTTTTAAAGCTTTCTCTCAAAAAAGTTCTCTTAAGGTTCACATATTGACACACACTGGTCATAAACCACACAAATGTGAGGTATGTTGTAAAGCTTTCTATCAGTTAGGTGATCTAAGGAGGCACATTGGGATTCACAATGGTGACAGGCCATACAAGTGTGATATATGTTTTAAATCATTCGCACAAAATGGAGCTGTGAAGACACACATGTTGACACACACTGGTGATAAATCATTCCAGTGCGAGATATGTTCCAAGGCTTTCTCTTTAAAAAGCACGCTTAAGACTCACGTGTTGACACACACGGGCGAAAGGAGACACAAGTGTGATATGTGTTCCAAAGCTTTCTCTCAAAAAGGTGATCTTAAAAGACACAAGTTGACCCACACTGGTGAAAAGCATTACCAGTGCCAGATATGTTGTAAAACATTTAGCCAAAAAGGAGTCATGAAACGACACATGTCCATACACTTTGGCGAGAAATCATAAGAATATAAGACATGTTCTAAAGAGAATTCACTTGAAGACTCAAACATGTGAATCATTCTATGACAAATTTGGAAGAAAGGCACCATTAAAAAATATATATAAAGCAACCTAATTAGATAATGGACTGCACAGAAAGATGCAATAACCAACTGAGGTGCTGCCACTGCAAATTCCTATCCATTTCCCAAAGAGTGCATTAGCAACATAATTGGAGTGCACTAGAATGCTTCAGATTGATTAATAGTTGTATACTCTTCCTGCTAATATATTTCCTGTCCAAGATGAAATTATAGTTCACTTGATATCTTTTGCAGAAAAATTAAAAAATCGCCAAAAACTAATTCATATATTCTATGTTAATTTTTCTAAGATAAGATTTAATGAGAAGAAAATAGTGCATCTATTAATAATTTGCTGTACTGTTACAATATATTTGTATAATATCAACTATGACTGTTAAATGTTACTGTTTTGTAGAGAAATAAAACCATTTTTCAAAAATCTTCTCATTTTATATCTCTTAAATTATGCAATATGAAAAGTGAAACATACCTGGTTCATCATGAAAGTAATATCTATGATTTTTTTGTAATGCAATTATCAATGGCAGTGTGGTGCATGACTCTGGGAATATATATTTAGGGTTCTGCCCTTCTAACTCAGTGTTCACCAAATTGCACCAGGCAGTCTTTTCTTTTGTTTTTCCTTTTGTGAAACAGCAGAAAATATCTTTATATCGCTGCCTCCATCAATGAATGACCTTGCCTCCTACATATGATGGTCCAGATCTTGGAGCAAAAGAGAATAATGGAAGTAATGAAGTAGACATGGGTCTATACAGGACTATCAACCGCCTCCCATGAAATTTTTGTAATAACTCCTGTGTTTATTAGGCTAATATATATCAAGTTTATTCAGCTGTCATCATACAAGTGTACACTAATCTCATAAGGTTCAATCTCTCCTTAAAGGCAATCAGTGCTAGTATTATTTGTTCCTGCAAGTTGATAGTAATAATCTGAATTGGGAGATAATTTCCTTCAATTGACTTTCAAAAATAAAAAAAAATATACGTAGAGGGATTTGGAAATTGGCTGTCAGCAAAGTAATACATATAAAGATGTAGGTATGTTCATGTATGTAGAGCTAGAGATACCATGTTTGGCATCTTTGAAGTCCAGGTACTCATTCTATGCATATATGTTTGTGGTATTATTGGGTTAAGACTGGTTCTGTCATCTTTGCTCACTCTGCAAACTGCTATAAAATGGAATGCAATTTATAAATCAGAATCTGTTCAAAATATTTGGGTGCAGTGTGTGTGCAGAGATGGAATAATAAATCAAGAAAGAGAGAGTAAGCATGAGTGGATTAAGTCTGACTTTATAAAAATTGCAACAAAGCAGCAATGTACACTCAATTGTGAGAGAGATTACCACTGCAGCAGTCTAAACTATCCTTGTTACCAGATGACTTGACAAATTATTTGTTCCTCAGGACAGCATTAATATTTCACCCTTTCATGAACAATACCACTAATGCACCACACTTACTCATTTTATATAGTCTCTGCTCTGCACAAATACCAAATGAATGAACATCAGCTACTTAGAAGTTTATTCCTAGTAAAATATCATCACTTTATGGATTTTAAATTTGATGGGATATTCAATTGTATGACTCAGTTTGTCTTGCTATTGTAAATAAAAAAAGTTGCTTGTTGCCTTTCCAATATTTCAGCTTGCATTACTGACCTAGTGTATGTGTCTGTGCAGCATAAATACAGCAAACATTCAGCTCCCTTGACAATTACTCACTACATGCCAAGTTACTAGAGTAAGTTACTTTCTTGACTGGGTGAAGTTCACTTAAGTATTTCAGTTTACTTCTCTCGCCAAAAACATTGATCAACAGTCGGTGATTGTTTAAACAATATGCCGACTGCAAATGTGGCTTTATCACACATTCATGGTGGTTTTAAAGTAAGTGGAATGGTTTAATGGACAGCTTAGCGTTAAAAGTATAATTGCATTATTCACAATTTACTCCAACTAGTATTAAACGTTGTTAAAACAACTGTAATACAAAATAAACAACTTCCCAGCCGGAAACGTGCTGCTTAATAGCTGACAGACGATTTGGTGATGCTATAATGTCCTTAATCATTAATAACCAATCTTATTTGTTCATGTAATCAGATTTGTGGGTAATCTGCATATTAGGTTAACATCCACATTAACTGACAGTTAGATATAGCAAGACATAATGAAACCAAGCATAGATATTTGTCTTTTAATATATTTATGTGGGTGTTTAGGGTTGTCTTGTTATGACTGTGTACTGTGGCCCGGATGGACCATTCATTAACTCTCTTAGTGCGGCGGGGATTCCAGGGGTACTAGTGAGAAGTGCGGAGGTTAATTTAAGAAAATGTATCACCTTAGGAAAAAAAAATTATTAAGTTATTTGTTTAGATATCAATATGCAGTTTTTTTATTTTAAAATAAAATATTGTAGTTAATAATGTTGTAATACATTTACATCATCTGAAAAATAAATGTAATTATTACAGTATCATAAATTTGAATAATATTTTTTTTAGCAATAATATTTCGATTTTTAGACACAATACTAATATTAATTTTAAAACATTTTTCAATAAAACTACGACACTTAAATATAATAAAGAATCAAAAAGACATGTAGAAAATATTATAAATAAATAAAGAAAAACCAGTGAATTGCAAATTTTTTTGTCAGCCTCTGCATAGTTCGATTTTGTTGAAAAGGCTGATCTCACCTTAGTCAAATTGGGACTTTTCCCCTTTCCTTGAGACTGCAGCAATGTGCTTTACAATCTAAAGGTGGAAAAAACCAAGTTCTAACTCACAGAGAACTGCTGACAATGTAATCCATTACACAGGGTGCAAATGATTAGATAGGATGGATGGCAAGAGAAACCAAAATGATTACAAAGCAGTGCTCTCATTTCCATCGTCTCAACAAAGTCTGAATAAGCAGCTAGCTATATATCAACACCATAACACATTCAAGAGATAACAGATGATCACAGATTAATTAGTAGTCTTTCAGTGGCTTCTCAAAGTGGAAAGACCACTCAGAAAAAACGAGCAAACAATTAGGCTAAGCTTTCCGACATGTACAAAACTGAACGAAATATTATAGTAAGAATTATAATCTTTGAAAAGCATTTAAAATAGCTAATAAAAAATTTGAAAATTAGTTACGTAATTCTATGGAATTCAACCGATCGATAGCACAAAAACCATAAATTATTAAAGAAAAAACCATAAGTTACAACGATTTAAACAATAGCCTACGCAAGAGCCGATATATCGGCCCGCCGCACTTTTCGCCATGGATACGAAAGCCGATATATATCGGCCCGCCGCACTAAGAGGGTTAAATCTGTTGGTGGCAAATATATGAATAATAATTCATTTGGTGTCGCCAAAAAGTCAAGTATCCTGTAATAACGTTATTCACTGCTTTGCTCTTTTTGAAACAAATGGTTCCCAACTAAATTCTTCAAAGGTATGCATCACATTTAAATGTCGTCCCTTATCAATTTATAAAGTGTGTATTTGGCAGATTGACCTTAAAAGTTTCCAATTCTCTAGTTGACCTTTTCAACCTGGTTTCAAATAATTGCTTTCTGTTTCAAAAGATCACCTAATTGCCAGCCCTTGTGGGCAGCATGATACCATCCTTGCCTCCCAGCCCAGAGGTTGTGTGTTTGATTCCACTCTAGGGCTAGGCTGTATGTAAAAATCTCAAATGTAATGATTTTAATGTAAGGTTTAGGTGTTAAAAAGGACTAAAAATCTCAACCTCGTGCAATTAAGTTGGGAATAAATTTAAAAAAATAGCCACACCAAGTGAAAACATTCTGTTACCTTTTCATTAAATTTTGCTGCAATCAGTCTAATCAAACACTCCTCCTTTAAAGCTGACCCTCAATTACTTTGGATTTTTTTCTCCAATGAAAAGGTTTATCATAGTTTAAGACTCAAGTAACTATCTTTAGATTCTTAAATCGATCTAATCAATACTAAGTATCTTTGTTTTCCTTTATTCTCATAACTTCAGGGCTCTAAATTTTCTGATATTTAATTCTAATTCCACTCCTTACACCACACCAATAACGAGACTACATCTATAGAGAATAGTCTGTTATATCCTGGTGTCCTTATTTTTGCTAAATCTTCTAAAGAGAGAATTCAAATCATCCCGTGCACCTAGGCATAGACTGCTGTAGAAAATCCCACTCGGAAACATGGCTTATCTTTGGTCGAGTAGTAAATAATTTTATAGCGTAAATTATGAACCGTTGAAAGTGGAAGGATTTTTAGCTCATTTTCTGTAATCAATGAGTAAATGCAGTTAAATAAACGTTTCAAAGTAAATATTTCATCTGTGTTGTGGTATTATCTGCGTAATGATTGCACTAGTTCTGTTGTAGCCTGTTCCAAAGATGTAATAGATACCCTTAAATGAAATCGTTGTTGTTGACTGAAAGCAGGACGGAATCATGCTTCAAGGCACAGAGTAAAGCATGTAGACCAGGAACCCATAAGTTTCTCTTATGGCTTTCATCTCTTTGCCATTAGCTAAACAATTAGCTAAAAACTTAGATTAAATATACCAAAAGATCTGATTTTTTTCTATGGGCAATATTTTTTAATTTTAATATGTGGTAACAGGCATAGCTGTAACTTAAATGGAAATTCATCTGTATAAGTCTCTCCATGCAGTTACTGACAGATTTTGGGATTTTATAGATTTCTCCTTGGGCAATCAGTTGTATTCCCAAATGCTTTCTGCACTTCTTCAGTCTATGTACTAGGCAATCAATTGCACAATGTTTCTGGTGATTATTTGTTTCTCTTTTTATTTGGAGATACACTGAAAATTTGAAACTCCCTGAGAGGATCACAGTTAAAATATTTCTTTTTCTGTAAAGCAAACCCTGGTGTGAACCCCATTCCATTTTGAAATGAAAACAGTTGGACTGCAAGCAAATTATGTAAAGCAACAAGCCTTTTGAAAATTTCTCTCTTTAACAAGTATTGAGTTATGTTTCTTGGGGCAGGCCTACCTTTCAGTGAGGGCTTGGTTAAGAAAGGAAGGTCAAGGGGCTGTGTGGGATGCATTGTGTGATGATGGAGTGAGTAAGGCGAAGGGGATATTAATGATTTCAATTATCTTCTGGTTTAGCTAGTAGTGAGCAGTGGGATTGATAAACTTAGGGAATATCAGTCTAATTTGTTGCACAGGTGAAATTTCTCTTTTGTTTCAAGGAAGCCAATCAATGTCTACTTGAAGGATTTTAAAACTGAAGGGTTTATTGCTAGAGGACTCCATCTCAAATACCATGGCATTTTATTATTTGTTTTTATGCTATCGGTATATTCTGCCATTATAACATTGAAATCCTTGTAAGTTTAGGTAATGTAAGGTTCTCAATCCGCTGACTTAGAGCACTTTGTGAAGCTCGCATTTCTTTCTTGATTATCTGTTTGTGTGGAGTTACATCAATAAGTGGCAATATTATTCCCTTCTTTTGTAGGATATGTACTAAATATATGTGGTCACCCAATTGGTAGCTAGCCATTGGTTTGTGGTTTGGAAGATTTGAAATAAAATACAAAAAGGGGCTCTGTAGCTATTTGCTGCAGCAATATGACTACTCTTATTCCAGTGTTTTGAATGTTGGATAATCCAGGAAAAAAATTTCAAGCCTAATGGATACTAAGAGCAGACAACACCAGGTGAAGGCATGGTTTCTCAGGGAACTCCTTCTACACTGCTATCTACTCCTCAAACAAGGCCTACACTTCTCTCATTCCCCCTCCAATCTTGACATTGTCTTTCATATGCCATGTCTTGAAGTTTACGATATTGTACACAGTATTTATTGACAATGCGCCCCAGCTGACCCTAACAGTGCAAGTTTGAGTTTTTATTAGGGCAGGACGATAAAATATTAGAAAAAAACTCGCTTTAACAGCTTTAATGAGGAATTCTCAGTAATAGATCTGTGTTAATATCTTGAGAAGTCTAGTCCCAAAGCTGAACATGTACACCTACAAAAATCTCTGTGAGAGTGACCATTTTCCTCTTCTACTTGTAAAAGAAGAAATTACACTCAATATCTCCAAACCTCCGTAAAAGTGGCTAATTAACCGTGTGGATTGGCCTCTCTTCAAGCAAATATTTGATTATAGACATGATCCAAGTTTCGATGCATTGCACAATATTGAGAAACTAAGTTCACCACTCTTGGTGGCAGATATCCAAAAAGTCTTGGACCTCAGGGAACCCTAATTGAGCTCCTGTCCCTTGGTGGAACGGTGGATGTAAATGAAAAATCTGGGCAAGACAAACACGACCAATAATTTCAAATGATATCCAATGTCAACAAATCTGGCATCAAATTGAAAATAAAAAAATCCGATTTGATGAAGGACGATCGAAGGTGGGGGCATGAAATTAATAATTAAGACTAAGCAACGGTTAAATGCACCGAAAAACGAATAATTATGGACACTTCTACTGTTAACTTGCGAATAACAATCGCCGCGTTCAAATCCCTGTTTCCAAGGAACTAAAACCAAACGAATCCGAATTGACGAAGGACGATCTAAGTTAGGGGCGTGAAATTAATTCATTTGACTGAGCAACGTTTAAATGCACCGATACACGAATAAATATGGACACATCTACTTTTAACTTTTAAATAACAATCAACGCGTTCGAATCCCTGTTTCCATGGAATTGAAAAAAAACAAATCCGATTTGACGAAGGACGATCTAAGTTTGGGGCGAGATATTAATGATTAAGACTAAGCAACGGTTAAATGCACCGAACAACGATAAATATGGACATTTCTACTGTTAACTTGTTAAGGAAAATCACCGCGTTCGAATCCCTTTTTCCATGGAATTAAAAATAAACGAATCCGATTTGACCTTGGACGATCTAAGGTAGGGGCGTGAAATTAATACATTAGACTAAACAACGTTTAAATGCACCAAAAAACACATAAATATGGCCACTTCTACTGTTAACTTGCGAATGACAATCGCCGCGTTCGAATCCCTGTTTACATGGAATAAAAATAAACGAATCCGATTTCAGGAAGGACGATCTAGCGTAGGGGCGTGATATTGATAAATTAGACTTAGCAACGTTTACATGACCCGAAAAACGAATAAATATGGAAATTCTACCGTTAACTTGTGAATGAAAATCGCCGCGTTCGAATCCCTGTTTCCATGGAATTGAAAATAAACGAACCGATTTGACGAAGGACGATCTAAGCTAGGGGCGTGAAGTTAATACATTAGACTAAGCAACGTTTAAATGCACCGAAAAACGAAAAAATATAGACACTTCTACTGTTAACTTGTGAATGACAATCGCCGCGTTCGAATCCCTGTTTCCAAGGAATTAAAAATAAAGGAATCCGATTTGACGAAGGACGATCTAAGGTAGGGGCGTGAAATTAATACATTCGACAAAGCAACGTTTAAATGCACCGAAAAACGAATAAATATGGACATTTCTACTGTTAACTTGTGAATGACAATCGCCGCATTCGAATCCCTGTTTCCATGGAATAAAAATAAACGAATCCGATTTCAGGAAGGACGATCTAAGGTAGACTAGGGATATTAATACATTAGACTAAGCAACGTTTCAATGCACCGAAAAACGAATAAATATGGACACTTCTAATGTTATCTTGTGAATGATAATCGCCGCATTCGAATCCCTGTTTCCATGGAATTGAAGATAAACAAAATCCGATTTGACGAAGGACGATCTAAGGTAGACGCGGGATATTAATACATTAGACTAAGCAACGTTTAAATGCACCGAAAAACAAATAAATATGGACAATTTTACTGTTAACTTGTGAATGAAAATTGCCGCGTTCGAAACCCTGTGTCCGTGGAATTGAAAATAAAGGAATCCGATTTGACGAAGGACGATCTAAGCATGGGGCGTGAAATTAATACATTAGACTAAGCAACGTTTAAATGCACCGAAAAAACGAATAAAAATGGACACTTTTACTGTTAACTTGTGAATGACAATTGCCGCGTTCGAATCCCTGTTTCCATGGAATAAAAATAAACGAATCCGATTTGAGGAAGGAAGATCTAAGGTAGGGGCGTGAAATTAATACATTAGACTAAGCAACGTTTAAATGCACCGAAAAACGAATAAATATGGACACTTCTAATGTTATCTTGTGAATGACAATCGCCGCATTCGAATCCCTGTTTCCATGGAATTGAAAATAAACGAATCCGATTTGACGAAGGACGATCTAAGCAAGGGGCGTGAAATTAATACATTAGACTAAGCAACGTTTAAATGCACCGAAAAACGAATAAATATGGACATTTCTACTGTTAACTTATGAAAGATAATCGCCGTGTTCGAATCCCTGTTTCCATGGAATTGAAAATAAACGAATCCGATTTGACGAAGAACGATCTAAGCTAAGGGCGTTAAATTAATACATTAGACTAAGCAACGTTTAAATGCACCGAAAAACGAATAAATATGGACATTTCTACTGTTAACTTATGAAAGATAATCGCCGTGTTCGAATCCCTGTTTCCATGGAATTGAAAATAAACGAATCCGATTTGACGAAGGACGATCTAAGGTAGGGGCGTGAAATTAATACATTAGACTAAGCAACGTTTAAATGCACCGAAAAACGAATAAATATGGACATTTCTACTGTTAACTTATGAAAGATAATCGCCGTGTTCGAATCCCTGTTTCCATGGAATTAAAAATAAACGAATCTGATTTGACGAAAGACGATATAAGGTAGGGGCGTGAAATTAATACATTAGACTAAACAACGTTTCAAAGCACCGAAAAACGAATAAATATGGACACTTTCAATGTTAACTTATGAATAACAATTGATGCGTTGGAATCCCTGTTTCCATGGAATAAAAATAAACGAATCCGATTTGAGGAAGGACGATGTAAGGTAGGGGCGTGAAATTAATACATTAGACAAAGCAACGTTTAAATGCACCGAAAAACGAATAAATATAGACATTTCTACTGTTAACTTATGAAAGATAATCGCCGCGTTCGAATCCCTGTTTCCATGGAATAAAAATAAACGAATCCGATTTGAGGAAGGACGATGTAAGGTAGGGGCGTGAAATTAATACATTAGACAAAGCAACGTTTAAATGCACCGAAAAACGAATAAATATAGACATTTTTACTGTTAACTATGAATGACAATCGCCGCGTTCGAAACCCTGTTTCCGTGGAATTGAAAATAAACGAATCCGATTTGACGAAGGACGATCTAAGCAAGGGCGTGAAATTAATACATTAGACTAAGCAACGTTTAAATAAACCAAAAAACGAATAAATATGGACATTTCTACTGTTAACTTATGAAAGATAATCGCCGTGTTCGAATCCCTGTTTCCATAGAATTGAAAATAAACGAATCCGATTTGACGAAGGACGATCTAAGGTAGGGGCGTGAAATTAATACATTAGACTAAGCAACGTTTAAATGCACCGAAAAACGAATAAATATGGACACTTTCAATGTTAACTTGTGAATAACAATCGCCGCGTTGGAAGCCCTGTTTTCATGGAATTGAAAAGAAACGAATCCGATTTGACGAAAGACGATCTAAGGTAGGGGCGTGAAATTAATACATTAGACTAAACAACGTTTAAATGCACCGAAAAACGAATAAATATGGACACTTTAAATGTTAACTTGCGAATAACAATTGATGCGTTGGAAGCCCTGTTACCATGGAATTTAAAATAAACGAATCCGATTTGACGAAAGACGATCTAAGGTAGGGGCGTGAAATTAATACATCGGACTAAGAAACTTTTAAATGCACCGAAAAACGAATAAATATGGACACTTTCAATGTTAACTTGTGAATAACAATCGCCGCGTTGGAAGCCCTGTTTCCATGGAATTAAAAATAAACGAATCCGATTTGACGAAAGACGATCTAAGGTAGGGGCGTGAAATTAATACATTAGACTAAACAACGTTTAAATGCACCGAAAAACGAATAAATATGGACACTTTCAATGTTAACTTGTGAATAACAATTTGTTTCAAGGGGCGTTCCTTTTTCGTCAAAAAATTACGAATAATGATAGCACTGTGCGACGGTGCGTTATACTGGTGCAAAATCCACGAGTTTTCTGCCCATATTTCTGGTCTCTTTCGGCGAATTGCTTCACGCAAACGTCTCATAATGCCCAAATAATACTCTTTGTTTACGTTCTGGCCTTCTGGCAAAAATTCATGATGCACTACACCGTTGTAATCCATGAAAACCGTCAGCATTGCCTTCTTTTTTGACTGAAAACGACGTGGTTTTTTTGGTCTCGGCTCATTTGGTGAACGCCATTCACTTGCCTGATGTCTGGATTGCGTACTCATAAACCCACGTCTCATCTCCAGTAATGATCCTTTTGATGAATGTGGGATCGGATTCAGCCTCGCAAATCATGTCTTTTGCGACGTCAACACGGTCTCTTTTTTGCATGAAATTGAGGTCTTTTGGCACCAATTTTGCTGCTACACGACGGAAACCCAATTCATTAACCACAATGTCTTGGGCGGATCCATAGGCAAGTCCCTGCTATTTCTCTGATGGTTAATTTGCGGTTATTGACCAACATTTCTTTTACTTTATCAATTTTTTCACCGAATTTCGATGTCGATGGTCTGCCACTGCGTTCATCATCTTCGATTGACTCACGACCACTTCTGAACCGCTCGTGCCACTGGTAAACGACCGTTTTTTTTTGGGAATCGTTGCCGAAACACTTTTCCAACATTTCCAACGTCCGTGCGCCACTAAATCCGTTTTTTACGCAAAATTTAATACAAGTTCGTTGTTGCAAATTTAAATTATTTCAGCAATTGTAAAAAATCGCCAACACACACAGAGATAGATGTACCCTTGGCTACGTAACTTTTGCAAATGTCAAGTTATGACACTAAGATTTAAAGGGAATATCAACAACAGATGTACCAATTTAACAAAAAAAACAGAACTCAAATCGGAACGATGGGAGCGCCACACGGCGGTTATTCCGGGAACGTTTTGTTCAAGGTAGTATATATAAATATAAATATAAATAAATATATATATATATATATATATATATTTATATATATATATATATATATATATATATATATATATAATATATATATATATATATATAAAAATATATATATATATAAAAATATATATATATATATATATATATATATATATATATATATATATATATATATATATATATATATATATATATATATATATATATATATGTATATGTATATATAAATGTATACATATATATATGTATATATAAATGTATATATATGTATATGTATATATATA
>NW_027286884.1:0-224450 GCF_022747635.1 Hetaerina americana
GGGGTATTGGCACTTTTCATAGAAAAATGTGAAAAATTAAATTTTCTAAAATTGAAATAAATGCCTTCTATACAACTTCAAACATTCACTCTTAAACAGAAGATTGTGGTTTTTCGCAATATTTTTAGAAATTTGGGCTCTTTTAGTAACATTAACAACCCCGCTGAAGCATCTTTCATGCTCATTTCTTGCCGTTCAGGATCTATTCTGGGTTTAATTTTTTTTATTTAATGAAAATGAACAACAATTACACACTATGGAAACATTTTTGTTAGATTTGTGTCGAGTGAGATTTTCACCTAGAACCAAAGGGGGGGTATTGGCACTTTTTATGGACAAATGTGAAAAAAAAACCATTTTCTAAAAATGAAATAAATGCCTTCTATACACCTCATACATTCACTCTTAAACGGAAAATTGTTGTTTTTCGCAATATTTTTAGAAATTTGGGCTCTTTTAGCAACATTAACACTTGCGCTGAAGCTTCTTTAATGCTTATTTCTTGTCTTTCAGTATTTATTCTGGGTTTTATTTTGTTTATTTGATGAAAACGAACAACAATACACACCATGGAAACATTTTTTGTTTGAATTGTGTCGATTAAGATTTTCACCTAGAACCCAAAGGAGGGGGTATTGGCCCTATTCATGGAAAAATGGGAAAAAAACATTTTCTAAAAAAGAAATAAATGCCTTCTATACACCTCAAACATTCACTCTAAAACTGAAAATTGTTGTTTTTCGCAATATTTTTAGAAATTTGGGCTCTTTTAGTAACATGAACACTTTCGCTGAAGCTTCTTTTATGCTCATTTCTTGTATTTCAGTATTTATTCTGGGTTTTATTATGTTTATTTGATGAAAATGAACAACAATACACACCATGGAAACATTTTTGTTTGAGTTGTGTCGAGTAAGATTTTCACCTAGAACCTAAAGGGTGGTATTGGCACTTTTCATGGAAAAAATGGGAAAAATTAAATTTTCTAAAAATAAAATAAATGCCTTCAATACACCTCAAACATTCACTCTAAAACTGAAAATTGTTGTTTTTCGCAATATTTTAGAAATTTGGGCTCTTTTAGTAACATTAACACTTGCGCTGAAGCACCTATTATGCTCATTTCTTGTCTTTCAGGATTTATTCTGGGTTTTATTTTGTTTATTTGATGAAAATGAACAACAAAACACACCATGGAATCATTTTTGTTTGATTTGTGTCGGGTGAGATTTTCACCTAGAACCCAAAGGGTGGGGGTATTGGAACTTTTCATGGAAAAATGTGAAAAATAACATTTTCTAAAAATGAAATAAATTCCTTTAATTCACCTCAAACATTCACTCTAAAACAGAAGATTGTTGTTTTTTCGTATTATTTTCAGAAATTTGGGCTCTTTTAGTAACCTTAACACTTGAGCTGAAGCATCTTTAATGCTCATTTCTTATCTTTCAGGATTTATTCTTGGTTTTACTTTGTTTATTTGATGAAAATGAGCAAAAATACACTCCATGGAAACATTTTTGTTTGATTTGTGTCGAGGGAGATTTTCACCTAGAACCCAAAGGTGGGGTATTGGCACTTTTCATGGAATAATGTGAATAATAAAATTTTCTAAAAATGAAATAAATGCCTTCTATACGCCTCAAACATTCCCTCTTAAAATGAAAATTGTTGTTTTTTCGCAATAATTTTAGAAATTTTGGCTCTTTTAGCAACATAAACACTTGCGCTGAAGCATCTTTTATGCCCATTTCTTGTCTTTCAGTATTTATTCTGGGTTTTATTTTGTTTATTTGATGAAAACGAACAACAATACACACCATGGAAACATTTTTGTTTGATTTGTGTCGATTAAGATTTTCACCTAGAACCCAAAGGGTTGGCACTTTTCATGGAAAATCGGAAAAATTAAATTTTCTAAAAATAAAATAAATGCCTTCTATACACCTCAAACATTCCCTCTAAAACTGAAAATTGTTGTTTTTCGCAATATTTTTAGAAATTTGGGCTCTTTTAGTAACATTAACACTTGCGCTGAAGCATCTTTTATGCTCATTTCTTGTCTTTCACTATTTATTCTGGGTTTTATTTTGTTTATTTGATGAAAATGAACAACAATACACACCACGGAAACATTTTTGTTTGATTAATGTCGAGTGAGATTTTCACCTAGTACCCAAAGGGGGGGTATTGGCACTTTTCATGGATAAATGGGAAAAATTAAATTTTCTAAAAATAAAATAAATGCCTTCTATACACCTCAAACATTCACTCTAAAACTGAAAATTGTTGTTTTTCGCAATATTTTTAGAAATTTGGGCTCTTTTAGTATTATTAACACTTGCGCTGAAGCATCTTTTATGCTCATTTCTTGTCTTTCACTATTTATTCTGGGTTTTATTTTGTTAATTTGATGAAAATGAACAACAATACACACCATGGAAACATTTTTGTTTGATATGTGTCGAGTGAGATTTTCACCTAGAACCCAAAGGGGTGGGTATTGGCACTTTTCATGGAAAAATGGGAAAAATTAAATTTTCTAAAAATAAAATAAATGCCTTCTATACACCTCAAACATTCACTCTAAAACTGAAAATTGTTGTTTTTCGCAATATTTTTAGAAATTTGGGCTCTTTTAGTAACATTAACACCCGCTGAAGCTTCTTTTATGCTCATTTCTTGTATTTCAGTATTTATTCTGGGTTTTATTTTGTTTATTTGATGAAAATGAACAACAATACACATCATGGAAACATTTTTGTTTGATTTGTTTCGAGTTAGATTTTCACCTAGAACCCAAAGGGGGGGTATTGGCCCAATTCATGGAAAAATGGGAAAAAACATTTTCTAAAAATGAAATAAATGCCTTCTATACACCTCAAACATTCACTCTTAAACTGAAAATTATTGTTTTTCGCAATAATTTTAGAAATTTTGGCTCTTTTAGTAACATTAACAACCCCGCTGAAGCATCTTTTATGCTCAATTCTTGCTTTTCAGGATTTATTATGGGTTTAATTTTGTTTATTTAATGAAAATGAACAACAATACGCACCATGGAAACATTTTTATTTGATTTGTGTCGAGTGAGATTTTCACCTACAACCCAAAGGAGGGGGTATTGGCCCTATTCATGGAAAAATGGGAAAAAAATATTTTCTAAAAATGAAATAAATGCCTTCTATACACCTCAAACATTCACTCTAAAACTGAAAATTGTTGTTTTTCGCAATATTTTTAGAAATTTGGGCTCTTTTAGTAACATTAACACTTCCGCTGAAGCTTCTTTTATGCTCATTTCTTATCTTTCAGGATTTATTCTTGGTTTTACTTTGTTTATTTGATGAAAATGAGCAAAAATACACTCCATGGAAACATTTTTGTTTGATTTGTGTCGAGTGAGATTTTCACCTAGAACCCAAAGGGGGGGGTATTGGCACTTTTCATGGAATAATGTGAATAATTAAATTTTCTAAAAATGAAATAAATGCCTTCTATACGCCTCAAACATTCCCTCTTAAAATGAAAATTGTTGTTTTTCGCAATAATTTTAGAAATTTTGGATCTTTTAGCAACATAAACACTTGCGCTGAAGCATCTTTTATGCTCATTTCTTGTCTTTCAGTATTTATTCTGGGTTTTATTTTGTTTATTTGATGAAAACGAACAACAATACACACCATGGAAACATTTTTGTTTGATTTGTGTCGATTAAGATTTTCACCTAGAACCCAAAGGGTTGGCACTTTTCATGGAAAAATGGGAAAAATTAAATTTTCTAAAAATAAAATAAATGCCTTCTATACACCTCAAACGTTCACTCTAAAACTGAAAATTGTTGTTTTTCGCAATATTCTTAGAAATTTGGGCTCTTTTAGTAACATTAACACTTCCGCTGAAGCTTCTTTTATGCTCATTTCTTGTATTTCAGTATTTATTCTTGGTTTTATTTTGTTTATTTGATGAAAATGAACAACAATAAACACCATGGAAACATTTTTGTTTGATTTGTGTCGAGTATGATTTTCACCTAGAACCCAAAGGGGGGGGTATTGGCACTTTTAATGGAAAAATGGGAAAAATTAAATTTTCTAAAAATAAAATAAATGCCTTCTATACACCTCAAACATTCACTCTAAAACTGAAAATTGTTGTTTTTCGCAATATTTTTAGAAATTTGGGCTCTTTTAGTAACATTAACACTTGCGCTGGAGCATCTTTTATGCTCATTTCTTGTCTTTCACTATTTATTCTGGGTTTTATTTTGTTAATTTGATGAAAATGAACAACAATACACACCATGGAAACATTTTTGTTTGAAATGTGCCGAGTGAGATTTTCACCTAGAACCCAAAGGGGTGGGTATTGGCACTTTTCATAGAAAAATGTGAAAAATTAAATTTTCTAAAATTGAAATAAATGCCTTCTATACAACTTCAAACATTCACTCTTAAACAGAAGATTGTGGTTTTTCGCAATATTTTTAGAAATTTGGGCTCTTTTAGTAACATTAACAACCCCGCTGAAGCAATTTTTATGCTCATTTCTTGCTTTTCAGGATTTATTATGGGTTTAATTTTGTTTATTTAATGAAAATGAACAACAATACGCACCATGGAAACATTTTTATTTGATTTGTGTCGAGTGAGATTTTCACCTACAACCCAAAGGAGGGGGTATTGGCCCTATTCATGGAAAAATGGGAAAAAAACATTTTCTAAAAAAGAAATAAATGCCTTCTATACACCTCAAACATTCACTCTAAAACTGAAAATTGTTGTTTTTCGCAATATTTTTAGAAATTTGGGCTCTTTTAGTAACATGAACACTTCCGCTGAAGCTTCTTTTATGCTCATTTCTTGTATTTCAGTATTTATTCTGGGTTTTATTTTGTTTATTTGATGAAAATGAACAACAATACACACCATGGAAACATTTTTGTTTGATTTGCGTCGAGTAAGATTTTCACCTAGAACCTAAAGGGTGGTATTGGCACTTTTCATGGAAAAATGGGAAAAATTAAATTTTCTAAAAATAAAATAAATGCCTTCTATACACCTCAAACATTCACTCTTAAACTGAAAATTGTTGTTTTTCGCAATATTTTTAGAAATTTGGGCTCTTTTAGTAACATTAACACTTGCGCTGAAGCACCTATTATGCTCATTTCTTGTCTTTCAGGATTTATTCTGGGTTTTATTTTGTTTATTTGATGAAAATGAACAACAAAACACACCATGGAAACATTTTTGTTTGATTTGTGTCGAGTGAGATTTTCACCTAGAACCCAAAGGGTGGGGGTATTGGAACTTTTCATGGAAAAATGTGAAAAATAACATTTTCTAAAAATGAAATAAATGCCTTTAATTCACCTCAAACATTCACTCTAAAACAGAAGATTGTTGTTTTTCGTAATATTTTCAGAAATTTGGGCTCTTTTAGTAACCTTAACACTTGAGCTGAAGCATCTTTAACGCTCATTTCTTATCTTTCAGGATTTATTCTTGGTTTTACTTTGTTTATTTGATGAAAATGAGCAAAAATACACTCCATGGAAACATTTTTGTTTGATTTGTGTCGAGTGAGATTTTCACCTAGAACCCAAAGGGGGGGGTATTGGCACTTTTCATGGAATAATGTTAATACTTAAATTTTCTAAAAATGAAATAAATGCCTTCTATACGCCTCAAACATTCACTCTTAAAATGAAAATTGTTGTTTTTCGCAATAATTTTAGAAATTTTGGCTCTTTTAGCAACATAAACACTTGCGCTGAAGCATCTTTTATGCTCATTTCTTGTCTTTCAGTATTTATTCTGGGTTTTATTTTGTTTATTTGATGAAAACGAACAACAATACACACCATGGAAACATTTTTGTTTGATTTGTGTCGATTAAGATTTTCACCTAGAACCCAAAGGGTTGGCACTTTTCATGGAAAAATGGGAAAAATTAAATTTTCTAAAAATAAAATAAATGCCTTCTATACACCTCAAACATTCACTCTAAAACTGAAAATTGTTGTTTTTCGCAATATTTTTAGAAATTTGGGCTCTTTTAGTAACATTAACACCCGCTGAAGCTTCTTTTATGCTCATTTCTTGTATTTCAGTATTTATTCTGGGTTTTATTTTGTTTATTTGATGAAAATGAACAACAATACACACCACGGAAACATTTTTGTTTGATTAATGTCGAGTGAGATTTTCACCTACAACCCAAAGGAGGGGGTATTGGCCCTATTCATGGAAAAATGGGAAAAAAATATTTTCTAAAAATGAAATAAATGCCTTCTATACACCTCAAACATTCACTCTAAAACTGAAAATTGTTGTTTTTCGCAATATTTTTAGAAATTTGGGCTCTTTTAGTAACATTAACACCCGCTGAAGCTTCTTTTATGCTCATTTCTTGTATTTCAGTATTTATTCTGGGTTTTATTTTGTTTATTTGATGAAAATGAACAACAATACACACCACGGAAACATTTTTGTTTGATTAATGTCGAGTGAGATTTTCACCTACAACCCAAAGGAGGGGGTATTGGCCCTATTCATGGAAAAATGGGAAAAAAACATTTTCTAAAAATGAAATAAATGCCTTCTATACACCTCAAACATTCACTCTAAAACTGAAAATTGTTGTTTTTCGCAATATTTTTAGAAATTTGGGCTCTTTTAGTAACATTAACACTTCCGCTGAAGCTTCTTTTATGCTCATTTCTTATCTTTCAGGATTTATTCTTGGTTTTACTTTGTTCATTTGATGAAAATGAGCAAAAATACACTCCATGGAAACATTTTTGTTTGATTTGTGTCGAGTGAGATTTTCACCTAGAACCCAAAGGGGGGGGTATTGGCACTTTTCATGGAATAATGTGAATAATTAAATTTTCTAAAAATGAAATAAATGCCTTCTATACGCCTCAAACATTCCCTCTTAAAATGAAAATTGTTGTTTTTCGCAATAATTTTAGAAATTTTGGCTCTTTTACCAACATAAACACTTGCGCTGAAGCGTCTTTTATGCTCATTTCTTGTCTTTCAGTATTTATTCTGGGTTTTATTTTGTTTATTTGATGAAAACGAACAACAATACACACCACGGAAACATTTTTGTTTGATATGTGTCGAGGGAGATTTTCACCTAGAACCCAAAGGGGTGGGTATTGGCACTTTTCATGGAAAAATGGGAAAAATTAAATTTTCTAAAAATAAAATAAATGCCTTCTATACACCTCAAACATTCACTCTAAAACTGAAAATTGTGGTTTTTCGCAATATTTTTAGAAATTTGGGCTCTTTTAGTAACATTAACACCCGCTGAAGCTTGTTTTATGCTCATTTCTTGTATTTCAGTATTTATTCTGGGTTTTATTTTGTTTATTTGATGAAAATGAACAACAATACAAACCATGGAAACATTTTTGTTTGATATGTGTCGAGGGAGATTTTCACCTAGAACCCAAAGGGGTGGTTATTGGCACTTTTCATGGAAAAATGGGAAAAATTAAATTTTCTAAAAATGAAATAAATGCCTTCTATACACCTCAAACATTCACTCTTAAACTGAAAATTGTTGTTTTTCGAAATATTTTTAGAAATTTGGGCTCTTTTAGTAACATTAACACTTGCGCTGAAGCACCTTTTATGCTCATTTCTTGTCTTTCAGGATTTATTCTGGGTTTTATTTTGTTTATTTGATGAAAATGAACAACAATACACACCATGGAAACATTTTTGTTTGATTTGTGTCGAGTTAGATTTTCACCTAGAACCGAAAGGGGGGGTATTGGAACTTTTCATGGAAAAATGTGAAAAATTAAATTTTCTAAAAATGAAATAAATGCCTTCTATACACCTCAAACATTCACTCTTAAAAAGAAGATTGTGGTTTTTCGCAATATTTTTAGAAATTTTGGCCCTTTTAGTAACATTAACAACCCCGCTGAAGCATCTTTTATGCTCATTTCTTGTCTTTCAGGATTTAATATGGGTTTAATTTTGTTTATTTAATGAAAATGAACAACAATACACACCATCGAAACATTTTTGTTTGATTTGTGTCAAGTGAGATTTTCACCTAGAACCCAAAGGGCACGGCAAAGGGGTATTGGCACTTTGCATGGAAAAATGTGAAAAAGAACATTTTCTAAAAATGAAATAAATGCCTTTTATGCACCTCAAACATTCACTCTTAAACAAAAGATTGTGGTTTTTCGCAATATTTTTAGAAATTTGGGCTCTTTTAGTAACATTAACAACCCCGCTACAGCAACTTTTATGCTCATTTCTTGTCTTTCAGGATTTATTCTGGGTTTTATTTTGTTTATTTGATGAAAATGAACAACAATACACACCATGGAAACATTTGTGTTTCATTTGTGTCGAGTTTGATTGTCACCTTGAAACCCAAAGTGGGGGGTATTGGCACTTTTCATGGAAAAATGTGAATAATTAAATTTTCTAAAAATGAAATAAATGCCTTCTATACACCTCAAACATACACTCTTAAACTGAAAATTGTTGTTTTTCGCCATATTTTTAGAAATTTGGGCTCTTTTAGTAACATTAACACTTGCGCTGAAGCATCTTTTATGCTCCCTTCTTGCCTTTCAGGATATATTCTGGGGTTAATTTTGTTTATTTAATGAAAATGAACAACAATACGCACCATGGAAACATTTTTATTTGATTTGTGTCGAGTGAGATTTTCACCTACAACCCAAAGGAGGTGGTATTGGCCCTATTCATGGAAAAATGGGAAAAAAACATTTTCTAAAAATGAAATAAATGCCTTCTATACACCTCAAACATTCACTCTAAAACTGAAAATTGTTGTTTTTCGCAATATTTTTAGAAATTTGGGCTCTTTTAGTAACATTAACTCTTCCGCTGAAGCTTCTTTTATGCTCATTTCTTGTATTTCAGTATTTATTCTGGGTTTTATTTTGTTTATTTGATAAAAATGAACAACAATACACACCATGGAAACATTTTTGTTTGATTTGTGTCGAGTTAGATTTTCACCTAAAACCCAAAGGGGGGGGTATTGGCACTTTTCATGGAATAATGTGAATAATTAAATTTTCTAAAAATGAAATAAATGCCTTCTATACGCCTCAAACATTCCCTCTTAAAATGAAAATTGTTGTTTTTCGCAATAATTTTAGAAATTTTGGCTCTTTTAGCAACATAAACACTTGCGCTGAAGCATCTTTTATGCTCATTTCTTGTCTTTCAGTATTTATTCTGGGTTTTATTTTGTTTATTTGATGAAAACGAACAACAATGCACACCATGGAAACATTTTTGTTTGATTTGTCTCGATTAAGATTTTCACCAAGAACCCAAAGGGTTGGCACTTTTCATGGAAAAATGGGAAAAATTAAATTTTCTAAAAATAAAATAAATGCCTTCTATACACCTCAAACATTCACTCTTAAACTGAAAATTGTTGTTTTTCGCAATATTTTTAGAAATTTGGGCTCTTTTAGTAACATTAACAACCCCGCTGAAGCAATTTTTATGCTCATTTCTTGTCTTTCACTATTTATTCTGGGTTTTATTTTGTTTATTTAATGAAAATAAACAACAATACACACCATGGAAACATTTTTGTTTGATTTGTGTCGAGTGAGATTTTCACCTAGAACCCAAAGGGGGGGGTATTGGCCCTATTCATGGAAAAATGGGAAAAAAACATTTTCTAAAAAAGAAATAAATGCCTTCTATACACCTCAAACATTCACTCTAAAACTGAAAATTGTTGTTTTTCGCAATATTTTTAGAAATTTGGGCTCTTTTAGTAACATGAACACTTCCGCTGAAGCTTCTTTTATGCTCATTTCTTGTATTTCAGTATTTATTCTGGGTTTTATTTTGTTTATTTGATGAAAAAGAACAACAATACACACCATGGAAACATTTTTGTTTGATTTGTGTCGAGTAAGATTTTCACCTAGAACCTAAAGGGTGGAATTGGCACTTTTCATGGAAAAATGGGGAAAATTAAATTTTCTAAAAATAAAATAAATGCCTTCTATACACCTCAAACATTCACTCTAAAACTGAAAATTGTTGTTTTTCGCAATATTTTTAGAAATTTGGGCTCTTTTAGTAACATTAACACTTGCGCTGAAGCACCTATTATGCTCATTTCTTGTCTTTCAGGATTTATACTGGGTTTTATTTTGTTTATTTGATGAAAATGAACAACAATACACACCACGGAAACATTTTTGTTTGATTAATGTCGAGTGAGATTTTCACCTAGAACCCAAAGGGGGGGGTATTGGCACTTTTCATGGATAAATGGGAAAAATTAAATTTTCTAAAAATAAAATAAATGCCTTCTATACACCTCAAACATTCACTCTAAAACTGAAAATTGTTGTTTTTCGCAATATTTTTAGAAATTTGGGCTCTTTTAGTATTATTAACACTTGCGCTGAAGCATCTTTTATGCTCATTTCTTGTCTTTCACTATTTATTCTGGGTTTTATTTTGTTAATTTGATGGAAATGAACAACAATACACACCATGGAAACATTTTTGTTTGATATGTGTCGAGTGAGATTTTCACCTAGAACCCAAAGGGGTGGGTATTGGCACTTTTCATGGAAAAATGGGAAAAATTAAATTTTTAAAAAATAAAATAAATGCCTTCTATACACCTCAAACATTCACTCTAAAACTGAAAATTGTTGTTTTTCGCAATATTTTTAGAAATTTGGGCTCTTTTAGTAACATTAACACCCGCTGAAGCTTCTTTTATGCTCATTTCTTGTATTTCAGTATTTATTCTGGGTTTTATTTTGTTTATTTGATGAAAATGAACAACAATACACATCATGGAAACATTTTTGTTTGATTTGTGTCGAGTTAGATTTTCACCTAGAACCCAAAGGGGGGGTATTGGCCCAATTCATGGAAAAATGGGAAAAAACATTTTCTAAAAATGAAATAAATGCCTTCTATACACCTCAAACATTCACTCTTAAACTGAAAATTATTGTTTTTTCGCAATAATTTTAGAAATTTTGGCTCTTTTAGTAACATTAACAACCCCGCTGAAGCATCTTTTATGCTCATTTCTTGCTTTTCAGGATTTATTATGGGTTTAATTTTGTTTATTTAATGAAAATGAACAACAATACACACCATGGAAACATTTTTATTTGATTTGTGTCGAGTGAGATTTTCACCTACAACCCAAAGGAGGGGGTATTGGCCCTATTCATGGAAAAATGGGAAAAAAACATTTTCTAAAAATGAAATAAATGCCTTCTATACACCTCAAACATTCACTCTTAAACTGAAAATTGTTGTTTTTCGCAATATTTTTAGAAAATTGGGCTCTTTTAGTAACATTAACACTTCCGCTGAAGCTTTTTTATGCTCATTTCTTATCTTTCAGGATTTATTCTTGGTTTTACTTTGTTTATTTGATGAAAATGAGCAAAAATACACTCCATGGAAACATTTTTGTTTGATTTGTGTCGAGTGAGATTTTCACCTAGAACCCAAAGGGGGGGGTATTGGCACTTTTCATGGAATAATGTGAATAATTAAATTTTCTAAAAATGAAATAAATGCCTTCTATACGCCTCAAACATTCCCTCTTAAAATGAAAATTGTTGTTTTTCGCAATAATTTTAGAAATTTTGGCTCTTTTAGCAAATAAACACTTGCGCTGAAGCATCTTTTATGCTCATTTCTTGTCTTTCAGTATTTATTCTGGGTTTTATTTTGTTTATTTGATGAAAACGAACAACAATACACACCATGGAAACATTTTTGTTTGATTTGTGTCGATTAAGATTTTCACCTAGAACCCAAAGGGTTGGCACTTTTCATGGAAAAATGGGAAAAATTAAATTTTCTGAAAATAAAATAAATGCCTTCTATACACCCCAAACATTCACTCTAAAACTGAAAATTGTTCTTTTTCGCAATATTTTTAGAAATTTGGGCTCTTTTAGTAACATTAACACTTGCGCTGAAGCATCTTTTATGCTCATTTCTTGTCTTTCAGTATTTATTCTGGGTTTTATTTTGTTTATTTGATGAAAACGAACAACAATACACACCATGGAAACATTTTTGTTTGATTTGTGTCGATTAAGATTTTCACCTAGAACCCAAAGGGTTGGCACTTTTCATGGAAAAATGGGAAAAATTAAATTTTCTGAAAATAAAATAAATGCCTTCTATACACCTCAAACATTCACTCTAAAACTGAAAATTGTTCTTTTTCGCAATATTTTTAGAAATTTGGGCTCTTTTAGTAACATTAACACTTGCGCTGAAGCATCTTTTATGCTCATTTCTTGTCTTTCACTATTTATTCTGGGTTTTATTTTGTTTATTTGATGAAAATGAACAACAATACACACCACGGAAACATTTTTGTTTGATTAATGTCGATTGAGATTTTCACCTAGAACCCAAAGGGGGGGGTATTGGCACTTTTCATGGATAAATGGGAAAAATTAAATTTTCTAAAATTAAAATAAATGCCTTCTATACACCTCAAACATTCACTCTAAAACTGAAAATTGTTGTTTTTCGCAATATTTTTAGAAATTTGGGCTCTTTTAGTATTATTAACACCTTCGCTGAAGCATCTTTTATGCTCATTTCTTGTCTTTCACTATTTATTCTGGGTTTTATTTTGTTAATTTGATGAAAATGAACAACAATACACACCATGGAAACATTTTTGTTTGATATGTGTCGAGTGAGATTTTCACCTAGAACCCAAAGGGGTGGGTATTGGCACTTTTCATAGAAAAATGTGAAAAATTAAATTTTCTAAAATTGAAATAAATGCCTTCTATACGCCTCAAACATTCCCTCTTAAAATGAAAATTGTTGTTTTTCGCAATAATTTTAGAAATTTTGGCTCTTTTAGCAACATAAACACTTGCGCTGAAGCATCTTTTATGCTCATTTCTTGTCTTTCAGTATTTATTCTGGGTTTTATTTTGTTTATTTGATGAAAACGAACAACAATACACACCATGGAAACATTTTTGTTTGATTTGTCTCGATTAAGATTTTCACCTAGAACCCAAAGGGTTGGCACTTTTCATGGAAAAATGGGAAAAATTAAATTTTCTAAAAATAAAATAAATGCCTTCTATACACCTCAAACATTCACTCTAAAACTGAAAATTGTTGTTTTTCGCAATATTTTTAGAAATTTGGGCTCTTTTAGTAACATTAACACTTGCGCTGAAGCATCTTTTATGCTCATTTCTTGTCTTTCACTATTTATTCTGGGTTTTATTTTGTTTATTTGATGAAAATAAACAACAATACACACCACGGAAACATTTTTGTTTGATTAAAGTCGAGTGAGATTTTCACCTAGAACCCAAAGGGGGGGGTATTGGCACTTTTCATGGATAAATGGGAAAAATTAAATTTTCTAAAAATAAAATAAATGCCTTCTATACACCTCAAACATTCACTCTAAAACTGAAAACTGTTGTTTTTCGCAATATTTTTAGAAATTTGGGCTCTTTTAGTATTATTAACACTTGCGCTGAAGCATATTTTATGCTCATTTCTTGTTTTTCACTATTTATTCTGGGTTTTATTTTGTTAATTTGATGAAAATGAACAACAATACACACCATGGAAACATTTTTGTTTGATATGTGTCGATTGAGATTTTCACCTAGAACCCAAAGGGGTGGGTATTGGCAATTTTCATAGAAAAATGTGAAAAATTAAATTTTCTAAAAATGAAATAAATGCCTTCTATACACCTCAAACATTCACTCTAAATCTGAAAATTGTTGTTTTTCGCAATATTTTTAGAAATTTGAGCTCTTTTAGTAACATAAACACTTGCGCTGAAGCATCTTTTATGCTCATTTCTTGTCTTTCAGGATATATTCTGGGTTTTATTTTATTTTTTGATGAAAATGAAAACAATACACACCATGGAAACATTTTTGTTTGATTTGTGTCGAGTTAGATTTTCTCCTAGAACCCAAAGGGGGGTATTGGAACTTTTCATGGAAAAATGTGAAAAATTAAATTTTTTAAAAATGAAATAAATGCCTTCTATACACCTCAAACATTCAATCTTAACCTGAAAATTGTTGTTTTTCGCAATATTTTTAGAAATTTGGGCTCTTTTAGTAACATTAACACTTGCGCTGAAGCACCTTTTATGCTCATTTCTTGTCTTTCAGTATTTATTCTGGGTTTTATTTTGTTTATTTGATGAAAATGAACAACAATACACACCATGGAAACATTTTTGTTTGATTTGTGTCGAGTAAGATTTTCACCTAGAACCCAAAGGGGGGGTATTGGCACTTTTCATGGAAAAATGTGAATAATTAAATTTTCTAAAAATGAAATAAATGCCTTCTATACACCTCAAACATACACTCTTGAACTGAAAATTGTTGTTTTTCGCAATATTTTTAGAAATTTGGGCTCTTTTAGTATTATTAACATTTGCGCTGAATCATCTTTTATGCTCATTTCTTGTCTTTCACTATTTATTCTGGGTTTTATTTTGTTAATTTGATGAAAATGAACAACAATACACACCATGGAAACATTTTTGTTAGATATGTGTCGAGTGAGATTTTCACCTAGAACCCAAAGGGGTGGGTATTGGCACTTTTCATAGAAAAATGTGAAAAATTAAATTTTCTAAACTTGAAATAAATGCCTTCTATACAACCTCAAACATTCACTCTTAAACAGAAGATTGTGGTTTTTCGCAATAATTTTAGAAATTTGGGCTCTTTTAGTATTATTAACACTTGCGCTGAAGCATCTTTTATGCTCATTTCTTGTCTTTCAGGATTTAATATGGGTTTAATTTTGTTTATTTAATGAAAATGAACAACAATACACACCATGGAAACATTTTTGTTTGATTTGTGTCAAGTGAGATTTTCACCTAGAACCCAAAGGGCACGGCAAAGGGGTATTGGCACTTTTCATGAAAAAATGTGAAAAAAAACATTTTCTAAAAATGAAATAAATGCCTCTTATGCACCTCAAACATTCACTCTTAAACAGAAGATTGTTGTTTTTCGCAATATTTTTAGAAATTTTGGCTCTTTTAGTAACATTAACACTTGCGCTTAAGCATCTTTTATGCTCCCTTCTTGCCTTTCAGGATTTATTCTGGGTTTAATTTTGTTTAGTTGATGAAAATGAACCACAATACACACCATGGAAACATTTTTGTTTGATTAATGTCGAGTGAGATTTTCACCTAGAACCCAAAGGGGGGGGTATTGGCACTTTTCATGGAATAATGTGAATAATTAAATTTTCTAAAAATGAAATAAATGCCTTCTATACGCCTCAAACATTCCCTCTTAAAATGAAAATTGTTGTTTTTTGCAATAATTTTAGAAATTTTGGCTCTTTTAGCAACATAAACACTTGCGCTGAAGCATCTTTTATGCTCATTTCTTGTCTTTCAGTATTTATTCTGGGTTTTATTTTGTTTATTTGATGAAAACGAACAACAATACACACCATGGAAACATTTTTGTTTGATTTGTGTCGATTAAGATTTTCACCTAGAACCCAAAGGGTTGGCACTTTTCATGGAAAAATGGGAAAAATTAAATTTTCTGAAAATAAAATAAATGCCTTCTATACACCTCAAACATTCACTCTAAAACTGAAAATTGTTGTTTTTCGCAATATTTTTAGAAATTTGGGCTCTTTTAGTAACATTAACACTTGCGCTGAAGCATCTTTTATGCTCATTTCTTGTCTTTCACTATTTATTCTGGGTTTTATTTTGTTTATTTGATGAAAATGAACAACAATACACACCACGGAAACATTTTTGTTTGATTAATGTCGATTGAGATTTTCACCTAGAACCCAAAGGGGGGGTATTGGCACTTTTCATAGAAAAATGTGAAAAATTAAATTTTCTAAAATTGAAATAAATGCCTTCTATACAACCTCAAACATTCACTCTTAAACAGAAGATTGTGGTTTTTCGCAATATTTTTAGAAATTTGGGCTCTTTTAGTAACATTAACAACCCCGCTGAAGCAATTTTTATGCTCATTTCTTGCTTTTCAGGATTTATTATGGGTTTAATTTTGTTTATTTAATGAAAATGAACAACAATACGCACCATGGAAACATTTTTATTTGATTTGTGCCAAGTGAGATTTTCACCTACAACCCAAAGGAGGGGGTATTGGCCCTATTCATGGAAAAATGGGAAAAAAACATTTTCTAAAAATGAAATAAATGCCTTCTATACACCTCAAACATTCACTCTAAAACTGAAAATTGTTGTTTTTCGCAATATTTTTAGAAATTTGGGCTCTTTTAATAACATTAACTCTTCCGCTGAAGCTTCTTTTATGCTAATTTCTTGTATTTCAGTATTTATTCTGGGTTTTATTTTGTTTATTTGATTAAAATGAACAACAATACACACCATGGAAACATTTTTGTTTGATTTGTGTCGAGTAAGATTTTCACCTAAAACCCAAAGGGGGGGGTATTGGCACTTTTCATGGAATAATGTGAATAATTAAATTTTCTAAAAATGAAATAAATGCCTTCTATACGCTTCAAACATTCCCTCTTAAAATGAAAATTGTTGTTTTTCGCAATAATTTTAGAAATTTTGGCTCTTTTAGCAACATAAACACTTGCGCTGAAGCATCTTTTATGCTCATTTCTTGTCTTTCAGTATTTATTCTGGGTTTTATTTTGTTTATTTGATGAAAACGAACAACAATACACACCATGGAAACATTTTTGTTTGATTTGTCTCGATTAAGATTTTCACCTAGAACCCAAAGGGTTGGCACTTTTCATGGAAAAATGGGAAAAATTAAATTTTCTAAAAATAAAATAAATGCCTTCTATACACCTCAAACATTCACTCTAAAACTGAAAATTGTTGTTTTTCGCAATATTTTTAGAAATTTGGGCTCTTTTAGTAACATTAACACTTGCGCTGAAGCATCTTTTATGCTCATTTCTTGTCTTTCACTATTTATTCTGGGTTTTATTTTGTTTATTTGATGAAAATAAACAACAATACACACCACGGAAACATTTTTGTTTGATTAAAGTCGAGTGAGATTTTCACCTAGAACCCAAAGGGGGGGGTATTGGCACTTTTCATGGATAAATGGGAAAAATTAAATTTTCTAAAAATAAAATAAATGCCTTCTATACACCTCAAACATTCACTCTAAAACTGAAAACTGTTGTTTTTCGCAATATTTTTAGAAATTTGGGCTCTTTTAGTATTATTAACACTTGCGCTGAAGCATATTTTATGCTCATTTCTTGTTTTTCACTATTTATTCTGGGTTTTATTTTGTTAATTTGATGAAAATGAACAACAATACACACCATGGAAACATTTTTGTTTGATATGTGTCGATTGAGATTTTCACCTAGAACCCAAAGGGGTGGGTATTGGCAATTTTCATAGAAAAATGTGAAAAATTAAATTTTCTAAAAATGAAATAAATGCCTTCTATACACCTCAAACATTCACTCTAAATCTGAAAATTGTTGTTTTTCGCAATATTTTTAGAAATTTGAGCTCTTTTAGTAACATAAACACTTGCGCTGAAGCATCTTTTATGCTCATTTCTTGTCTTTCAGGATATATTCTGGGTTTTATTTTATTTTTTGATGAAAATGAAAACAATACACACCATGGAAACATTTTTGTTTGATTTGTGTCGAGTTAGATTTTCTCCTAGAACCCAAAGGGGGGTATTGGAACTTTTCATGGAAAAATGTGAAAAATTAAATTTTTTAAAAATGAAATAAATGCCTTCTATACACCTCAAACATTCAATCTTAACCTGAAAATTGTTGTTTTTCGCAATATTTTTAGAAATTTGGGCTCTTTTAGTAACATTAACACTTGCGCTGAAGCACCTTTTATGCTCATTTCTTGTCTTTCAGTATTTATTCTGGGTTTTATTTTGTTTATTTGATGAAAATGAACAACAATACACACCATGGAAACATTTTTGTTTGATTTGTGTCGAGTAAGATTTTCACCTAGAACCCAAAGGGGGGGTATTGGCACTTTTCATGGAAAAATGTGAATAATTAAATTTTCTAAAAATGAAATAAATGCCTTCTATACACCTCAAACATACACTCTTGAACTGAAAATTGTTGTTTTTCGCAATATTTTTAGAAATTTGGGCTCTTTTAGTATTATTAACATTTGCGCTGAATCATCTTTTATGCTCATTTCTTGTCTTTCACTATTTATTCTGGGTTTTATTTTGTTAATTTGATGAAAATGAACAACAATACACACCATGGAAACATTTTTGTTAGATATGTGTCGAGTGAGATTTTCACCTAGAACCCAAAGGGGTGGGTATTGGCACTTTTCATAGAAAAATGTGAAAAATTAAATTTTCTAAACTTGAAATAAATGCCTTCTATACAACCTCAAACATTCACTCTTAAACAGAAGATTGTGGTTTTTCGCAATAATTTTAGAAATTTGGGCTCTTTTAGTATTATTAACACTTGCGCTGAAGCATCTTTTATGCTCATTTCTTGTCTTTCAGGATTTAATATGGGTTTAATTTTGTTTATTTAATGAAAATGAACAACAATACACACCATGGAAACATTTTTGTTTGATTTGTGTCAAGTGAGATTTTCACCTAGAACCCAAAGGGCACGGCAAAGGGGTATTGGCACTTTTCATGAAAAAATGTGAAAAAAAACATTTTCTAAAAATGAAATAAATGCCTCTTATGCACCTCAAACATTCACTCTTAAACAGAAGATTGTTGTTTTTCGCAATATTTTTAGAAATTTTGGCTCTTTTAGTAACATTAACACTTGCGCTTAAGCATCTTTTATGCTCCCTTCTTGCCTTTCAGGATTTATTCTGGGTTTAATTTTGTTTAGTTGATGAAAATGAACCACAATACACACCATGGAAACATTTTTGTTTGATTAATGTCGAGTGAGATTTTCACCTAGAACCCAAAGGGGGGGGTATTGGCACTTTTCATGGAATAATGTGAATAATTAAATTTTCTAAAAATGAAATAAATGCCTTCTATACGCCTCAAACATTCCCTCTTAAAATGAAAATTGTTGTTTTTTGCAATAATTTTAGAAATTTTGGCTCTTTTAGCAACATAAACACTTGCGCTGAAGCATCTTTTATGCTCATTTCTTGTCTTTCAGTATTTATTCTGGGTTTTATTTTGTTTATTTGATGAAAACGAACAACAATACACACCATGGAAACATTTTTGTTTGATTTGTGTCGATTAAGATTTTCACCTAGAACCCAAAGGGTTGGCACTTTTCATGGAAAAATGGGAAAAATTAAATTTTCTGAAAATAAAATAAATGCCTTCTATACACCTCAAACATTCACTCTAAAACTGAAAATTGTTGTTTTTCGCAATATTTTTAGAAATTTGGGCTCTTTTAGTAACATTAACACTTGCGCTGAAGCATCTTTTATGCTCATTTCTTGTCTTTCACTATTTATTCTGGGTTTTATTTTGTTTATTTGATGAAAATGAACAACAATACACACCACGGAAACATTTTTGTTTGATTAATGTCGATTGAGATTTTCACCTAGAACCCAAAGGGGGGGTATTGGCACTTTTCATAGAAAAATGTGAAAAATTAAATTTTCTAAAATTGAAATAAATGCCTTCTATACAACCTCAAACATTCACTCTTAAACAGAAGATTGTGGTTTTTCGCAATATTTTTAGAAATTTGGGCTCTTTTAGTAACATTAACAACCCCGCTGAAGCAATTTTTATGCTCATTTCTTGCTTTTCAGGATTTATTATGGGTTTAATTTTGTTTATTTAATGAAAATGAACAACAATACGCACCATGGAAACATTTTTATTTGATTTGTGCCAAGTGAGATTTTCACCTACAACCCAAAGGAGGGGGTATTGGCCCTATTCATGGAAAAATGGGAAAAAAACATTTTCTAAAAATGAAATAAATGCCTTCTATACACCTCAAACATTCACTCTAAAACTGAAAATTGTTGTTTTTCGCAATATTTTTAGAAATTTGGGCTCTTTTAATAACATTAACTCTTCCGCTGAAGCTTCTTTTATGCTAATTTCTTGTATTTCAGTATTTATTCTGGGTTTTATTTTGTTTATTTGATTAAAATGAACAACAATACACACCATGGAAACATTTTTGTTTGATTTGTGTCGAGTAAGATTTTCACCTAAAACCCAAAGGGGGGGGTATTGGCACTTTTCATGGAATAATGTGAATAATTAAATTTTCTAAAAATGAAATAAATGCCTTCTATACGCTTCAAACATTCCCTCTTAAAATGAAAATTGTTGTTTTTCGCAATAATTTTAGAAATTTTGGCTCTTTTAGCAACATAAACACTTGCGCTGAAGCATCTTTTATGCTCATTTCTTGTCTTTCAGTATTTATTCTGGGTTTTATTTTGTTTATTTGATGAAAACGAACAACAATACACACCATGGAAACATTTTTGTTTGATTTGTCTCGATTAAGATTTTCACCTAGAACCCAAAGGGTTGGCACTTTTCATGGAAAAATGGGAAAAATTAAATTTTCTAAAAATAAAATAAATGCCTTCTATACACCTCAAACATTCACTCTAAAACTGAAAATTGTTGTTTTTCGCAATATTTTTAGAAATTTGGGCTCTTTTAGTAACATTAACACTTGCGCTGAAGCATCTTTTATGCTCATTTCTTGTCTTTCACTATTTAATCTGGGTTTTATTTTGTTAATTTGATGAAAATAAACAACAATACACACAACGGAAACATTTTTGTTTGATTAAAGTCGAGTGAGATTTTCACCTAGAACCCAAAGGGGTGGGTATTGGCAATTTTCATAGAAAAATGTGAAAAATTAAATTTTCTAAAAATGAAATAAATGCCTTCTATACACCTCAAACATTCACTCTAAATCTGAAAATTGTTGTTTTTCGCAATATTTTTAGAAATTTGAGTTCTTTAAGTAACATTAACAACCCCGCTGAAGCATCTTTTATGCTCATTTCTTGTCTTTCAGGATATATTCTGGGTTTTATTTTTTTTTTTGATGAAAATGAAAACAATACACACCATGGAAACATTTTTGTTTGATTTGTGTCGAGTTAGATTTTCTCCTAGAACCCAAAGGGGGGGTATTGGAACTTTTCATGGAAAAATGTGAAAAATTAAATTTTCTAAAAATGAAATAAATGCCTTCTATACACCTCAAACATTCAATCTTAACCCAACAGAACCCAAAGGGCACGGCAAAGGGGTATTGGCACTTTTCATGAAAAAATGTGAAAAAAAACATTTTCTAAAAATGAAATAAATGCCTCTTATGCACCTCAAACATTCACTCTTAAACAGAAGATTGTTGTTATTCGCAATATTTTTAGAAATTTTGGCTCTTTTAGTAACATTAACACTTGCGCTTAAGCATCTTTTATGCTCCCTTCTTGCCTTTCAGGATTTATTCTGGGTTTAATTTTGTTTAGTTGATGAAAATGAACCACAATACACACCATGGAAACATTTTTGTTTGATTAATGTCGAGTGAGATTTTCACCTAGAACCCAAAGGGGGGGTATTGGCACTTTTCATGGAAAAATGTGAAAAATTAAATTTTCTAAAATTGAAATAAATGCCTTCTATACACCTCAAACATTCACTCTTAAACAGAAGATTGTGGTTTTTCGCAATATTTTTAGAAATTTGGGCTCTTTTAGTAACATTAACAACCCCGCTGAAGCTACTTTAATGCTCATTTCTTGTCTTTCAGGATTTATTATGGGTTTAATTTTGTTTATTTGATGAAAATAAACAACAATACACACCACGGAAACATTTTTGTTTGATTAATGTCGAGTGAGATTTTCACCTAGAACCCAAAGGGGGGGTATTGGTACTTTTCATGAAAAAATTTAAAAAAAAAACATTTTCTAAAAATGAAATAAATGCCTTTTATGCACCTCAAACATTCACTCTTAAACAGAAGATTGTTGCTTTTCGCAATATTTTTAGAAATTTGGGCTCATTTAGTAACAATAACAACCCCGCTGAAGAATCTTTTATGCTCATTTCTTGCCTTACAGGATTTATTCTGGGTTTAATTCTTTTTATTTAATGAAAATGAACAACAATACACACCATGGAAACATTTTTGTTTGATTTGTGTCGAGTGAGATTTTCACCTAGAACCCAAAAGGGGGGTATTGGCACTTTTTATGGAAAAATGTGAAAAAACCATTCTCTAAAAATGAAATAAATGCCTTCTATACACCTCAAACATTCACTCTTAAAATGAAAATTGTTGTTTTTCGCAATATTTTTAGAAATTTTGGCTCTTTTAGCAAAATTAACACTTGCGCTGAAGCTTCTATTATGCTTATTTCTTGTCTTTCAGTATTTATTATGGGTTTTATTTTGTTTATTTGATGAAAATAAACAACAATACACACCACGGAAACATTTTTGTTTGATTTGTGTCGAGTGAGATTTTCACCTAGAACCCAAAGGGGGGGGTATTGGCACTTTTCATGGAAAAATGTGAATAATTAAATTTTCTAAAAATGAAATAAATGCCTTCTATACACCTCAAACATACACTCTTAAACTGAAAATTGTTGTTTTTCGCAATATTTTTAGAAATTTGGGCTCTTTTAGTAACATTAACACTTGCGCTGAAGCATCTTTTATGCTCATTTCTTGTCTTTCACTATTTATTCTGGGTTTTATTTTGTTTATTTGATGAAAATGAACCACAATACACACCATGGAATCATTTTTGTTTGATATGTGTCGAGTGAGATTTTCACCTAGAACCCATAGGGGTGGGTATTTGCACTTTTCATGGAAAAATGTGAATAATTAAATTTTCTAAAAATGAAATAAATGCCTTCTATACACCTCAAACATACACTCTTGAACTGAAAATTGTTGTTTTTCGCAATATTTTTAGAAATTTGGGCTCTTTTAGTATTATTAACATTTGCGCTGAATCATCTTTTATGCTCATTTCTTGTCTTTCACTATTTATTCTGGGTTTTATTTTGTTAATTTGATGAAAATGAACAACAATACACACCATGGAAACATTTTTGTTAGATATGTGTCGAGTGAGATTTTCACCTAGAACCCAAAGGGGTGGGTATTGGCACTTTTCATAGAAAAATGTGAAAAATTAAATTTTCTAAAATTGAAATAAATGCCTTCTATACAACCTCAAACATTCACTCTTAAACAGAAGATTGTGGTTTTTCGCAATATTTTAAGAAATTTGGGCTCTTTTAGTATTATTAACACTTGCGCTGAAGCATCTTTTATGCTCATTTCTTGTCTTTCAGGATTTAATATGGGTTTAATTTTGTTTATTTAATGAAAATGAACAACAATACACACCATGGAAACATTTTTGTTTGATTTGTGTCAAGTGAGATTTTCACCTAGAACCCAAAGGGCACGGCAAAGGGGTATTGGCACTTTTCATGGAAAAATGTGAAAAAAAACATTTTCTAAAAATGAAATAAATGCCTCTTATGCACCTCAAACATTCACTCTTAAACAGAAGATTGTTGTTTTTCGCAATATTTTTAGAAATTTTGGCTCTTTTAGTAACATTAACACTTGCGCTTAAGCATCTTTTATGCTCCCTTCTTGCCTTTCAGGATTTATTCTGGGTTTTATTTTGTTTAGTTGATGAAAATGAACCACAATACACACCATGGAAACATTTTTGTTTGATTAATGTCGAGTGAGATTTTCACCTAGAACCCAAAGGGGGGGTATTGGAACTTTTCATGGAAAAATGTGAAAAATTAAATTTTCTAAAATTGAAATAAATGCCTTCTATACACCTCAAACATTCACTCTTAAACAGAAGATTGTGGTTTTTCGCAATATTTTTAGAAATTTGGGCTCTTTTAGTAACATTAACAACCCCGCTGAAGCAACTTTAATGCTCATTTCTTGTCTTTCAGGATTTATTATGGGTTTAATTTTGTTTTTTTGATGAAAATAAACAACAATACACACCACGGAAACATTTTTGTTTGATTAATGTCGAGTGAGATTTTCACCTAGAACCCAAAGGGGGGGTATTGGTACTTTTCATGAAAAAATTTAAAAAAAAACATTTTCTAAAAATGAAATAAATGCCTTTTATGCACCTCAAACATTCACTCTTAAACAGAAGATTGTTGTTTTTCGCAATATTTTTAGAAATTTGGGCTCATTTAGTAACAATAACAACCCCGCTGAAGAATCTTTTATGCACATTTCTTGCCTTACAGGATTTATTCTGGGTTTAATTTTTTTTATTTAATAAAAATGAACAACAATACACACCATGGAAACATTTTTGTTTGATTTGTGTCGAGTGAGATTTTCACCTAGAACCCAAAAGGGGGGTATTGGCACTTTTTATGGAAAAATGTGAAAAAAACCATTTTCTAAAAATGAAATAATTGCCTTCTATACACCTCAAACATTCACTCTTAAAATGAAAATTGTTGTTTTTCGCAATATTTTTAGAAATTTTGGCTCTTTTAGCAAAATTAACACTTGCGCTGAAGCTTCTATTATGCTTATTTCTTGTCTTTCAGTATTTATTATGGGTTTTATTTTGTTTATTTGATGAAAATAAACAACAATACACACCACGGAAACATTTTTGTTTGATTTGTGTCGAGTGAGATTTTCACCTAGAACCCAAAGGGGGGGGTATTGGCACTTTTCATGGAAAAATGTGAATAATTAAATTTTCTAAAAATGAAATAAATGCCTTCTATACACCTCAAACATACACTCTTAAACTGAAAATTGTTGTTTTTCGCAATATTTTTAGAAATTTGGGCTCTTTTAGTAACATTAACCCTTGCGCTGAAGCAACTTTTAAGCTCATTTCTTGTCTTTCACTATTTATTCTGGGTTTTATTTTGTTTATTTGATAAAAATGAACCACAATACACACCATGGAATCATTTTTGTTTAATATGTGTCGAGTGAGATTTTCACCTAGAACCCAAAGGGGTGGGTATTGGCACTTTTCATAGAAAAATGTGAAAAATTAAATTTTCAAAAATTGAAATAAATGCCTTTTATGCACCTCAAACATTCACTCTTAAACAGAAGATTGTTGTTTTTCGCAATATTTTTAGAAATTTGGGCTCATTTAGTAACAATAACAACCCCGCTGAAGAATCTTTTATGCTCATTTCTTGCCTTACAGGATTTATTCTGGGTTTAATTTTGTTTATTTAATGAAAATGAACAACAATACGCACCATGGAAACATTTTTATTTGATTTGTGTCGAGTGAGATTTTCACCTACAACCCAAAGGAGGGGGTATTGGCCCTATTCACGGAAAAATGGGAAAAAAACATTTTCTAAAAATGAAATAAATGCCTTCTATACACCTCAAACATTCACTCTAAATCTGAAAATTGTTGTTTTTCGCAATATTTTTAGAAATTTGAGCTCTTTAAGTAACATTAACAACCCCGCTGAAGCATCGTTTATGCTCATTTCTTGTCTTTCAGGATATATTCTGGGTTTTATTTTTTTTTTGATGAAAATGAACAACAATACACACCATGGAAACATTTTTGTTTTATTTGTGTCGAGTTAGATTTTCTCCTAGAACCCAAAGGGGGGGTATTGGAACTTTTCATGGAAAAATGTGAAAAATTAAATTTTCTAAAAATGAAATAAATGCCTTCTATACACCTCAAACATTCAATCTTAACCTGAAAATTGTTGTTTTTCGCAATATTTTTAGAAATTTGGGCTCTTTTAGTAACATTAACACTTGCGCTGAAGCACCTTTTATGCTCATTTCTTGTCTTTCAGTATTTATTCTGGGTTTTATTTTGTTTATTTGATGAAAATGAACAACAATACACACCATGGAAACATTTTTGTTTGATTTGTGTCGAGTAAGATTTTCACCTAGAACCCAAAGGGGGGGTATTGGCACTTTTCATGGAAAAATGGGAAAAATTAAATTTTCTAAAATAAAATAAATGCCTTCTATACACCTCAAACATTCACTCTTAAACAGAAGATTGTGGTTTTTCGCAATATTTTTAGAAATTTGGGCTCATTTAGTAACATAAACACTTGCGCTGAAGCTTCTTTTATGCTTATTTCTTGTCTTTCAGTATTTATTCTGGGTTTTATTTTGTTTATTTGTTAAAAATTAACAACAATACACACCACGGAACCTTTTTTGTTTGATTAATGTGCAGTGAGATTTTCACCCAGAACCCAAAGGGGGGGTATTGGCACTTTTCATGGAAAAATGTGAATAATTATATTTTCTAAAAATGAAATAAATGCCTTCTATACACCTCAAACATACACTCTTGAACTGAAAATTGTTGTTTTTCGCAATATTTTTAGAAATTTGGTCTCTTTTAGTATTATTAACATTTGCGCTGAATCATCTTTTATGCTCATTTCTTGTCTTTCACTATTTATTCTGGGTTTTATTTTGTTAATTTGATGAAAATGAACAACAATACACACCATGGAAACATTTTTGTTAGATATGTGTCGAGTGAGATTTTCACCTAGAACCCAAAGGGGTGGGTATTGGCACTTTTCATAGAAAAATGTGAAAAATTAAATTTTCTAAAATTGAAATAAATGCCTTCTATACAACCGCAAACATTCACTCTTAAACAGAAGATTGTGGTTTTTCGCAATATTTTTAGAAATTTGGGCTCTTTTAGTATTATTAACACTTGCGCTGAAGCATCTTTTATGCTCATTTCTTGTCTTTCAGGATTTAATATGGGTTTAATTTTGTTTATTTAATGAAAATGAACAACAATACACACCATGGAAACATTTTTGTTTGATTTGTGTCAAGTGAGATTTTCACCTAGAACCCAAAGGGCACGGCAAAGGGGTATTGGCACTTTTCATGCAAAAATGTGAAAAAAAACATTTTCTAAAAATGAAATAAATGCCTCTTATGCACCTCAAACATTCACTCTTAAACAGAAGATTGTTGTTTTTCGCAATATTTTTAGAAATTTTGGCTCTTTTTGTAACATTAACACTTGCGCTTAAGCATCTTTTATGCTCCCTTCTTGCCTTTCAGGATTTATTCTGGGTTTAATTTTGTTTAGTTTATGAAAATGAACCACAATACACACCATGGAAACATTTTTGTTTGATTAATGTCGAGTGAGATTTTCACCTAGAACCCAAAGGGGGGGTATTGGCACTTTTCATGGAAAAATGTGAAAAATTAAATTTTCTAAAATTGAAATAAATGCCTTCTATACACCTCAAACATTCACTCTTAAACAGAAGATTGTGGTTTTTCGCAATATTTTTAGAAATTTGGGCTCTTTTAGTAACATTAACAACCCCGCTGAAGCTACTTTTATGCTCATTTCTTGTCTTTCAGGATTTATTATGGGTTTAATTTTGTTTATTTGATGAAAATAAACAACAATACACACCACGGAAACATTTTTGTTTGATTAATGTCGAGTGAGATTTTCACCTAGAACCCAAAGGGGGGGGTATTGGTACTTATCATGAAAAAATTTAAAAAAAATCATTTTCTAAAAATGAAAAAAATGCCTTTTATGCACCTCAAACATTCACTCTTAAACAGAAGATTGTTGTTTTTCGCAATATTTTTAGAAATTTGGGCTCATTTAGTAACAATAACAACCCCGCTGAAGAATCTTTTATGCTCATTTCTTGCCTTACAGGATTTATTCTGGGTTTAATTTTTTTTATTTAATGAAAATGAACAACAATACACACCATGGAAACATTTTTGTTTGATTTGTGTCGAGTGAGATTTTCACCTAGAACCCAAAAGGGGGGTATTGGCATTTTTTATGGAAAAATGTGAAAAAAACCATTCTCTAAAAATGAAATAAATGCCTTCTATACACCTCAAACATTCACTCTTAAAATGAAAATTGTTGTTTTTCGCAATATTTTTAGAAATTTTGGCTCTTTTAGCAAAATTAACACTTGCGCTGAAGCTTCTATTATGCTTATTTCTTGTCTTTCAGTATTTATTATGGGTTTTATTTTGTTTATTTGATGAAAATAAACAACAATACACACCACGGAAACATTTTTGTTTGATTTGTGTCGAGTGAGATTTTCACCTAGAACCCAAAGGGGGGGGTATTGGCACTTTTCATGGAAAAATGTGAATAATTAAATTTTCTAAAAATGAAATAAATGCCTTCTATACACCTCAAACATACACTCTTAAACTGAAAATTGTTGTTTTTTCGCAATATTTTTAGAAATTTGGGCTCTTTTAGTAACATTAACAACCCCGCTGAAGCAACTTTTATGCTCATTTCTTGCCTTTCAGGATTTATTATGGGTTTAATTTTGTTTATTTGATGAAAATGAACCACAATACACACCATGGAATCATTTTTGTTTGATATGTGTCGAGTGAGATTTTCACCTAGAACCCAAAGGGGTGGGTATTGGCACTTTTCATAGAAAAATGTGAAAAATTAAATTTTCTAAAATTGAAATAAATGCCTTCTATACACCTCAAACATTCACTCTTAAACAGAAGATTGTCGTTTTTCGCAATATTTTTTGAAATTTGGGCTCTTTTAGTAACATTAACAACCCCGCTGAAGCAACTTTTATGCTCATTTCTTGCCTTTCAGGATTTATTATGGGTTTAATTTTGTTTATTTAATGAAAATGAACAACAATACGCACCATGGAAACATTTTTATTTGATATGTGTCGAGTGAGATTTTCACCTACAACCCAAAGGAGGGGGTATTGACCCTATTCACGGAAAAATGGGAAAAAAACATTTTCTAAAAATGAAATAAATGCCTTCTATACACCTCAAACATTCACTCTAAATCTGAAAATTGTTGTTTTTCGCAATATTTTTAGAAATTTGAGCTCTTTAAGTAACATTAACAACCCCGCTGAAGCATCTTTTATGCTCATTTCTTGTCTTTCAGGATATATTCTGGGTTTTATTTTTTTTTTTGATGAAAATGAACAACAATACACACCATGGAAACATTTTTGTTTGATTTGTGTCGAGTTAGATTTTCTCCTAGAACCCAAAGGGGGGGTATTGGAACTTTTCATGGAAAAATGTGAAAAATTAAATTTTCTAAAAATGAAATAAATGCCTTCTATACACCTCAAAAATTCAATCTTAACCTGAAAATTGTTGTTTTTCGCAATATTTTTAGAAATTTGGGCTCTTTTAGTAACATTAACACTTGCGCTGAAGCACCTTTTATGCTCATTTCTTGTCTTTCAGGATATATTCTGGGTTTTATTTTGTTTATTTGATGAAAATGAACAACAATACACACCATGGAAACATTTTTGTTTGATTTGTGTCGAGTTAGATTTTCTCCTAGAACCCAAAGGGGGGGTATTGGAACTTTTCATGGAAAAATGTGAAAAATTAAATTTTCTAAAAATGAAATAAATGCCTTCTATACACCTCAAACATTCAATCTTAACCTGAAAATTGTTGTTTTTCGCAATATTTTTAGAAATTTGGGCTCTTTTAGTAACATTAACACTTGCGCTGAAGCACCTTTTATGCTCATTTCTTATCTTTCAGGATTAATTCTGGGTTTTATTTTGTTAATTTGATGAAAATGAACAATACACACCATAGAAACATTTTTGTTTGATTTGTGTCGAGTGAGATTTTCACCTAGAACCCAAATGGGGGGGTATTGGCCTTTTTCATGGAAAAATGTGAAAAATAACATTTTCTAAAAATGAAATAAATGCCTTCTATGCACCTCAAACATTCACTCTAAACAGAAGATTGTTGTTTTCCGTAATATTTTCAGAAATTTGGGCTCTTTTAGTAACCTTAACACTTGAGCTGAAGCATCTTTAATGCTCATTTCTTATCTTTCAGGATTAATTCTGGGTTGTTTTTTGTTAATTTGATGAAAATGAACAATACACACCATGGAAACATTTTTGTTTGATTTGTGTCGAGTGAGATTTTTACCTAGAACCCAAAGGGGTGGGTATTGGCACTTTTCATAGAAAAATGTGAAAAATTAAATTTTCTAAAATTGAAATAAATGCCTTCTATACAACCGCAAACATTCACTCTTAAACAGAAGATTGTGGTTTTTCGCAATATTTTTAGAAATTTGGGCTCTTTTAGTATTATTAACACTTGCGCTGAAGCATCTTTTATGCTCATTTCTTGTCTTTCAGGATTTAGTATGGGTTTAATTTTGTTTATTTAATGAAAATGAACAACAATACACACCATGGAAACATTTTTGTTTGATTTGTGTCAAGTGAGATTTTCACCTAGAACCCAAAGGGCACGGCAAAGGGGTATTGGCACTTTTCATGCAAAAATGTGAAAAAAAACATTTTCTAAAAATGAAATAAATGCCTCTTATGCACCTCAAACATTCACTCTTAAACAGAAGATTGTTGTTTTTCGCAATATTTTTAGAAATTTTGGCTCTTTTTGTAACATTAACACTTGCGCTTAAGCATCTTTTATGCTCCCTTCTTGCCTTTCAGGATTTATTCTGGGTTTAATTTTGTTTAGTTTATGAAAATGAACCACAATACACACCATGGAAACATTTTTGTTTGATTAATGTCGAGTGAGATTTTCACCTAGAACCCAAAGGGGGGGTATTGGCACTTTTCATGGAAAAATGTGAAAAATTAAATTTTCTAAAATTGAAATAAATGCCTTCTATACACCTCAAACATTCACTCTTAAACAGAAGATTGTGGTTTTTCGCAATATTTTTAGAAATTTGGGCTCTTTTAGTAACATTAACAACCCCGCTGAAGCTACTTTAATGCTCATTTCTTGTCTTTCAGGATTTATTATGGGTTTAATTTTGTTTATTTGATGAAAATAAACAACAATACACACCACGGAAACATTTTTGTTTGATTAATGTCGAGTGAGATTTTCACCTAGAACCCAAAGGGGGGGTATTGGTACTTTTCATGAAAAAATTTAAAAAAAAACATTTTCTAAAAATGAAATAAATGCCTTTTATGCACCTCAAACATTCACTCTTAAACAGAAGATTGTTGTTTTTCGCAATATTTTTAGAAATTTGGGCTCATTTAGTAACAATAACAACCCCGCTGAAGAATCTTTTATGCTCATTTCTTGCCTTACAGGATTTATTCTGGGTTTAATTTTTTTTATTTAATGAAAATGAACAACAATACACACCATGGAAACATTTTTGTTTGATTTGTGTCGAGTGAGATTTTCACCTAGAACCCAAAAGGGGGGTATTGGCACATTTTATGGAAAAATGTGAAAAAAACCATTTTCTAAAAATGAAATAAATGCCTTCTATACACCTCAAACATTCACTCTTAAACTGAAAATTGTTGTTTTTCGCAATATTTTTAGAAATTTTGGCTCTTTTAGCAAAATTAACACTTGCGCTGAAGCTTCTATTATGCTTATTTCTTGTCTTTCAGTATTTATTATGGGTTTTATTTTGTTTATTTGATGAAAATAAACAACAATACACACCACGGAAACATTTTTGTTTGATTTGTGTCGAGTGAGATTTTCACCTAGAACCCAAAGGGGGGGGTATTAGCACTTTTCATGGAAAAATGTGAATAATTAAATTTTCTAAAAATGAAATAAATGCCTTCTATACACCTCAAACATACACTCTTAAACTGAAAATTGTTGTTTTTCGCAATATTTTTAGAAATTTGGGCTCTTTTAGTAACATTAACAACCCCGCTGAAGCAACTTTTATGCTCATTTCTTGCCTTTCAGGATTTATTATGGGTTTAATTTTGTTTATTTGATGAAAATGAACCACAATACACACCATGGAATCATTTTTGTTTGATATGTGTCGAGTGAGATTTTCACCTAGAACCCAAAGGGGTGGGTATTGGCACTTTTCATAGAAAAATGTGAAAAATTAAATTTTCTAAAATTGAAATAAATGCCTTCTATACACCTCAAACATTCACTCTTAAACAGAAGATTGTCGTTTTTCGCAATATTTTTTGAAATTTGGGCTCTTTTAGTAACATTAACAACCCCGCTGAAGCAACTTTTATGCTCATTTCTTGCCTTTCAGGATTTATTATGGGTTTAATTTTGTTTATTTAATGAAAATGAACAACAATACGCACCATGGAAACATTTTTATTTGATATGTGTCGAGTGAGATTTTAACCTACAACCCAAAGGAGGGGGTATTGACCCTATTCACGGAAAAATGGGAAAAAAACATTTTCTAAAAATGAAATAAATGCCTTCTATACACCTCAAACATTCACTCTAAATCTGAAAATTGTTGTTTTTCGCAATATTTTTAGAAATTTGAGCTCTTTAAGTAACATTAACAACCCCGCTGAAGCAACTTTTATGCTCATTTCTTGTCTTTCAGTATTTATTCTGGGTTTTATTTTGTTTATTTGATGAAAATGAACAACAATACACACCATGGAAACATTTTTGTTTGATTTGTGTCGAGTAAGATTTTCACCTAGAACCCAAAGGGGGGGTATTGGCACTTTTCATGGAAAAATGGGAAAAATTAAATTTTCTAAAATAAAATAAATGCCTTCTATACACCTCAAACATTCACTCTTAAACAGAAGATTGTCGTTTTTTCGCAATATTTTTTGAAATTTGGGCTCTTTTAGTAACATTAACAACCCCGCTGAAGCAACTTTTATGCTCATTTCTTGTCTTTCAGTATTTATTCTGGGTTTTATTTTGTTTATTTGATGAAAATGAACAACAATACACACCATGGAAACATTTTTGTTTGATTTGTGTCGAGTAAGATTTTCACCTAGAACCCAAAGGGGGGGTATTGGCACTTTTCATGGAAAAATGGGAAAAATTAAATTTTCTAAAATAAAATAAATGCCTTCTATACACCTCAAACATTCACTCTTAAACAGAAGATTGTGGTTTTTCGCAATATTTTTAGAAATTTGGGCTCATTTAGTAACATAAACACTTGCGCTGAAGCTTCTTTTATGCTTATTTCTTGTCTTTCAGTATTTATTCTGGGTTTTATTTTGTTTATTTGTTAAAAATTAACAACAATACACACCACGGAACCTTTTTTGTTTGATTAATGTGCAGTGAGATTTTCACCCAGAACCCAAAGGGGGGGTATTGGCACTTTTCATGGAAAAATGTGAATAATTATATTTTCTAAAAATGAAATAAATGCCTTCTATACACCTCAAACATACACTCTTGAACTGAAAATTGTTGTTTTTCGCAATAGTTTTAGAAATTTGGTCTCTTTTAGTATTATTAACATTTGCGCTGAATCATCTTTTATGCTCATTTCTTGTCTTTCACTATTTATTCTGGGTTTTATTTTGTTAATTTGATGAAAATGAACAACAATACACACCATGGAAACATTTTTGTTAGATATGTGTCGAGTGAGATTTTCACCTAGAACCCAAAGGGGTGGGTATTGGCACTTTTCATAGAAAAATGTGAAAAATTAAATTTTCTAAAATTGAAATAAATGCCTTCTATACAACCGCAAACATTCACTCTTAAACAGAAGATTGTGGTTTTTCGCAATATTTTTAGAAATTTGGGCTCTTTTAGTATTATTAACACTTGCGCTGAAGCATCTTTTATGCTCATTTCTTGTCTTTCAGGATTTAATATGGGTTTAATTTTGTTTATTTAATGAAAATGAACAACAATACACACCATGGAAACATTTTTGTTTGATTTGTGTCAAGTGAGATTTTCACCTAGAACCCAAAGGGCACGGCAAAGGGGTATTGGCACTTTTCATGCAAAAATGTGAAAAAAAACATTTTCTAAAAATGAAATAAATGCCTCTTATGCACCTCAAACATTCACTCTTAAACAGAAGATTGTTGTTTTTCGCAATATTTTTAGAAATTTTGGCTCTTTTTGTAACATTAACCCTTGCGCTTAAGCATCTTTTATGCTCCCTTCTTGCCTTTCAGGATTTATTCTGGGTTTAATTTTGTTTAGTTTATGAAAATGAACCACAATACACACCATGGAAACATTTTTGTTTGATTAATGTCGAGTGAGATTTTCACCTAGAACCCAAAGGGGGGGTATTGGCACTTTTCATGGAAAAATGTGAAAAATTAAATTTTCTAAAATTGAAATAAATGCCTTCTATACACCTCAAACATTCACTCTTAAACAGAAGATTGTGGTTTTTTCGCAATATTTTTAGAAATTTGGGCTCTTTTAGTAACATTAACAACCCCGCTGAAGCTACTTTAATGCTCATTTCTTGTCTTTCAGGATTTATTATGGGTTTAATTTTGTTTATTTGATGAAAATAAACAACAATACACACCACGGAAACATTTTTGTTTGATTAATGTCGAGTGAGATTTTCACCTAGAACCCAAAGGGGGGGTATTGGTACTTTTCATGAAAAAATTTAAAAAAAAACATTTTCTAAAAATGAAATAAATGCCTTTTATGCACCTCAAACATTCACTCTTAAACAGAAGATTGTTGTTTTTCGCAATATTTTTAGAAATTTGGGCTCATTTAGTAACAATAACAACCCCGCTGAAGAATCTTTTATGCTCATTTCTTGCCTTACAGGATTTATTCTGGGTTTAATTTTTTTTATTTAATGAAAATGAACAACAATACACACCATGGAAACATTTTTGTTTGATTTGTGTCGAGTGAGATTTTCACCTAGAACCCAAAAGGGGGGTATTGGCACATTTTATGGAAAAATGTGAAAAAAACCATTTTCTAAAAATGAAATAAATGCCTTCTATACACCTCAAACATTCACTCTTAAACTGAAAATTGTTGTTTTTCGCAATATTTTTAGAAATTTTGGCTCTTTTAGCAAAATTAACACTTGCGCTGAAGCTTCTATTATGCTTATTTCTTGTCTTTCAGTATTTATTATGGGTTTTATTTTGTTTATTTGATGAAAATAAACAACAATACACACCACGGAAACATTTTTGTTTGATTTGTGTCGAGTGAGATTTTCACCTAGAACCCAAAGGGGGGGGGTATTAGCACTTTTCATGGAAAAATGTGAATAATTAAATTTTCTAAAAATGAAATAAATGCCTTCTATACACCTCAAACATACACTCTTAAACTGAAAATTGTTGTTTTCCGCAATATTTTTAGAAATTTGGGCTCTTTTAGTAACATTAACAACCCCGCTGAAGCAACTTTTATGCTCATTTCTTGCCTTTCAGGATTTATTATGGGTTTAATTTTGTTTATTTGATGAAAATGAACCACAATACACACCATGGAATCATTTTTGTTTGATATGTGTCGAGTGAGATTTTCACCTAGAACCCAAAGGGGTGGGTATTGGCACTTTTCATAGAAAAATGTGAAAAATTAAATTTTCTAAAATTGAAATAAATGCCTTCTATACACCTCAAACATTCACTCTTAAACAGAAGATTGTCGTTTTTCGCAATATTTTTTGAAATTTGGGCTCTTTTAGTAACATTAACAACCCCGCTGAAGCAACTTTTATGCTCATTTCTTGCCTTTCAGGATTTATTATGGGTTTAATTTTGTTTATTTAATGAAAATGAACAACAATACGCACCATGGAAACATTTTTATTTGATATGTGTCGAGTGAGATTTTCACCTACAACCCAAAGGAGGGGGTATTGACCCTATTCACGGAAAAATGGGAAAAAAACATTTTCTAAAAATGAAATAAATGCCTTCTATACACCTCAAACATTCACTCTAAATCTGAAAATTGTTGTTTTTCGCAATATTTTTAGAAATTTGAGCTCTTTAAGTAACATTAACAACCCCGCTGAAGCAACTTTTATGCTCATTTCTTGTCTTTCAGTATTTATTCTGGGTTTTATTTTGTTTATTTGATGAAAATGAACAACAATACACACCATGGAAACATTTTTGTTTGATTTGTGTCGAGTAAGATTTTCACCTAGAACCCAAAGGGGGGGTATTGGCACTTTTCATGGAAAAATGGGAAAAATTAAATTTTCTAAAATAAAATAAATGCCTTCTATACACCTCAAACATTCACTCTTAAACAGAAGATTGTGGTTTTTCGCAATATTTTTAGAAATTTGGGCTCATTTAGTAACATAAACACTTGCGCTGAAGCTTCTTTTATGCTTATTTCTTGTCTTTCAGTATTTATTCTGGGTTTTATTTTGTTTATTTGTTAAAAATTAACAACAATACACACCACGGAACCTTTTTTGTTTGATTAATGTGCAGTGAGATTTTCACCCAGAACCCAAAGGGGGGGTATTGGCACTTTTCATGGAAAAATGTGAATAATTATATTTTCTAAAAATGAAATAAATGCCTTCTATACACCTCAAACATACACTCTTGAACTGAAAATTGTTGTTTTTCGCAATATTTTTAGAAATTTGGTCTCTTTTAGTATTATTAACATTTGCGCTGAATCATCTTTTATGCTCATTTCTTGTCTTTCACTATTTATTCTGGGTTTTATTTTGTTAATTTGATGAAAATGAACAACAATACACACCATGGAAACATTTTTGTTAGATATGTGTCGAGTGAGATTTTCACCTAGAACCCAAAGGGGTGGGTATTGGCACTTTTCATAGAAAAATGTGAAAAATTAAATTTTCTAAAATTGAAATAAATGCCTTCTATACAACCGCAAACATTCACTCTTAAACAGAAGATTGTGGTTTTTCGCAATATTTTTAGAAATTTGGGCTCTTTTAGTATTATTAACACTTGCGCTGAAGCATCTTTTATGCTCATTTCTTGTCTTTCAGGATTTAATATGGGTTTAATTTTGTTTATTTAATGAAAATGAACAACAATACACACCATGGAAACATTTTTGTTTGATTTGTGTCAAGTGAGATTTTCACCTAGAACCCAAAGGGCACGGCAAAGGGGTATTGGCACTTTTCATGCAAAAATGTGAAAAAAAACATTTTCTAAAAATGAAATAAATGCCTCTTATGCACCTCAAACATTCACTCTTAAACAGAAGATTGTTGTTTTTCGCAATATTTTTAGAAATTTTGGCTCTTTTTGTAACATTAACACTTGCGCTTAAGCATCTTTATTCTCCCTTCTTGCCTTTCAGGATTTATTCTGGGTTTAATTTTGTTTAGTTTATGAAAATGAACCACAATACACACCATGGAAACATTTTTGTTTGATTAATGTCGAGTGAGATTTTCACCTAGAACCCAAAGGGGGGGTATTGGCACTTTTCATGGAAAAATGTGAAAAATTAAATTTTCTAAAATTGAAATAAATGCCTTCTATACACCTCAAACATTCACTCTTAAACAGAAGATTGTGGTTTTTCGCAATATTTTTAGAAATTTGGGCTCTTTTAGTAACATTAACAACCCCGCTGAAGCTACTTTAATGCTCATTTCTTGTCTTTCAGGATTTATTATGGGTTTAATTTTGTTTATTTGATGAAAATAAACAACAATACACACCACGGAAACATTTTTGTTTGATTAATGTCGAGTGAGATTTTCACCTAGAACCCAAAGGGGGGGGTATTGGTACTTTTCATGAAAAAATTTATAAAAAAACATTTTCTAAAAATGAAATAAATGCCTTTTATGCACCTCAAACATTCACTCTTAAACAGAAGATTGTTGTTTTTCGCAATATTTTTAGAAATTTGGGCTCATTTAGTAACAATAACAACCCCGCTGAAGAATCTTTTATGCTCATTTCTTGCCTTACAGGATTTATTCTGGGTTTAATTTTTTTTATTTAATGAAAATGAACAACAATACACACCATGGAAACATTTTTGTTTGATTTGTGTCGAGTGAGATTTTCACCTAGAACCCAAAAGGGGGGTATTGGCACTTTTTATGGAAAAATGTGAAAAAAACCATTTTCTAAAAATGAAATAAATGCCTTCTATACACCTCAAACATTCACTCTTAAACTGAAAATTGTTGTTTTTCGCAATATTTTTAGAAATTTTGGCTCTTTTAGCAAAATTAACACTTTCGCTGAAGCTTCTATTATGCTTATTTCTTGTCTTTCAGTATTTATTATGGGTTTTATTTTGTTTATTTGATGAAAATAAACAACAATACACACCACGGAAACATTTTTGTTTGATTTGTGTCGAGTGAGATTTTCACCTAGAACCCAAAGGGGGGGGTATTAGCACTTTTCATGGAAAAATGTGAATAATTAAATTTTCTAAAAATGAAATAAATGCCTTCTATACACCTCAAACATACACTCTTAAACTGAAAATTGTTGTTTTTCGCAATATTTTTAGAAATTTGGGCTCTTTTAGTAACATTAACAACCCCGCTGAAGCAACTTTTATGCTCATTTCTTGCCTTTCAGGATTTATTATGGGTTTAATTTTGTTTATTTGATGAAAATGAACCACAATACACACCATGGAATCATTTTTGTTTGATATGTGTCGAGTGAGATTTTCACCTAGAACCCAAAGGGGTGGGTATTGGCACTTTTCATAGAAAAATGTGAAAAATTAAATTTTCTAAAATTGAAATAAATGCCTTCTATACACCTCAAACATTCACTCTTAAACAGAAGATTGTCGTTTTTCGCAATATTTTTTGAAATTTGGGCTCTTTTAGTAACATTAACAACCCCGCTGAAGCAACTTTTATGCTCATTTCTTGCCTTTCAGGATTTATTATGGGTTTAATTTTGTTTATTTAATGAAAATGAACAACAATACGCACCATGGAAACATTTTTATTTGATATGTGTCGAGTGAGATTTTCACCTACAACCCAAAGGAGGGGGTATTGACCCTATTCACGGAAAAATGGGAAAAAAACATTTTCTAAAAATGAAATAAATGCCTTCTATACACCTCAAACATTCACTCTAAATCTGAAAATTGTTGTTTTTCGCAATATTTTTAGAAATTTGAGCTCTTTAAGTAACATTAACAACCCCGCTGAAGCATCTTTTATGCTCATTTCTTGTCTTTCAGGATATATTCTGGGTTTTATTTTTTTTTTTTGATGAAAATGAACAACAATACACACCATGGAAACATTTTTGTTTGATTTGTGTCGAGTTAGATTTTCTCCTAGAACCCAAAGGGGGGGTATTGGAACTTTTCATGGAAAAATGTGAAAAATTAAATTTTCTAAAAATGAAATAAATGCCTTCTATACACCTCAAAAATTCAATCTTAACCTGAAAATTGTTGTTTTTCGCAATATTTTTAGAAATTTGGGCTCTTTTAGTAACATTAACACTTGCGCTGAAGCACCTTTTATGCTCATTTCTTGTCTTTCAGGATATATTCTGGGTTTTATTTTGTTTATTTGATGAAAATGAACAACAATACACACCATGGAAACATTTTTGTTTGAATTGTGTCGAGTGAGATTTTCACCTACAACCCAAAGGGGGGGTATTGGAACTTTTCATGGAAAAATGTGAAAAATTAAATTTTCTAAAAATGAAATAAATGCCTTCTATACACCTCAAACATTCAATCTTAACCTGAAAATTGTTGTTTTTCGCAATATTTTTAGAAATTTGGGCTCTTTTAGTAACATTAACACTTGCGCTGAAGCACCTTTTATGCTCATTTCTTATCTTTCAGGATTAATTCTGGGTTTTATTTTGTTAATTTGATGAAAATGAACAATACACACCATAGAAACATTTTTGTTTGATTTGTGTCGAGTGAGATTTTCACCTAGAACCCAAATGGGGGGGTATTGGCCTTTTTCATGGAAAAATGTGAAAAATAACATTTTCTAAAAATGAAATAAATGCCTTCTATGCACCTCAAACATTCACTCTAAACAGAAGATTGTTGTTTTTCGTAATATTTTCAGAAATTTGGGCTCTTTTAGTAACCTTAACACTTGAGCTGAAGCATCTTTAATGCTCATTTCTTATCTTTCAGGATTAATTCTGGGTTGTTTTTTGTTAATTTGATGAAAATGAACAATACACACCATGGAAACATTTTTGTTTGATTTGTGTCGAGTGAGATTTTCACCTAGAACCCAAAGGGGTGGGTATTGGCACTTTTCATAGAAAAATGTGAAAAATTAAATTTTCTAAAATTGAAATAAATGCCTTCTATACAACCGCAAACATTCACTCTTAAACAGAAGATTGTGGTTTTTCGCAATATTTTTAGAAATTTGGGCTCTTTTAGTATTATTAACACTTGCGCTGAAGCATCTTTTATGCTCATTTCTTGTCTTTCAGGATTTAATATGGGTTTAATTTTGTTTATTTAATGAAAATGAACAACAATACACACCATGGAAACATTTTTGTTTGATTTGTGTCAAGTGAGATTTTCACTTAGAACCCAAAGGGCACGGCAAAGGGGTATTGGCACTTTTCATGCAAAAATGTGAAAAAAAACATTTTCTAAAAATGAAATAAATGCCTCTTATGCACCTCAAACATTCACTCTTAAACAGAAGATTGTTGTTTTTCGCAATATTTTTAGAAATTTTGGCTCTTTTTGTAACATTAACACTTGCGCTTAAGCATCTTTTATGCTCCCTTCTTGCCTTTCAGGATTTATTCTGGGTTTAATTTTGTTTAGTTTATGAAAATGAACCACAATACACACCATGGAAACATTTTTGTTTGATTAATGTCGAGTGAGATTTTCACCTAGAACCCAAAGGGGGGGTATTGGCACTTTTCATAGAAAAATGTAAAATATAAATTTTCTAAAATTGAAATAAATGCCTTCTATACACCTCAAACATTCACTCTTAAACAGAAGATTGTCGTTTTTCGCAATATTTTTTGAAATTTGGGCTCTTTTAGTAACATTAACAACCCCGCTGAAGCAACTTTTATGCTCATTTCTTGCCTTTCAGGATTTATTATGGGTTTAATTTTGTTTATTTAATTAAAATGAACAACAATACGCACCATGGAAACATTTTTATTTGATATGTGTCGAGTGAGATTTTCACCTACAACCCAAAGGAGGGGGTATTGACCCTATTCACGGAAAAATGGGAAAAAAACATTTTCTAAAAATGAAATAAATGCCTTCTATACACCTCAAACATTCACTCTAAATCTGAAAATTGTTGTTTTTCGCAATATTTTTAGAAATTTGAGCTCTTTAAGTAACATTAACAACCCCGCTGAAGCATCTTTTATGCTCATTTCTTGTCTTTCAGGATATATTCTGGGTTTTATTTTTTTTTTTTGATGAAAATGAACAACAATACACACCATGGAAACATTTTTGTTTGATTTGTGTCGAGTTAGATTTTCTCCTAGAACCCAAAGGGGGGGTATTGGAACTTTTCATGGAAAAATGTGAAAAATTAAATTTTCTAAAAATGAAATAAATGCCTTCTATACACCTCAAAAATTCAATCTTAACCTGAAAATTGTTGTTTTTCGCAATATTTTTAGAAATTTGGGCTCTTTTAGTAACATTAACACTTGCGCTGAAGCACCTTTTATGCTCATTTCTTGTCTTTCAGGATATATTCTGGGTTTTATTTTGTTTATTTGATGAAAATGAACAACAATACACACCATGGAAACATTTTTGTTTGATTTGTGTCGAGTTAGATTTTCTCCTAGAACCCAAAGGGGGGGTATTGGAACTTTTCATGGAAAAATGTGAAAAATTAAATTTTCTAAAAATGAAATAAATGCCTTCTATACACCTCAAACATTCAATCTTAACCTGAAAATTGTTGTTTTTCGCAATATTTTTAGAAATTTGGGCTCTTTTAGTAACATTAACACTTGCGCTGAAGCACCTTTTATGCTCATTTCTTATCTTTCAGGATTAATTCTGGGTTTTATTTTGTTAATTTGATGAAAATGAACAATACACACCATAGAAACATTTTTGTTTGATTTGTGTCGAGTGAGATTTTCACCTAGAACCCAAATGGGGGGGTATTGGCCTTTTTCATGGAAAAATGTGAAAAATAACATTTTCTAAAAATGAAATAAATGCCTTCTATGCACCTCAAACATTCACTCTAAACAGAAGATTGTTGTTTTTCGTAATATTTTCAGAAATTTGGGCTCTTTTAGTAACCTTAACACTTGAGCTGAAGCATCTTTAATGCTCATTTCTTATCTTTCAGGATTAATTCTGGGTTGTTTTTTGTTAATTTGATGAAAATGAACAATACACACCATGGAAACATTTTTGTTTGATTTGTGTCGAGTGAGATTTTCACCTAGAACCCAAATGGGGGGGTATTGGCCTTTTTCATGAAAAAATGTGAAAAATAACATTTTCTAAAAATGAAATAAATGCCTTCTATACACCTCAAACATTCACTCTAAAACAGAAGATTGTTGTTTTTCGCTACATTTTTAGAAATTTTGGCTCTTTTAGTAACATAAACACTTGCGCTGAAGCATCTTTTATGCTCATTTCTTGTCTTTCAGGATTTATTCTTGGTTTTTTTTTGTTAATTTGATGAAAATGAACGATACACACCATGGAAACATTTTTGTTTGATTTGTGTCGAGTGAGATTTTCACCTAGAACCCAAAGGGGGGGGTATTGGCCTTTTTCATGGAAAAATGTGAAAAATTAAATTTTCTAAAAATGAAATAAATGCCTTCTATACACCTCAAACATTCACTCTTAAACTGAAAATTGTTGTTTTTCGCAATAATTTTAGAAATTTTGGCTCTTTTAGCAACATTAACACTTGCGCTGAAGCATCTTTTATGCTCATTTCTTGTCTTTCAGTATTTATTCTGGGTTTTATTTTGTTTATTTGATGAAAATGAACAACAATACACATCATGGAAACATTTTTGTTTTATTTGTGTCGAGTGAGATTTTCACCTAGAACCCAAAGGGGGGGTATAGGCACTTTTCATGGAAAAATGTGGAAATTAAATTTTCTAAAAATGAAATAAATGCCTTCTATGCACCTGAAACATTCACTCTAAAACTGAAGATTTTTGTTTTTCGTAATATTTTAAGAAATTTTGGCTCTTTTAGTAACCTTAACACTTGAGCTGAAGCATCTTTTATGCTCATTTCTTATCATTCAGGATTTATTCTTGGTTTTACTTTGTTTATTTGATGAAAATGAGCAAAAATACATTCCATGGAAACATTTTTGTTTGATTTGGGTCGAGTGAGATTTTCACCTAGAACCCAAAGGGACTTTTCATGGAAAAATGTGAAAAATTAAATTTTCTAAAATTGAAATAAATGCCTTCTATACACCTCAAACATTCACTCTTAAACAGATGATTGTGGTTTTTCGCAATATTTTTAGAAATTTGGGCTCGTTTAGTAACATTAACAACCCCGCTGAAGCAACTTTAATGCTCATTTCTTGTCTTTCAGGATTTATTCTGGTTTTTATTTTGTTTATTTGATGAAATGAACAACAATACACACCATGGAAACATTTTTGTTTGATTTGTGTCGAGTGAGATTTTCACCTAGAACCCAAAGGGGGGGTATTGGCACTTTTCATGGAAAAATGTGAAAAATTAAATTTTCTAAAAATGAAATAAATGCCTTCTATACACCTCAAACATTCAATCTTAACCTGAAAATTGTTGTTTTTCGCAATATTTTTAGAAATTTGGGCTCTTTTAGTAACATTAACACTTGCGCTGAAGCACCTTTTATGCTCATTTCTTGTCTTTCAGGATTTATTCTGGGTTTTATTTTGTTTATTTGATGAAAATGAACAAAAATACACACCATGGAAACATTTTTGTTTGATTTGTGTCGAGTGAGATTTTCACCTAGAACCCAAAGGTGGGGGTATTGGCACTTTTCATGGAAAAATGTGAAAAATAACATTTTCTAAAAATGAAATAAATGCCTTCTATGCACCTCAAACATTCACTCTAAACAGAAGATTGTTGTTTTTCGTAATATTTTCAGAAATTTGGGCTCTTTTAGTAACCTTAACACTTGAGCTGAAGCATCTTTAATGCTCATTTCTTATCTTTCAGGATTAATTCTGGGTTTTATTTTGTTAATTTGATGAAAATGAACAATACACACCATGGAAACATTTTTGTTTGATTTGTGTCGAGTGAGATTTTCACCTAGAACCCAAATGGGGGGGTATTGGCCTTTTTCATGAAAAAATGTGAAAAATAACATTTTCTAAAAATGAAATAAATGCCTTCTATACACCTCAAACATTCACTCTAAAACAGAAGATTGTTGTTTTTCGCTATATTTTTAGAAATTTTGGCTCTTTTAGTAACATAAACACTTGCGCTGAAGCATCTTTTATGCTCATTTCTTGTCTTTCAGGATTTATTCTTGGTTTTATTTTGTTAATTTGATGAAAATGAACAATACACACCATGGAAACATTTTTGTTTGATTTGTGTCGAGTGAGATTTTCACCTAGAACCCAAAGGGGGGGGTATTGGCCTTTTTCATGGAAAAATGTGAAAAATTAAATTTTCTAAAAATGAAATAAATGCCTTCTATACACCTCAAACATTCACTCTTTAACTGAAAATTGTTGTTTTTCGCAATAATTTTAGAAATTTTGGCTCTTTTAGCAACATTAACACTTGCGCTGAAGCATCTTTAATGCTCATTTCTTGTCTTTCAGTATTTATTCTTGGTTTTATTTTGTTTATTTGATGAAAATGAACCACAATACACACCATGGAAACATTTTTGTTTGATTTGTGTCGAGTGAGATTTTCACCTAGAACCCAAAGGGGGGGTATAGGCACTTTTCATGGAAAAATGTGGAAATTAAATTTTCTAAAAATGAAATAAATGCCTTCAATGCACCTGAAACATTCACTCTAAAACTGAAGATTGTTGTTTTTCGTAATATTTTAAGAAATTTTGGCTCTTTTAGTAACCTTAACACTTGAGCTGAAGCATCTTTTATGCTCATTTCTTATCATTCAGGATTTATTCTTGGTTTTACTTTGTTTATTTGATGAGAATGAGCAAAAATACATTCCATGGAAACATTTTTGTTTGATTTGGGTCGAGTGAGATTTTCACCTAGAACCCAAAGGGGGGGTAATTGGCACTTTTCATGGAAAAATGTGAAAAATTAAATTTTCTAAAATTGAAATAAATGCCTTCTATACACCTCAAACATTCACTCTTAAACAGAAGATTGTGGTTTTTCGCAATATTTTTAGAAATTTGGGCTCGTTTAGTAACATTAACAACCCCGCTGAAGCAACTTTAATGCTCATTTCTTGTCTTTCAGGATTTATTCTGGGTTTTATTTTGTTTATTTGATGAAAATGAACAACAATACACACCATGGAAACATTTTTGTTTGATTTGTGTCGAGTGAGATTTTCACCTAGAACCCAAAGGGGGGGGTATTGGCCTTTTTCATGGAAAAATGTGAAAAATTAAATTTTCTAAAAATGAAATAAATGCCTTCAATGCACCTGAAACATTCACTCTAAAACTGAAAATTGTTGTTTTTCGCAATAATTTTAGAAATTTTGGCTCTTTTAGCAACATTAACACTTGCGCTGAAGCATCTTTAATGCTCATTTCTTGTCTATCAGTATTTATTCTTGGTTTTATTTTGTTTATTTGATGAAAATGAACAACAATACACACCATGGAAACATTTTTGTTTCATTTGTGTCGAGTATGATTTTCACCTAGAACCCAAAGGGGGGGGTATTGGCACTTTTCATGGAAAAATGGGAAAAATTAAATTTTCTAAAAATAAAATAAATGCCTTCTATACACCTCAAACATTCACTCTTAAACTGAAAATTGTTGTTTTTCGCAATATTTTTAGAAATTTGGGCTCTTTTATTAACATTAACACTTCCGCTGAAGCTTCTTTTATGCTCATTTCTTGTATTTCAGTATTTATTCTGGGTTTTATTTTGTTTATTTGATGAAAATGAACAACAATACACATCATGGAAACATTTTTGTTTTATTTGTGTCGAGTGAGATTTTCACCTAGAACCCTAAGGGGGGAATTGGCACTTTTCATGGAAAAATGTGAAAAATTAAATTTTCTAAAAATGAAATAAATGCCTTCTATACACCTCAAACATTCACTCTTAAACTGAAAATGGTTGTTTTTCGCAATATTTTTAGAAATTTGGGCTCTTTTAGTAACATTAACACTTCCGCTGAAGCTTCTTTTATGCTCATTTCTTGTATTTCAGTATTTATTCTGGGTTTTATTTTGTTTATTTGATGAAAATGAACAACAATACACATCATGGAAACATTTTTGTTTTATTTTTGTCGAGTGAAATTTTCACCTAGAACCCTAAGGGGGGGTATTGGCACTTTTCATGGAAAAATGTGAAAAATTAAATTTTCTAAAAATGAAATAAATGCCTTCTATACACCTCAAACATACACTCTTAAACTGAAAATTGTTGTTTTTCGCAATATTTTTAGAAATTTGGGCTCTTTTAGTAACATTAACACTTGCGCTGAAGCATCTTTTATGCTCATTTCTTGTCTTTCACTATTTATTCTGGGTTTTATTTTGTTTATTTGATGAAAATGAACAACAATACACACCATGGAAACATTTTTGTTTGATATGTGTCGAGTGAGATCTTCACCTAGAACCCAAAGGGCACTTTTCATAGAAAAATGTGAAAAATTAAATTTTCCAAAAATGAAATAAATGCCTTTTATGCACCTCAAACATTCACTCTTAAACAGAAGATTGTTGTTTTTCGCAATATTTTTAGAAATTTTGGCTCTTTTAGTAACATTAACACTTGCGCTTAAGCATCTTTTATGCTCCTTTCTTGCCTTTCAGGATTTATTCTGGGTTTAATTTTGTTTAGTCGATGAAAATGAACCACAATACACACCATGGAAACATTTTTGTTTGATTTGTGTCGAGTGAGATTTTCACCTAGAACCCAAAGGGGTGGGTATTGGCACTTTTCATGGAAAAATTGGAAATTAAATTTTCTAAAAATGAAATAAATGCCTTGTATGCACCTGAAAAATTCACTCTAAAACTGAAGATTGTTGTTTTTTGTAATATTTTAAGAAATTTTGGCTCTTTTAGTAACCTTAACACTTGAGCTGAAGCATCTTTTATGCTCATTTCTTATCATTCAGGATTTATTCTTGGTTTTACTTTGTTTATTTGATGAAAATGAGCAAAAATACATTCCATGGAAACATTTTTGTTTGATTTGGGTCGAGTGAGATTTTCACCTAGAACCCAAAGGGGGGGGTATTGGCACTTTTCATGGAAAAATGTGAAAAATTAAATTTTTTAAAATTGAAATAAATGCCTTCTATACACCTCAAACATTCACTCTTAAACTGAAAATTATTGTTTTTCGCAATAATTTTAGAAATTTTGGCTCTTTTAGTAACATTAACAACCCCGCTGAAGCATCTTTTATGCTCACTTCTTGCTTTTCAGGATTTATTATGGGTTTAATTTTGTTTATTTAATGAAAATGAACAACAATACGCACCATGGAAACATTTTTATTTGATTTGTGTCGAGTGAGATTTTCACCTACAACCCAAAGGAGGGGGTATTGGCCCTATTCATGGAAAAATGGGAAAAAAACATTTTCTAAAAATGAAATAAATGCCTTCTATACACCTCAAACATTCACTCTAAAACTGAAAATTGTGGTTTTTCGCAATATTTTTAGAAATTTGGGCTCTTTTAGTAACATTAACACTTCCGCTGAAGCTTCTTTTATGCTCATTTCTTGTCTTTCAGTATTTATTCTGGGTTTTATTTTGTTTATTTGATGAAAATAAACAACAATACACACCACGGAAACTTTTTTCTTAGATTAATGTCGAGTGAGATTTTCACCTAGAACCCAAAGGGGGGGGTATTGGCACTTTTCATGGAAAAATGTGAATAATTAAATTTTTTAAAAATGAAATAAATGCCTTCTATACACGTCAAACATACACTCTTGAACTGAAAATTGTTGTTTTTCGCAATATTTTTAGAAATTTGGGCTCTTTTAGTATTATTAACACTTGCGCTGAAGCATCTTTTATGCTCATTTCTTGTCTTTCACTATTTATTCTGGGTTTTATTTTGTTTATTTAATGAAAATGAACAACAATACACACCATGGAAACATTTTTGTTTGATTTGTGTCAAGTGAGATTTTCACCTAGAACCCAAAGGGCACGGCAAAGGGGTATTGGCACTTTTCATGGAAAAATGTGAAAAAAAACATTTTCAAAAAATGAAATAAATGCCTTTTATGCACCTCAAACATTCACTCTTAAACAGAAGATTGTTGTTTTTCGCAATATTTTTAGAAATTTTGGCTTTTTTAGTAACATAAACACTTGCGCTTAAGCATCTTTTATGCTCCCTTCTTGCCTTTCAGGATTTATTCTGGGTTTAATTTTGTTTAGTTGATGAAAATGAACCACAATACACACCATGGAAACATATTTGTTTGATTTGTGTCGAGTTAGATTTTCACCTAGAACCCAAAGGGGGGGGTATTGGCACTTTTCATGGAAAAATGTGAATAATTAAATTTTCTAAAAATGAAATAAATGCCTTCTATACACCTCAAACATACACTCTTAAACTGAAAATTGTTGTTTTTCGCCATATTTTTAGAAATTTGGGCTCTTTTAGTAACATTAACACTTGCGCTGAAGGATCTTTTATGCTCATTTCTTGTCTTTCACCATTTATTCTGGGTTTTATTTTGTTTATTTGATGAAAATGAACAACAAGACACACCATGGAAACATATTTGTTTGATTTGTGTCGAGTGAGATTTTCACCTAGAACCCAAAGGGGGGGGTATTGGCACTTTTAATGGAAAAATGTGAAAAATTAAATTTTCTAAATATGAAATAAATGCCTTCTATACACCTCAAACATTCACTCTTAAACTGAAAATTATTGTTTTTCGCAATAATTTTAGAAATTTTGGCTCTTTTAGTAACATTAACAACCCCGCTGAAGCATCTTTTATGCTCACTTCTTGCTTTTCAGGAATTATTATGGGTTTAATTTTGTTTATTTAATGAAAATGAACAACAATACGCACCATGGAAACATTTTTATTTGATTTGTGTCGAGTGAGATTTTCACCTACAACCCAAAGGAGGGGGTATTGGCCCTATTCATGGAAAAATGGGAAAAAAACATTTTCTAAATATGAAATAAATGCCTTCTATACACCTCAAACATTCACTCTAAAACTGAAAATTGTGGTTTTTCGCAATATTTTTAGAAATTTGGGCTCTTTTAGTTACATTAACACTTCCGCTGAAGCTTCTTTTATGCTCATTTCTTGTCTTTCAGTATTTATTCTGGGTTTTATTTTGTTTATTTGATGAAAATAAACAACAATACACACCACGGAAACTTTTTTCTTAGATTAATGTCGAGTGAGATTTTCACCTAGAACCCAAAGGGGGGGGTATTGGCACTTTTCATGGAAAAATGTGAATAATTAAATTTTTTAAAAATGAAATAAATGCCTTCTATACACGTCAAACATACACTCTTGAACTGAAAATTGTTGTTTTTCGCAATATTTTTAGAAATTTGGGCTCTTTTAGTATTATTAACACTTGCGCTGAAGCATCTTTTATGCTCATTTCTTGTCTTTCACTATTTATTCTGGGTTTTATTTTGTTAATTTGATGTAAATGAACAACAATACACACCATGGAAACATTTTTGTTTGATATGTGTCGAGTGAGATTTTCACCTAGAACCCAAAGGGGTGGGTTTTGGCACTTTTCATAGAAAAATGTGAAAAATTAAATTTTCTAAAATTGAAATAAATTCCTTCTATACAACCTAAAACATTCACTCTTAAACAGAAGATTGTGGTTTTTCGCAATATTTTTAGAAATTTGGGCTCTTTTAGTAACAAAAACAACCCCGCTGAAGCAATTTTTATGCTCATTTCTTGCTTTTCAGGATTTATTATGGGTTTAATTTTGTTTATTTAATGAAAATGAACAACAATACGCACCATGGAAACATTTTTATTTGATTTGTGTCGATTGAGATTTTCACCTAGAACCCAAAGGGGTGGGTTTTGGCACTTTTCATAGAAAAATGTGAAAAATTAAATTTTCTAAAATTGAAATAAATGCCTTCTATACAACCTCAAACATTCACTCTTAAACAGAAGATTGTGGTTTTTCGCAATATTTTTAGAAATTTGGGCTCTTTTAGTATTATTAACACTTGCGCTGAAGCATCTTTTATGCTTATTTCTTGTCTTTCAGGATTTAATATGGGTTTAATTTGTTTATTTAATGAAAATGAACAACGATACATACCATGGAAACATTTTTGTTTGATTTGTGTCAAGTGAGATTTTCACCTAGAACCCAAAGGGCACGGCAAAGGGGTATTGGCACTTTTCATGGAAAAATGTGAAAAAAAACATTTTCTAAAAATGAAATAAATGCCTTTTATGCACCTCAAACATTCCCTCTTAAACAGAAGATTGTTGTTTTTCGCAATATTTTTAGAAATTTTGGCTCTTTTAGTAACATTAACACTTGCGGTTAAGCATCTTTTATGCTCATTTCTTATCATTCAGGATTTATTCTTGGTTTTACTTTGTTTATTTGATGAAAATGAGCAAAAATACACTCCATGGAAACATTTTTGTTTGATTTGTGTCGAGTGAGATTTTCACCTAGAACCCAAAGGGCACGGCAAAGGGGTATTGGCACTTTTCATGGATAAATGTGAAAAAAAACATTTTCTAAAAATGAAATAAATGCCTTTTATGCACCTCAAACATTCACTCTTAAACAGAAGATTGTTGTTTTTCGCAATATTTTTAGAAATTTTGGCTCTTTTAGTTACATTGACACTTGCGCTTAAGCATCTTTTATGCTCCCTTCTTGCCTTTCAGGATTTATGCTGGGTTTAATTTGTTTAGTTGATGAAAATGAACCACAATACACACCATGGAAACATTTTTGTTTGATTTGTGTCGAGTGAGATTTTCACCTAGAACCCAAAGGGGGGGTATTGGCACTTTTCATGGAAAAATGTGAAAAATTAAATTTTCTAAAAATGAAATAAATGCCTTCTATGCACCTGAAACATTCACTCTAAAACAGAAGATTGTTGTTTTTCGTAATATTTTAAGAAATTTTGGCTCTTTTAGTAACCTTAACACTTGAGCTGAAGCATCTTTTATGCTCATTTCTTATCATTCAGGATTTATTCTTGGTTTTACTTTGTTTATTTGATGAAAATGAGCAAAAATACACTCCATGGAAACATTTTTGTTTGATTTGTGTCGTGTGAGATTTTCACCTAGAACCCAAAGGGAGGGTATTGGCACTTTTCATGGAAAAATGTGAAAAATTAAATTCTCTAAAATTGAAATAAATGCCTTCTATACACCTCAAACATTCACTCTTAAACAGAAGATTGTGGTTTTTCGCAATATTTTTAGAAATTTGGGCTCTTTTAGTAACATTAAAAACCCCGCTGAAGCAACTTTAATGCTCATTTCTTGTCTTTCAGGATTTATTCTGGGTTTTATTTTGTTTATTTGATGAAAATGAACAACAATACACACCATGGAAACATTTTTGTTTGATTTGTGTCGAGAGAGATTTTCACCTACAACCCAAAGGAGGGGGTATTGGCCCTATTCATGGAAAAATGGGAAAAAAACATTTTCTAAAAAAGAAATAAATGCCTTTTATACACCTCAAACATTCACTCTTAAAATGAAAATTGTTGTTTTTCGCAATATTTTTTAGAAATATGGGCCCTTATAGTAAGAATAACACTTCCGCTTAGGCATCTTTTATGCTCATTTCTTGCCTTTCGGGATTTATTCTGGGTTTAATTTTTTTTAGTTGATGAAAATCAACAACAATACACACCATGGAAACATTTTTGTTTGATTTGTGTCGAGTGAGATTTTCACCTAGAACCCAAAGGGGGGGGTATTGGCACTTTTCATGGAAAAATGGGAAAAATTAAATTTTCTAAAAATACAATAAATGCCTTCTATACACCTCAAACATTCACTCTTAAAAAGAAGATTGTGGTTTTTCGCAATATTTTTAGAAATTTGGGCTCATTTAGTAACATTAACACTTGCGCTGAAGCTTCTTTTATGCTTATTTCTTGTCTTTCAGTATTTATTCTGGGTTTTATTTTGTTTATTTGATGAAAATAAACAACAATACACACCACGGAAACATTTTTGTTTGATAAATGTCGAGTGAAATTTTCACCTAGAACCCAAAGGGGGGGTATTGGCACTTTTCATGGAAAAATGTGAATAATTAAATTTTCTAAAAATGAAATAAATGCCTTCTATACACCTCAAACATTCACTCTTAAACAGAAGATTGTTGTTTTTCGCAATATTTTTAGAAATTTTGGCTCTTTTAGTAACATTAACACTTGCGCTTAAGCATCTTTTATGCTCCCTTCTTGCCTTTCAGGATTTATGCTGGGTTTAATTTTGTTTAGTTGATGAAAATGAACCACAATACACACCATGGAAACATTTTTGTTTGATTTGTGTCGAGTGAGATTTTCACCTAGAACCCAAAGGGGGGGTATTGGCACTTTTCATGGAAAAATGTGAAAAATTAAATTTTCTAAAAATGAAATAAATGCCTTCTATGCACCTGAAACATTCACTCTAAAACAGAAGATTGTTGTTTTTCGCAATATTTTTAGAAATTTGGGCTCATTTAGTAACATTAACAACCCCGCTGAAGAATGTTTTATGCTCATTTCTTGCTTTTCAGGATTTATTCTGGGTTCAATTTTTTTTATTTAATGAAAATGAACAACAATACACACCATGGAAACATTTTTGTTTGATTTGTGTCGAATGAGATTTTCACCTAGAACCCAAAGAGGGGGGTATTGGCACTTTTCATGGAAAAATGTGAATAATTAAATTTTCTAAAAATGAAATAAATGCCTTCTATACACCTCAAACATTCACTCTTAAACTGAAAATTGTTGTTTTTCGCAATATTTTTAGAAATTTCGGCTCTTTTAGCAATATTTACACTTGCGCTGAACTTCTATTATGCTTATTTCTTGTCTTTCAGCATTTATTCTGGGTTTTATTTTGTTTATTTGATGAAAATAAACAACAATACACACCACGGAAACATTTTTGTTTGATTTGTGTCGAGTGAGATTTTCACCTACAACCCAAAGGAGGGGGTATTGGCCCTTTTCATGGAAAAATGGGAAAAAAACATTTTCTAAAAATGAAATAAATGCCTTCTATACACCTCAAACATTCACTCTTAATCTGAAAATTGTTGTTTTTCGCAATATTTTTAGAAATATGGGCTCTTTTAGTAACATTAACACTTGCGCTGAAGCATCTTTTATGCTCATTTCTTGTCTTTCAGGATTAATTCTGGGTTTTATTTTGTTTATTTGATGAAAATGAACAACAATACACACCATGGAAACATTTTTGTTTGATTTGTTTCGAGTTAGATTTTCACCTAGAACCCAAAGTGGGGGTATTGGAACTTTTCATGGAAAAATGTGAAAAATTAAATTTTCTAAAAATGAAATAAATGCCTTCTATACACCTCAAACATTCACTCTTAAACTGAAAATTGTTGTTTTTCGCAATATTTTTAGAAATTTGGGCTCTTTTAGTAACATAAACACTTGCGCTGAAGCACCTTTTATGCTCATTTCTTGTCTTTCAGGATTTATTCTGGGTTTTATTTTGTTTATTTGATGAAAATGAACAACAAGACACACCATGGAAACATTTGTTTGATTTGTGTCGAGTGAGATTTTCACCTAGAACCCAAAGGGGTGGGTATTGGCACTTTTCATAGAAAAATGTGAAAAATTAAATTTTCTAAAATTGAAATAAATGCCTTCTATACAACCTCAAACATTCACTCTTAAACTGAAAATTGTTGTTTTTCGCAATATTTTTAGAAATTTGGGCTCTTTTAGTAACATTAACACTTGCGCTTAAGCACCTTTTATGCTCATTTCTTGTCTTTCAGGATTTATTCTGGGTTTTATTTTGTTTATTTGATGAAAATGAACAAAAGACACACCATGGAAACATATTTGTTTGATTTGTGTCGAGTGAGATTTTCACCTAGAACCCAAAGGGGTGGGTATTGGCACTTTTCATAGAAAAATGTAAAAATTAAATTTTCTAAAATTGAAATAAATGCCTTCTATACAACCTCAAACATTCACTCTTAAACAGAAGTATGTGGTTTTTCGCAATATTTTTAGAAATTTGGGCTGTTTTAGTATAATTAACACTTGCGCTGAAGCATCTTTTATGCTCATTTCTTGTCTCTCAGGATTTAATATGGGTTTAATTTTGTTTATTTAATGAAAATGAACAACAATACACACCATGGAAACATTTTTGTTTGATTTGTGTCAAGTGAGATTTTCACCTAGAACCCAAAGGGCACGGCAAAGGGGTATTGGCACTTTTCATGGAAAAATGTAAAAAATTAAATTTTCTAAAAATGAAATAAATGCCTTCTATACACCTCAAACATTCACTCTTAAACTGAAAATTATTGTTTTTCGCAATAATTTTAGAAATTTTGACTCTTTTAGTAACATTAACAACCCCGCTGAAACATCTTTTATGCTCATTTCTTGCCCTGCAGGATTTATTATGGGTTTAATTTTGTTTATTTAATGAAAATGAACAACAATACGCACCATGGAAACATTTTTATTTGATTTGTGTCGAGTGAGATTTTCACCTACAACCCAAAGGAGGGGGTATTGGCCCTATTCATGGAAAAATGGGAAAAAAACATTTTCTAAAAAAGAAATAAATGCCTTCTATACACCTCAAACATTCACTCTTAAAATGAAAATTGTTGTTTTTCGCAATATTTTTTAGAAATATGGGCCCTTATAATAAGAATAACACTTCCGCTTAGGCATCTTTTATGCTCATTTCTTGCCTTTCGGGATTTATTCTGGGTTTAATTTTTTTTAGTTGATGAAAATGAACAACAATACACACCATGGAAACATTTTTGTTTGATTTGTGTCGAGTGAGATTTTCACCTAGAACCCAAAGGGGGGGGTATTGGCACTTTTCATGGAAAAATGGGAAAAATTAAATTTTCTAAAAATACAATAAATGCCTTCTATACACCTCAAACATTCACTCTTAAAAAGAAGATTGTGGTTTTTCGCAATATTTTTAGAAATTTGGGCTCATTTAGTAACATTAACACTTGCGCTGAAGCTTCTTTTATGCTTATTTCTTGTCTTTCAGTATTTATTCTGGGTTTTATTTTGTTTATTTGATGAAAATAAACAACAATACACACCACGGAAACATTTTTGTTTGATTAATGTCGAGTGAAATTTTCACCTAGAACCCAAAGGGGGGGTATTGGCACTTTTCATGGAAAAATGTGAATAATTAAATTTTCTAAAAATGAAATAAATGCCTTCTATACACCTCAAACATTCACTCTTAAACAGAAGATTGTGGTTTTTCGCAATATTTTTAGAAATTTGGGCTCTTTTAGTAACATTAACAACCCCGCTGAAGCAACTTTTATGCTCATTTCTTGCCTTTCAGGATTTATTATGGGTTTAATTTTGTTTATTTAATGAAAATGAACAACAATACGCACCATGGAAACATTTTTGTTTGATTTGTGTCGAGTGAGATTTTCACCTACAACCCAAAGGAGGGGGTATTGGCCCTTTTCATGGAAAAATGGGAAAAAAACATTTTCTAAAAATGAATTAAATGCCTTCTATACACCTCAAACATTCACTCTAAATCTGAAAATTGTTGTTTTTCGCAATATTTTTAGAAATTTGGGCTCTTTTAGTAACATTAACACTTTCGCTGAAGCATCTTTTATGTTCATTTCTTGTCTTTCAGGATTTATTCTGGGTTTTATTTTGTTTATTTGATGAAAATGAACAACAATACACACCATGGAAACATTTTTGTTTGATTTGTGTCGAGTTAGATTTTCACCTAGTACCCAAAGTGGGGGTATTGAACCTTTAATGGAAAAATGTGAAAAATTAAATTTTCTAAAAATGAAATAAATGCCTTCTATACACCTCAAACATTCACTCTTAAACTGAAAATTGTTGTTTTTCGCAATATTTTTAGAAATTTGGGCTCTTTTAGTAACATTTACACTTGCGCTGAAGCATCTTTTATGCTCATTTCTTGTCTTTCAGGATTTATTCTGGGTTTTATTTTGTTTATTTGATGAAAATGAACAACAATACACACCATGGAAACATTTTTGTTTGATTTGTGTCGAGTTAGATTTTCACCTAGAACCCAAAGTGGGGGTATTGGAACTTTTCATGGAAAAATGTGAAAAATTAAATTTTCTAAAAATGAAATAAATGCCTTCTATACACCTCAAACATTCACTCTTAAACTGAAAATTGTTGTTTTTCGCAATATTTTTAGAAATTTGTGCTCTTTTAGTAACATTAACACTTGCGCTGAAGCATCTTTTATGCTCCCTTCTTGCCTTTCAGGATTTATGCTGGGTTTAATTTTGTTTATTTGATGAAAATGAACAACAAGACACACCATGGAAACATATTTGTTTGATTTGTGTCGAGTGAGATTTTCACCTAGAACCCAAAGGGTATTGGCACTTTTCATGGAAAAATGTGAAAAATTAAATTTTCTAAAATTGAAATAAATGCCTTCTATACAACCTCAAACATTCACTCTTAAACAGAAGATTGTGGTTTTTCGCAATATTTTTAGAAATTTGGGCTCTTTTAGTATTATTAACACTTGCGCCGAAGCATCTTTTATGCTCATTTCTTGTCTTTCAGGATTTAATATGGGTTTAATTTTGTTTATTTAATGAAAATTAACAACAATACACACCATGGAAACATTTTTGTTTGATTTGTGTCAAGTGAGATTTTCACCTAGAACCCAAAGGGCACGGCAAAGCGGTATTGGCACTTTTCATGGAAAAATGTGAAAAATTAAATTTTCTAAAAATGAAATAAATGCCTTCTATACACCTCAAACATTCACTCTTAAACTGAAAATTATTGTTTTTTGCAATAATTTTAGAAATTTTGGCTCTTTTAGTAAAATTAACAACCCCGCTGAAGCATCTTTTATGCACATTTCTTGCTTTTCAGGATTTATTATGGGTTTAATTTTGTTTATTTAATGAAAATGAACAACAATACGCATCATGGAAACATTTTTATTTGATTTGTGTCGAGTGAGATTTTCACCTACAACCCAAAGGAGGGGGTATTGGCCCTATTCATGGAAAAATGGGAAAAAAACATTTTCTAAAAATGAAATAAATGCCTTCTATACACCTCAAACATTCACTCTAAAACTGAAAATTGTTGTTTTTCGCAATATTTTTAGAAATTTGGGCTCTTTTAGTAACATTAACACTTCCGCTGAAGCTTCTTTTATGCTCATTTCTTGTATTTCAGTATTTATTCTGGGTTTTATTTTGTTTATTTGATGAAAATGAACAACAATACACACCATGGAAACATTTTTGTTTGATTTGTGTCGAGTGAGATTTTCACCTAGAACCCAAAGGGGGGGGTATTGACACTTTTCATGGAAAAATGTGAAAAATTAAATTTTCTAAAATTGAAATAAATGCCTTCTATACACCTCAAACATTCACTCTTAAACAGAAGATTGTGGTTTTCGCAATATTTTTAGAAATTTGGGCTCTTTTAGTAACATTAACAACCCCGCTGAAGCAACTTTAATACTCATTTCTTGTCTTTCAGGATTTATTCTGGGTTTTATTTTGTTAATTTGATGAAAATAAACAACAATACACACCACGGAAACATTTTTGTTTGATTAATGTCGAGTGAGATTTTCACCTAGAACCCAAAGGGGGGGTATTGGCACTTTTCATGGAAAAATGTGAATAATTAAATTTTCTAAAAATGGAATAATTGCCTTCTATACACCTCAAACATACATCCATGAACTGAAAATTGTTGTTTTTCGCAATATTTTTAGAAATTTGGGCTCTTTTAGTATTATTAACACTTGCGCTGAAGAATCTTTTATGCTCATTTCTTGTCTTTCACTATTTATTCTGGGTTTTATTTTGTTAATTTGATGAAAATGAACAACAATACACACCATGGAAACATTTTTGTTTGATATGTGTCGAGTGAGATTTTCACCTAGAACCCAAAGGGGTGGGTATTGGCACTTTTCATAGAAAAATGTGAAAAATTAAATTTTCTAAAATTGAAATAAATGCCTTTTATACAACCTCAAACATTCACTCTTAAACAGAAGATTGTGGTTTTTCGCAATATTTTTAGAAATTTGGGCTCTTTTAGTAACATTAACAACCCCGCTGAAGCAATTTTTATGCTCATTTCTTGCTTTTCAGGATTTATTATGGGTTTTATTTTGTTTATTTAATGAAAATGAACAACAATACGCACCATGGAAACATTTTTATTTGATTTGTGTCAAGTGAGATTTTCACCTACAACCCAAAGGAGGGGGTTTTGGCCATATTCATGGAAAAATGGGAAAAAAACATTTTCTAAAAATGAAATAAATGCCTTCTATGCACCTGAAACATTCACTCTGAAACAGAAGATTGTTGTTTTTCGTAGTATTTTAAGAAATTTTGGCTCTTTTAGCAACATGAACACTTGAGCTGAAGCATCTTTTATGCTCATTTCTTATCATTCAGGATTTATTCTTGGTTTTACTTTGTTTATTTGATGAAAATGAGCAAAAATACACTCCATGGAAACATTTTTGTTTGATTTGTGTCGAGTGAGATTTTCACCTAGAACCCAAAGGGGGGGTATTGGCACTTTTCATGGAAAAATGTGAAAAATTAAATTTTCTAAAAATGAAATAAATGCCTTCTATACACCTCAAGCATACACTCTTAAACTGAAAATTGTTGTTTTTCGCCATATTTTTCGAAATTTGGGCTCTTTTAGAAACATTAACACTTGCGCTGAAGCATCTTTTATGCTCATTTCTTGTCTTTCACTATTTATTCTGGGTTTTATTTTGTTTATTTGATGAAAATGAACAACAATACACACCATGGAAACATTTTTGTTTGATATGTGTCGAGTGAGATTTTCACCTAGAACCCAAAGGGGGGGGTATTGGCACTTTATATGAAAAAATTTAAAAAAAAACATTTTCTAAAAATGAAATATATGCCTTTTATGCACCTCAAACATTCACTCTTAAACAGAAGATTGTTGTTTTTCGCAATATTTTTAGAAATTTGGGCTCATTTAGTAACATTAACAACCCCGCTCAAGAATCTTTTATGCTCATTTCTTGCCTTTCAGGATTTATTCTGGGTTTAATTTTTTTATTTAATGAAAATGAACAACAATACACACCATGGAAACATTTTTGTTTGATTTGTGTCGAGTGAGATTTTCACCTAGAACCCAAAAGGGGGGTATTGGCACTTTTCATGGAAAAATGTGAAAAATAACATTTTCTAAAAATGAAATAAATGCCTTCTATGCACCTCAAACATTCACTCTAAACAGAAGATTGTTGTTTTTCGTAATATTTTCAGAAATTTGGGCTCTTTTAGTAACCTTAACACTTGAGCTGAAGCATCTTTATGGCTCATTTCTTATCTTTCAGGATTTAATCTAGGTTTTACTTTGTTTATTTGATGAAAATGAGCAAAAATACACTCCATGGAAACATTTTTGTTTGATTTGTGTCGAGTGAGATTTTCATCTAGAACCCAAAGGGGGGGGTATTGGCACTTTTCATGGAAAAATGGGAAAAATAAAATTTTCTAAAAATAAAATAAATGCCTTCTATACACCTCAAACATTCACTCTTAAACTGAAAATTGTTGTTTTTCGCAATATTTTTAGAAATTTGGGCTCTTTTAGTAACATTAACACTTCCGCTGAAGCATCTTTTATGCTCATTTCTTGTCTTTCACTATTTATTCTGGGTTTTATTTTGTTTATTTGATGAAAATGAACAACAATACACACCATGGAAACATTTTGGTTTGAAATGTGTCGAGTGAGATTTTCACCTAAAACCCAAAGGGGTGGGTATTGGCACTTTTTATAGAAAAATATGAAAAATTAAATTTTCTAAAATTGAAATAAATGCCTTCTATACACCTCAAACGTTCACTCTTAAAAAGAAGATTGAGGTTTTTCGCAATATTTTTAGAAATTTGGGCTCTTTTAGTAACATTATCAACCCCGCTGAAGCATCTTTTATGCTCATTTCTTGTCTTTCAGGATTTAATATGGGTTTAATTTTGTTTATTTAATGAAAATGAACAACAATACACACCATGGAAACATTTTTGTTTGATTTGTGTCAAGTGAGATTTTCACCTAGAACCCAAAGGGCACGGCAAAGGGGTATTGGCACTTTTCATGGAAAAATGTGAAAAAAAACATTTTCTAAAAATGAAATAAATGCCTTTTATGCACCTCAAACATTCACTCTTAAACAGAAGAATGTTGTTTTTCGCAATATTTTTAGAAATTTTGGCTCTTTTAGTAACATTAACACTTGCGCTTAAGCATCTTTTATGCTCCTTTCTTGCCTTTCAGGATTTATTCTGGGTTTAATTTTGTTTAGTTGATGAAAATGAACCACAATACACACCATGGAAACATTTTTGTTTGATTTGTGTCGAGTGAGATTTTCACCTAGAACCCAAAGGGAAGGGTATTGGCACTTTTAATGGAAAAATGTGAAAAATTAAATTTTCTATAAATGAAATAAATGCCTTCTATGCACCTGAAACATTCACTCTAAAACTGAAGATTGTTGTTTTTCGTAATATTTTAAGAAATTTTGGCTCTTTAAGTAACCTTAACACTTGAGCTGAAGCATCTTTTATGCTCATTTCTTATCATTCAGGATTTATTCTTGGTTTTACTTTGTTTATTTGATGAAAATGAGCAAAAATACACTCCATGGAAACAGTTTTGTTTGATTTGTGTCGAGTGAGATTTTCACCTAGAACCCAAAGGGGGGGGTATTGGCACTTTTCATGGAAAAATGTGAAAAATTAAATTTTCTAAAAATGAAATAAATGCCTTTTATACACCTCAAACATACACTCTTTAACCGAAAATTGTTGTTTTTCGCCATATTTTTAGAAATTTGAGCTCTTTTAGTAAAATTAACACTTGCGCTGAAGCATCTTTTATGCTCATTTCTTGTCTTTCAGGATTTATTCTGGGTTTTATTTTGTTTATTTGATGAAAATGAACCCTAATACACACCATGGAAACATTTTTGTTTGATTTGTGTCGAGTTAGATTTTCACCTAGAACCCAAAGGGGGGGTATTGGAACTTTTCATGGAAAAATGTGAAAAATTAAATTTTCTAAATATGAAATAAATTCCTTCTATACACCTCAATCATTCACTCTTAAACTGAAAATTGTTGTTTTTCGCAATATTTTTAGAAATTTGGGCTCTTTTAGTAACATTAACACTTGCGCTGAAGCACCTTTTATGCTCATTTCTTGTCTTTCAGGATTTATTCTGGGTTTTATTTTGTTTATTTGATGAAAATGAACAACAATACACACCATGGAAACATATTTGTTTGATTTGTGTCGAGTGAGATTTTAACCTAGAACCCAAAGGGGGGGGTATTGGTACTTTTCATGGAAAAATGTGAAAAATTAAATTTTCTAAAAAAGAAATAAATGCCTTCTATACACCTAAAACATTCACTCTTAAACTGAAAATTATTGTTTTTCGCAATAATTTTAGAAATTTTGGCTCTTTTAGCAACATTAACACTTGCGCTGAAGCATCTTTTATGCTGATTTCTTGTCTTTCAGTTTTTTTCTTGGTTTTATTTTGTTTATTTGATGAAAATGAACAACAATACACACCATGGAAACATTTTTGTTTGATTTGTGTCGAGTAAGATTTTCACCTAGAACCCAAAGGGGGGGTATTGGCACTTTTCATGGAAAAATATGAAAAATTATATTTTCTAAAAATGAAATAAATGCGCTTCTATAAACCTCAAACATTCACTCTAAAACTGAAAATTGTTGTTTTTCGCAATAATTTTAGAAATTTTGGCTCTTTAAGCAACATTAACACTTGCGCTGAAGCATCTTTTATGCTCATTTCTTGTCTTTCAGTATTTATTCTTGGTTTTATTTTGTTTATTTGATGAAAATGAACAACAATACACACCATGGAAACATTTTTGTTTGATTTGTGTCGAGTAAGATTTTCACCTAGAACCCAAAGGGTATTGGCACTTTTCATGGAAAAATGGGAAAAATTAAATTTTCTAAAAATAAAATAAATGCCTTCTATACACCTCAAAAATTCACTCTAAAACTGAAAATTGTTGTTTTTTGCAATATTTTTAGAAATTTGGGCTCTTTTAGTAACATTAACACTTCCGCTGAAGCTTCTTTTATGCTCATTTCTTGTATTTCAGTATTTATTCTGGGTTTTATTTTGTTTATTTGATGAAAATGAACAACAATACACATCATGGAAACATTTTTGTTTTATTTGTGTCGAGTGAGATTTTCACCTAGAACCCAAAGGGGGGGTATTGGCACTTTTCATGGAAAAATGTGAAAAATTAAATTTTCTAAAAATGAAATAAATGCCTTCTATACACCTCAAACATACACTCTTAAACTGAAAATTGTTGTTTTTCGCAATATTTTTAGAAATTTGGGCTCTCTTAGTAACATTAACACTTGCGCTGAAGCATCTTTTATGCTCATTTCTTGTCTTTCACTATTTATTCTGGGTTTTATTTTGTTTATTTGATGAAAATGAACAACAATACACACCATGGAAACATTTTTGTTTGATATGTGTCGAGTGAGATTTTCACCTAGAACCCAAAGGGGTGGGAAATGGCACTTTTCATAGAAAATAGTGAAAAATGAAATTTTCTAAAATTGAAATAAATGCCTTCTATACACCTCAAACATTCACTCTTAAAAAGAAGATTGAGGTTTTTCACAATATTTTTAGAAATTTGGGCTCTTTTAGTAACATTAACAACCCCGCTGAAGCATCTTTTATGCTCATTTCTTGTCTTTCAGGATTTAATATGGGTTTAATTTTGTTTATTTAATGAAAATGAACAACAATACACACCATGGAAACATTTTTGTTTGATTTGTGTCAAGTGAGATTCTCACCTAGAACCCAAAGGGCACGGCAAAGGGGTATTGGCACTTTTCATGGAAAAATGTGAAAAAAAACATTTTCTAAAAATGAAATAAATGCCTTTTATGCACCTCAAACATTCACTCTTAAACAGAAGATTGTTGTTTTTCGCAATATTTTTAGAAATTTGGGCTCTTTTAGTAACATTAACACTTGCGCTTAAGCATCTTTTATGATCCCTTCTTGCCTTTCAGGATTTATTCTGGGTTTAATTTTATTTAGTTGATGAAAATGAACCAGAATAAACACCATGGAAACATTTTTAATTGATTTGTGTAGAGTGAGATTTTCACCTAGAACCCAAAGGGGGGGGTATTGGCACTTTTCATGGAAAAATGTGAAAAATTAAATTTTCTAAAATTGAAATAAATGCCTTCTATACACCTCAAACATTCACTCTTAAACAGAAGATTGTGGTTTTTCGCAATATTTTTAGAAATTTCGGCTCTTTTAGTAACATTAACACTTGCGCTGAAGCATCTTTTATGCTCATTTCTTGTCTTTCACTATTTATTCTGGGTTTTATTTTGTTTATTTGATGAAAATGAACAACAATACACACCATGGAAACATTTTTGTTTGATATGTGTCGAGTGAGATTTTCACCTAGAACCCAAAGGGGTGGGTATTGGCACTTTTCATAGAAAAATGTGAAAAATTAAATTTTCTAAAATTGAAATAAATGCCTTCTATACACCTCAAACATTCACTCTTAAACGAAAGATTGTGGTTTTTCGCAATATTTTTAGAAATTTGGGCTCTTTTAGTAACATTAACAACCCCGCTGAAGCAACTTTTATGCTCATTTCTTGCCTTTCAGGATTTAATATGGGTTTAATTTTGTTTATTTAATGAAAATGAACAATACACACCATGGAAACATTTTTGTTTGATTTGTGTCAAGTGAGATTCTCACCTAGAACCCAAAGGGCACGGCAAAGGGGTATTGGCACTTTTCATGGAAAAATGTGAAAAAAAACATTTTCTAAAAATGAAATAAATGCCTTTTATGCACCTCAAACATTCACCCTTAAACAGAAGATTGTTGTTTTTCGCAATATTTTTAGAAATTTGGGCTCTTTTAGTAACATTAACACTTGCGCTTAAGCATCTTTTATGCTCCCTTCTTGCCTTTCAGGATTTATTCTGGGTTTAATTTTGTTTAGTTGATGAAAATGAACCACAATAAACACCATGGAAACATTTTTAATTGATTTGTGTCGAGTGAGATTTTCACCTAGAACCCAAAGGGGGGGGTAATGGCACTTTTCATGGAAAAATGTGAAAAATTAAATTTTCTAAAATTGAAATAAATGCCTTCTATACACCTCAAACATACACTCTTAAACAGAAGATTGTGGTTTTTCGCAATATTTTTAGATATTTCGGCTCTTTTAGTAACATTAACACTTGCGCTGAAGCATCTTTTATGCTCATTTCTTGTCTTTCACTATTTATTCTGGGTTTTATTTTGTTTATTTGATGAAAATGAACAATACACACCATGGAAACATTTTTGTTTGATATGTGTCGAGTGAGATTTTCACCTAGAACCCAAAGGGGTGGGTATTGGCACTTTTCATAGAAAAATGTGAAAAATTAAATTTTCTAAAATTGAAATAAATGCCTTCTATACACCTCAAACATACACTCTTAAACTGAAAATTGTTGTTTTTCGCCATTTTTATAGAAATTTGGGCTCTTTTAGTAACATTAACACTTGCGCTGAAGCATCTTTTATGCTCATTTCTTGTCTTTCACTATTTATTCTGGGTTTTATTTTGTTTATTTGATGAAAATGAACAACAATACACACCATGGAAACATATTTGTTTGATATGTGTTGAGTGAGATTTTCACCTAGAACCCATAGGGGTGGGTATTGGCACTTTTCATAGAAAAATGTGAAAAATTAAATTTTCTAAAATTGAAATAAATGCCTTCTATACATCTCAAACATTCACTCTTAAACGGAAGATTGTGATTTTTCGCAATATTTTTAGAAATTTGGGCTCTTTTAGTAACATTAACAACCCCGCTACAGCAACTTTTATGCTCATTTCTTGCCTTTCAGGATTTATTATGGGTTTAATTTTATTTATTTAATGAAAATGAACAACAATACGCACCATGGAAACCTTTTTAATTGATTTGTGTCGAGTGAGATTTTCACCTACAACCCAAAGGAGGGGGTATTGGCCCTTTTCATGGAAAAATGGGAAAAAAACATTTTCTAAAAATGAAATAAATGCCTTCTATACACCTCAAACATTCACTCTTAAACTGAAAATTATTGTTTTTCGCAATAATTTTAGAAATTTTGGCTCTTTAAGCAACATTAACACTTGCGCTGAAGCATCTTTTATGCTCATTTCTTGTCTTTCAGTATTTATTCTTGGTTTTATTTTGTTTATTTGATGAAAGTGAACAACAATACACACCATGGAAACATTTTCTTTTGATTTGTGTCGAGTAAGATTTTCACCTAGAACCCAAAGGGGGGGTATTGGCACTTTTCATGGAAAATGGGAAAAATTAAATTTTCTAAAAATAAAATATATGCCTTCTATACACCTCAAACATTCACTCTAAAACTGAAAATTGTTGTTTTTCGCAATATTTTTAGAAATTTGGGCTCTTTTAGTAACATTAACACTTCCGCTGAAGCTTCTTTTATGCTCATTTCTTGTATTTCAGTATTTATTCTGGGTTTTATTTTGTTTATTTGATGAAAATGAACAACAATACACATCATGGAAACATTTTTGTTTTATTTGTGTCGAGTGAGATTTTCTCCTAGAACCCAAAGGGGGGGTATTGGCACTTTTCATGGAAAATTGTGAAAAATTAAATTTTCTAAAAATGAAATAAATACCTTCTATACACCTCAAACATACACTCTTAAACTGAAAATTGTTGTTTTTCGCAATATTTTAGAAATTTGGGCTCTTTTAGTAACATTAACACTTGCGCTGAAGCTTCTTTTATGCTCATTTCTTGTATTTCAGTATTTATTCTGGGTTTTATTTTGTTTATTTGATGAAAATGAACAACAATACACACCATGGAAACACTTTTGTTTGATATGTGTCGAGTGAGATTTTCACCTAGAACCCAAAGGGGTGGGAATTGGCACTTTTCATTGAAAATAGTGAAAAATTAAATTTTCTAAAATTGAAATAAATGCCTTCTATAACCTACAACATTCACTCTTAAAAAGAAGATTGAGGTTTTTCGCAATATTTTTAGAAATTTGGGCTCTTTTAGTAACATTAACAACCCCGTTGAAGCATCTTTTATGCTCATTTCTTGTCTTTAAGGATTTAATATGGGTTTAATTTTGTTTATTTAATGAAAATGAACAACAATACACACCATGGAAACATTTTTGTTTGATTTGTGTCAAGTGAGATTTCACCTAGAACCCAAAGGGCACGGCAAAGGGGTATTGGCACTTTTCATGGAAAAATGTGAAAAATTAAATTTTCTAAAAATGAAATAAATGCCTTCTATGCACCTGAAACATTCACTCTAAAACTGAAGATTGTTGTTTTTCGTAATATTTTAAGAAATTTTGGCTCTTTTAGTAACCTTAACACTTGAGCTGAAGCATCTTTTATGATCATTTCTTATCATTCAGGATTTGTTCTTGGTTTTACTTTGTTTATTTGATGAAAATGAGCAAAAATACACTCCATGGAAACATTTTTGTTTGATTTGTGTCGAGTGAGATTTTCACCTAGAACCCAAAGGGGTATTGGCACTTTTCATGGAAAATTTGAAAAATTAAATTTTCTAAAATTGAAATAAATGCCTTCTATACACCTCAAACATTCACTCTTAAACAGAAGATTGTGGTTTTTCGCAATATTTTTAGAAATTTGGGCTCTGTTAGTAATATTCACAACCCCGCTGAAGCAACTTTAATGCTCATTTCTTGTCTTTCAGGATTTATTCTGGGTTTTATTTTGTTTATTTGATGAAAATGAACAACAAAACACACCATGGAAACATTTTTGCTTGATTTGTGACGAGTTAGATTTTTACGTAGAACCCAAAGGGGTGGGTATTGGCACTTTTCATAGAAAAATGTGAAAAATTAAATTTTCTAAATTTGAAATAAATGCCTTCTATACACCTCAAACATTCACTCTTAAACGGAAGATTGTGGTTTTTCGCAATATTTTTAGAAATTTGGGCTCTTTTAGTAACATTAACAACCCCGCTGAAGCAACTTTTATGCTCATTTCTTGCCTTTCAGGATTTATTATGGGTTTAATTTTGTTTATTTAATGAAAATGAACAACAATACGCACCATGGAAACCTTTTTATTTGATTTGTGTCGAGTGAGATTTTCACCTACAACCCAAAGGAGGGGGTATTGGCCCTTTTCATGGAAAAATGGGAAAAAAACATTTTCTAAAAATGAAATAAATGCCTTCTATACACCTCAAACATTCACTCTAAATCTGAAAATTGTTGTTTTTCGCAATATTTTTAGAAATTTGGGCTCTTTTAGTAACATTAACACTTGCGCTGAAGCATCTTTTATGCTCATTTCTTGTCTTTCAGGATTTATTCTGGGTTTTATTTTGTTTATTTGATGAAAATGAACAACAATACACACCATGGAAACATTTTTGTTTGATTTGTGTCGAGTTAGATTTTCACCTAGAACCCAAAGAGGGGGTATTGGAGCTTTTCATGGAAAAATGTGAAAAATTAAATTTTCTAAAAATGAAATAAATGCCTTCTATACACCTCAAACATTCACTCTTAAACTGAAAATTGATGTTTTTCGAAATATTTTTAGAAATTTGGGCTCTTTTAGTAACATTAACACTTGCGCTGAAGCACCTTTTATGCTCATTTCTTGTCTTTCAGGATTTATTCTGGGTTTTATTTTGTTTATTTGATGAAAATGAACAACAATACACACCATGGAAACATTTTTGTTTGATTTGTGTCGAGTTAGATTTTCACCTAGAACCGAAAGGGGGGGTATTGGAACTTTTCATGGAAAAATGTGAAAAATTAAATTTTCTAAAAATGAAATAAATGCCTTCTATACACCTCAAACATTCACTCTTAAAAAGAAGATTGTGGTTTTTCGCAATATTTTTAGAAATTTTGGCCCTTTTAGTAACATTAACAACCCCGCTGAAGCATCTTTTATGCTCATTTCTTGTCTTTCAGGATTTAATATGGGTTTAATTTTGTTTATTTAATGAAAATGAACAACAATACACACCATCGAAACATTTTTGTTTGATTTGTGTCAAGTGAGATTTTCACCTAGAACCCAAAGGGCACGGCAAAGGGGTATTGGCACTTTGCATGGAAAAATGTGAAAAAGAACATTTTCTAAAAATGAAATAAATGCCTTTTATGCACCTCAAACATTCACTCTTAAACAAAAGATTGTGGTTTTTCGCAATATTTTTAGAAATTTGGGCTCTTTTAGTAACATTAACAACCCCGCTACAGCAACTTTTATGCTCATTTCTTGTCTTTCAGGATTTATTCTGGGTTTTATTTTGTTTATTTGATGAAAATGAAGAACAATACACACCATGGAAACATTTGTGTTTCATTTGTGTCGAGTTTGATTGTCACCTTGAAACCCAAAGTGGGGGGTATTGGCACTTTTCATGGAAAAATGTGAATAATTAAATTTTCTAAAAATGAAATAAATGCCTTCTATACACCTCAAACATACACTCTTAAACTGAAAATTGTTGTTTTTCGCCATTTTTATAGAAATTTGGGCTCTTTTAGTAACATTAACACTTGCGCTGAAGCATCTTTTATGCTCATTTCTTGTCTTTCACTATTTATTCTGGGTTTTATTTTGTTTATTTGATGAAAATGAACAACAATACACACCATGGAAACATATTTGTTTGATATGTGTTGAGTGAGATTTTCACCTAGAACCCATAGGGGTGGGTATTGGCACTTTTCATAGAAAAATGTGAAAAATTAAATTTTCTAAAATTGAAATAAATGCCTTCTATACATCTCAAACATTCACTCTTAAACGGAAGATTGTGGTTTTTCGCAATATTTTTAGAAATTTGGGCTCTTTTAGTAACATTAACAACCCCGCTACAGCAACTTTTATGCTCATTTCTTGCCTTTCAGGATTTATTATGGGTTTAATTTTATTTATTTAATGAAAATGAACAACAATACGCACCATGGAAACCTTTTTAATTGATTTGTGTCGAGTGAGATTTTCACCTACAACCCAAAGGAGGGGGTATTGGCCCTTTTCATGGAAAAATGGGAAAAAAACATTTTCTAAAAATGAAATAAATGCCTTCTATACACCTCAAACATTCACTCTTAAACTGAAAATTATTGTTTTTCGCAATAATTTTAGAAATTTTGGCTCTTTAAGCAACATTAACACTTGCGCTGAAGCATCTTTTATGCTCATTTCTTGTCTTTCAGTATTTATTCTTGGTTTTATTTTGTTTATTTGATGAAAGTGAACAACAATACACACCATGGAAACATTTTCTTTTGATTTGTGTCGAGTAAGATTTTCACCTAGAACCCAAAGGGGGGGTATTGGCACTTTTCATGGAAAAATGGGAAAAATTAAATTTTCTAAAAATAAAATATATGCCTTCTATACACCTCAAACATTCACTCTAAAACTGAAAATTGTTGTTTTTCGCAATATTTTTAGAAATTTGGGCTCTTTTAGTAACATTAACACTTCCGCTGAAGCTTCTTTTATGCTCATTTCTTGTATTTCAGTATTTATTCTGGGTTTTATTTTGTTTATTTGATGAAAATGAACAACAATACACATCATGGAAACATTTTTGTTTTATTTGTGTCGAGTGAGATTTTCTCCTAGAACCCAAAGGGGGGTATTGGCACTTTTCATGGAAAATTGTGAAAAATTAAATTTTCTAAAAATGAAATAAATACCTTCTATACACCTCAAACATACACTCTTAAACTGAAAATTGTTGTTTTTCGCAATATTTTTAGAAATTTGGGCTCTTTTAGTAACATTAACACTTGCGCTGAAGCTTCTTTTATGCTCATTTCTTGTATTTCAGTATTTATTCTGGGTTTTATTTTGTTTATTTGATGAAAATGAACAACAATACACACCATGGAAACACTTTTGTTTGATATGTGTCGAGTGAGATTTTCACCTAGAACCCAAAGGGGTGGGAATTGGCACTTTTCATTGAAAATAGTGAAAAATTAAATTTTCTAAAATTGAAATAAATGCCTTCTATAACCTACAACATTCACTCTTAAAAAGAAGATTGAGGTTTTTCGCAATATTTTTAGAAATTTGGGCTCTTTTAGTAACATTAACAACCCCGTTGAAGCATCTTTTATGCTCATTTCTTGTCTTTAAGGATTTAATATGGGTTTAATTTTGTTTATTTAATGAAAATGAACAACAATACACACCATGGAAACATTTTTGTTTGATTTGTGTCAAGTGAGATTTTCACCTAGAACCCAAAGGGCACGGCAAAGGGGTATTGGCACTTTTCATGGAAAAATGTGAAAAATTAAATTTTCTAAAAATGAAATAAATGCCTTCTATGCACCTGAAACATTCACTCTAAAACTGAAGATTGTTGTTTTTCGTAATATTTTAAGAAATTTTGGCTCTTTTAGTAACCTTAACACTTGAGCTGAAGCATCTTTTATGATCATTTCTTATCATTCAGGATTTGTTCTTGGTTTTACTTTGTTTATTTGATGAAAATGAGCAAAAATACACTCCATGGAAACATTTTTGTTTGATTTGTGTCGAGTGAGATTTTCACCTAGAACCCAAAGGGGTATTGGCACTTTTCATGGAAAATTTGAAAAATTAAATTTTCTAAAATTGAAATAAATGCCTTCTATACACCTCAAACATTCACTCTTAAACAGAAGATTGTGGTTTTTCGCAATATTTTTAGAAATTTGGGCTCTGTTAGTAATATTCACAACCCCGCTGAAGCAACTTTAATGCTCATTTCTTGTCTTTCAGGATTTATTCTGGGTTTTATTTTGTTTATTTGATGAAAATGAACAACAAAACACACCATGGAAACATTTTTGCTTGATTTGTGACGAGTTAGATTTTTACGTAGAACCCAAAGGGGTGGGTATTGGCACTTTTCATAGAAAAATGTGAAAAATTAAATTTTCTAAATTTGAAATAAATGCCTTCTATACACCTCAAACATTCACTCTTAAACGGAAGATTGTGGTTTTTCGCAATATTTTTAGAAATTTGGGCTCTTTTAGTAACATTAACAACCCCGCTGAAGCAACTTTTATGCTCATTTCTTGCCTTTCAGGATTTATTATGGGTTTAATTTTGTTTATTTAATGAAAATGAACAACAATACGCACCATGGAAACCTTTTTATTTGATTTGTGTCGAGTGAGATTTTCACCTACAACCCAAAGGAGGGGGTATTGGCCCTTTTCATGGAAAAATGGGAAAAAAACATTTTCTAAAAATGAAATAAATGCCTTCTATACACCTCAAACATTCACTCTAAATCTGAAAATTGTTGTTTTTCGCAATATTTTTAGAAATTTGGGCTCTTTTAGTAACATTAACACTTGCGCTGAAGCATCTTTTATGCTCATTTCTTGTCTTTCAGGATTTATTCTGGGTTTTATTTTGTTTATTTGATGAAAATGAACAACAATACACACCATGGAAACATTTTTGTTTGATTTGTGTCGAGTTAGATTTTCACCTAGAACCCAAAGAGGGGGTATTGGAGCTTTTCATGGAAAAATGTGAAAAATTAAATTTTCTAAAAATGAAATAAATGCCTTCTATACACCTCAAACATTCACTCTTAAACTGAAAATTGTTGTTTTTCGAAATATTTTTAGAAATTTGGGCTCTTTTAGTAACATTAACACTTGCGCTGAAGCACCTTTTATGCTCATTTCTTGTCTTTCAGGATTTATTCTGGGTTTTATTTTGTTTATTTGATGAAAATGAACAACAATACACACCATGGAAACATTTTTGTTTGATTTGTGTCGAGTTAGATTTTCACCTAGAACCGAAAGGGGGGGTATTGGAACTTTTCATGGAAAAATGTGAAAAATTAAATTTTCTAAAAATGAAATAAATGCCTTCTATACACCTCAAACATTCACTCTTAAAAAGAAGATTGTGGTTTTTCGCAATATTTTTAGAAATTTTGGCCCTTTTAGTAACATTAACAACCCCGCTGAAGCATCTTTTATGCTCATTTCTTGTCTTTCAGGATTTAATATGGGTTTAATTTTGTTTATTTAATGAAAATGAACAACAATACACACCATCGAAACATTTTTGTTTGATTTGTGTCAAGTGAGATTTTCACCTAGAACCCAAAGGGCACGGCAAAGGGGTATTGGCACTTTGCATGGAAAAATGTGAAAAAGAACATTTTCTAAAAATGAAATAAATGCCTTTTATGCACCTCAAACATTCACTCTTAAACAAAAGATTGTGGTTTTTCGCAATATTTTTAGAAATTTGGGCTCTTTTAGTAACATTAACAACCCCGCTACAGCAACTTTTATGCTCATTTCTTGTCTTTCAGGATTTATTCTGGGTTTTATTTTGTTTATTTGATGAAAATGAACAACAATACACACCATGGAAACATTTGTGTTTCATTTGTGTCGAGTTTGATTGTCACCTTGAAACCCAAAGTGGGGGGTATTGGCACTTTTCATGGAAAAATGTGAATAATTAAATTTTCTAAAAATGAAATAAATGCCTTCTATACACCTCAAACATACACTCTTAAACTGAAAATTGTTGTTTTTCGCCATATTTTTAGAAATTTGGGCTCTTTTAGTAACATTAACACTTGCGCTGAAGCATCTTTTATGCTCATTTCTTGTCTTTCACTATTTATTCTGGGTTTTATTTTGTTTATTTGATGAAAATGAACAACAATACACACCATGGAAACATTTTTGTTTGATATGTGGTGAGTGAGATTTTCACCTAGAACCCATAGGGGTGGGTATTGGCACTTTTCATAGAAAAATGTGAAAAATTAAATTTTCTAAAATTGAAATAAATGCCTTCTATACACCTCAAACATTCACTCTTAAACGGAAGATTGTGGTTTTTCGCAATATTTTTAGAAATTTGGGCTCTTTTAGTAACATTAACAACCCCGCTACAGCAACTTTTATGCTCATTTCTTGCCTTTCAGGATTTATTATGGGTTTAATTTTGTTTATTTAATGAAAATGAACAACAATACGCACCATGGAAACCTTTTTAATTGATTTGTGTCGAGTGAGATTTTCACCTACAACCCAAAGGAGGGGGTATTGGCCCTTTTCATGGAAAAATGGGAAAAAAACATTTTCTAAAAATGAAATAAATGCCTTCTATACACCTCAAACATTCACTCTTAAACTGAAAATTATTGTTTTTTCGCAATAATTTTTGAAATTTTGGCTCTTTAAGCAACATTAACACTTGCGCTGAAGCATCTTTTATGCTCATTTCTTGTCTTTCAGTATTTATTCTTGGTTTTATTTTGTTTATTTGATGAAATTGAACAACAATACACACCATGGAAACATTTTCTTTTGATTTGTGTCGAGTAAGATTTTCACCTAGAACCCAAAGGGGGGGTATTGGCACTTTTCATGGAAAAATGGGAAAAATTAAATTTTCTAAAAATAAAATAAATGCCTTTTATACACCTCAAACATTCACTCTAAAACTGAAAATTGTTGTTTTTCGCAATATTTTTAGAAATTTGGGCTCTTTTAGTAACATTAACACTTCCGCTGAAGCTTCTTTTATGCTCATTTCTTGTATTTCAGTATTTATTCTGGGTTTTATTTTTTTTATTTGATGAAAATGAACAACAATACAATTCATGGAAACATTTTTGTTTTTTTTGTGTCGAGTGAGATTTTCACCTAGAACCCAAAGGGGGGGTATTGGCACTTTTCATGGAAAAATGTGAAAAATTAAATTTTCTAAAAATGAAATAAATACCTTCTATACACCTCAAACATACACTCTTTAACTGAAAATTGTTGTTTTTCGCAATATTTTTAGAAATTTGGGCTCTTTTAGTAACATTAACACTTGCGCTGAAGCATCTTTTATGCTCATTTCTTGTCTTTCAGTATTTATTCTGGGTTTTATTTTGTTTATTTGATGAAAATGAACAACAATACACACCATGGAAACACTTTTGTTTGATATGTGTCGAGTGAGATTTTCACCTAGAACCCAAAGGGGTGGGAATTGGCACTTTTCATAGAAAATAGTGAAAAATTAAATTTTCTAAAATTGAAATAAATGCCTTCTATACACCTACAACATTCACTCTTAAAAAGAAGATTGAGGTTTTTCGCAATATTTTTAGAAATTTGGGCTCTTTTAGTAACATTAACAACCCCGCTGAAGCATCTTTTATGCTCATTTCTTGTCTTAAAGGATTTAATATGGGTTTAATTTTGTTTATTTAATGAAAATGAACAACAATACACACCATGGAAACATTTTTGTTTGATTTGTGTCAAGTGAGATTTTCACCTAGAACCCAAAGGGCACGGCAAAGAAGTATTGGCACTTTTCATGGAAAAATGTGAAAAAAAACATTTTCTAAAAATGAAATAAATGACTTTTATGCACCTCAAACATTCACTCTTAAACAGAAGATTGTTGTTTTTCGCAATATTTTTAGAAATTGGGGCTCTTTTAGTAACATTAACACTTGCGCTTAAGCATCTTTTATGCTCCCTTCTTGCCTTTCAGGATTTATTCTCGGTTTAATTTTGTTTAGTTGATAAAAATTAACCACAATACACACCATGGAAACATTTTTAATTGATTTGTGTCAAGTGAGATTTTCGACTAGAACCCAAAGGGGGGGTATTGGCACTTTTCATGGAAAAATGTGAAAAATTAAATTTTCTAAAAATGAAATAAATGCCTTCTATGCACCTGAAACATTCACTCTAAAACTGAAGATTGTTGTTTTTCGTAATATTTTAAGAAATTTTGGCTCTTTTAGTAACCTTAACACTTGAGCTGAAGCATCTTTTATGATCATTTCTTATCATTCAGGATTTGTTCTTGGTTTTACTTTGTTTATTTGATGAAAATGAGCAAAAATACACTCCATGGAAACATTTTTGTTTGATTTGTGTCGAGTGAGATTTTCACCTAGAACCCAAAGGGGTATTGGCACTTTTCAAGGAAAAATTTGAAAAATTAAATTTTCTAAAATTGAAATAAATGCCTTCTATACACCTCAAACATTCACTCTTAAACAGAAGATTGTGGTTTTTCGCAATATTTTTAGAAATTTGGGCTCTTTTAGTAATATTAACAACCCCGCTGAAGCAACTTTTATGCTCATTTCTTGCCTTTCAGGATTTATTATGGGTTTAACTTTGTTTATTTAATGAAAATGAACAACAATACGCACCATGGAAACCTTTTTATTTGATTTGTGTCGAGTGAGATTTTCACCTACAACCCAAAGGAGGGGGTATTGGCCCTTTTCATGGAAAAATGGGAAAAAAACATTTTCTAAAAATGAAATAAATGCCTTCTATACGCCTCAAACATTCACTCTAAATCTGAAAATTGTTGTTTTTCGCAATATTTTTAGAAATTTGGGCTCTTTTAGTAACATTAACACTTGCGCTGAAGCATCTTTTATGCTCATTTCTTGTCTTTCAGGATTTATTCTGGGTTTTATTTTGTTTATTTGATGAAAATGAACAACAATACACACCATGGAAACATTTTTGTTTGATTTGTGTCGAGTTAGATTTTCACCTAGAACCCAAAGGGGGGGTATTGGAACTTTTCATGGAAAAATGTGAAAAATTAAATTTTCTAAAAATGAAATAAATGCCTTCTATACACCTCAAACATTCACTCTTAAACTAAAAATTGTTGTTTTTCGAAATATTTTTAGAAATTTGGGCTCTTTTAGTAACATTAACACTTGCGCTGAAGCACCTTTTCTGCTCATTTCTTGTCTTTCAGGATTTATTCTGGGTTTTATTTTGTTTATTTGATGAAAATGAACAACAATACACACCATGGAAACATTTTTGTTTGATTTGTGACGAGTTAGATTTTTACGTAGAACCCAAAGGGGTGGGTATTGGCACTTTTCATGGAAAAATGTGAAAAATTAAATTTTCTAAAAATGAAATAAATGCCTTCTATACACCTCAAACATACACTCTTAAACTGAAAATTGTTGTTTTTCGCAATATTTTTAGAAATTTGGGCTATTTTAGTAACATTAACACTTGCGCTGAAGCATCTTTTATGCTCATTTCTTGCCTTTCAGGATTTATTATGGGTTTAATTTTGTTTATTTAATGAAAATGAACAACAATACGCACCATGGAAACCTTTTTATTTGATTTGTGTCGAGTGAGATTTTCACCTACAACCCAAAGGAGGGGGTATTGGCCCTTTTCATGGAAAAATGGGAAAAAAACATTTTCTAAAAATGAAATAAATGCCTTCTATACACCTCAAACTTTCACTCTTAATCTGAAAATTGTTGTTTTTCGCAATATTTTTAGAAATTTGGGCTCTTTTAGTAACATTAACACTTGCGCTGAAGCATCTTTTATGCTCATTTCTTGTCTTTCAGGATTTATTCTGGGTTTTATTTTGTTTATTTGATGAAAATGAACAACAATACACACCATGGAAACATTTTTGTTTGATTTGTGTCGAGTTAGATTTTCACCTAGAACCCAAAGGGGGGGTATTGGAACTTTTCATGGAAAAATGTGAAAAATTAAATTTTCTAAAAATGAAATAAATGCCTTCTATACAACTCAAACATTCACTCTTAAACTGAAAATTGTTGTTTTTCGAAATATTTTTAGAAATTTGGGCTCTTTTAGTAACATTAACACTTGCGCTGAAGCACCTTTTATGCTCATTTCTTGTCTTTCAGGATTTATTCTGGGTTTTATTTTGTTTATTTGATGAAAATGAACAACAATACACACCATGGAAACATATTTGTTTGTTTTGTGTCGAGTGAGATTTTCACCTAGAACCCAAAATGGGGGGGTATTGGCACTTTTCATGGAAAAATGTGAAAAATTAAATTTTCTAAAAATGAAATAAATGCCTTCTATACACCTCAAACATTCACTCTTAAACTGAAAATTATTGTTTTTCGCAATAATTTTAGAAATTTTGGCTCTTTTAGCAACATTAACACTTGCGCTGAAGCATCTTTTATGCTGATTTCGTCTTTCAGTTTTTTTCTTGGTTTTATTTTGTTTATTTGATGAAAATGAACAACAATACACACCATGGAAACATTTTTGTTTGATTTGTTTCGAGTAAGATTTTCACCTACAACCCAAAGGGGGGGTAATTGGCACTTTTCATGGAAAAATGGGAAAAATTAAATTTTCAAAAAATAAAATAAATGCCTTCTATACACCTCAAACATTCACTCTTAAACTGAAAATTGTTGTTTTTCGCAATATTTTTAGAAATTTGGACTCTTTTAGTAACATTAACACTTCCGCTGAAGCTTCTTTTATGCTCATTTCTTGTATTTCAGTATTTATTCTGGGTTTTATTTTGTTTATTTGATGAAAATGAACAAGAATACAATGGAAACATTTTTGTTTTATTTGTGTCGAGTGAGATTTTCACCTAGAACCCAAAGGGGGGGTATTGACACTTTTCATGGAAAAATGTGAAAAATTAAATTTTCTAAAAATGAAATAAATGCCTTCTATACACCTCAAACATACACTCTTAAACGGAAGATTGTGGTTTTTCGCAATATTTTTAGAAATTTGGGCTCTTTTAGTAACATTAACAACCCCGCTGAAGCAACTTTTATGCTCATTTCTTGCCTTTCAGGATTTATTATGGGTTTAATTTTGTTTATTTAATGAAAATGAACAACAATACGCACCATGGAAACCTTTTTATTTGATTTGTGTCGAGTGAGATTTTCACCTAGAACCCAAAGAGATTGGCACTTTTCATGGAAAAATGGGAAAAATTAAATTTTCTAAAAATAAAATAAATGCCCTCTATACACCTCAAACATTCACTCTTAAACTGAAAATTGTTGTTTTTCGCAATATTTTTAGAAATTTGGGCTCTTTAGGTAACATTAACACTTGCGCTGAAGCATCTTTTATGCTCATTTCTTGTCTTTCATTATTTATTCTGGGTTTTATTTTTTTTATTTGATGAAAATGAACAAAAATACACACCATGGAAACATTTTTGTTTGATATGTGTCGAGAGAGATTTTCACCTAGAACCCAAAGGGGGGGGAATTGGCACTTTTCAAAGAAAAATGTGAAAAATTAAATTTTCTAAAATTGTAATAAATGCCTTCTATACACCTCAAACATTCACTCTTAAAAAGAAGATTGTGGATTTTCGCAATATTTTTAGAAATTTGGGCTCTTTTAGTAACATTAACAACCCCGCTGAAGCAACTTTTATGCTCATTTCTTGCCTTTCAGGATTTATTCTGGGTTTAATTTTGTTTATTTAATGAAAATGAACAACAATACACACCATTGAAACATTTTTGTTTGATTTGTGTCAAGTGGGATTTTCACCTAGAACCCAAAGGGCACGGCAAAGGGGTATTGGCACTTTTCATGGAAAAATGTGAAAAAAAACATTTTCTAAAAATGAAATAAATGCCTTCTATGCACCTCAAACATTCACTCTTAAACAGAAGATTGTTGTTTTTCGCAATATTTTTAGAAATTTGGGCTCTTTTAGTAACATTAACAACCCCGCTGAAGCAACTTTTGTGCTGATTTCTTGTCTGTCAGGATTTATTCTGGGTTTTATTTTGTTTATTTGATGAAAATGAACAACAATACACACCATGGAAACATTTTTGTTTGATTTGTTTCGAGTTAGATTTTCACCTAGAACCCAAAGGGGGGTATTGGAACTTTTCATGGAAAAATGTGAAAAATTAAATTTTCTAAAAATGAAATAAATGCCTTCTATACACCTCAAACATTCACTCTTAAACTGAAAATTGTTGTTTTTCGCAATATTTTTAGAAATTTGGGCTCTTTTAGTAACATTAACCCTTCGCTGAAGCACCTTTTATGCTCATTTCTTGTCTTTCAGGATTTATTCTGGGTTTTATTTTGTTTATTTGATGAAAATGAACAACAATACACACCATGGAAAAATTTTGTTTTGATTTGTGTCGAGTGAGATTTTCACCTAGAACCCAAAGGGCACGGCAAAGGGGTATTGGCACTTTTCATAGAAAATAGTGAAAAATTAAATTTTCTAAATTTGAAATAAATGCCTTCTATACACCTCAAACATTCACTCTTAAACGGAAGATTGTGGTTTTTCGCAATATTTTTAGAAATTTGGGCCCTTTTAGTAACATTAACAACCCCGCTGAAGCAACTTTTATGCATATTTCTTGCCTTTCAGGATTTATTATGGGTTTAATTTTGTTTATTTAATGAAAATGAACAACAATACGCACCATGGAAACCTTTTTATTTGATTTGTGTCGGGTGAGATTTTCACCTACAACCCAAAGGAGGGGGTATTGGCCCTTTTCATGGAAAAATGGGAAAAAAACATTTTCTAAAAATGAAATAAATGCCTTCTATACACCTCAAACATTCACTCTTAATATAAAAATTGTTGTTTTTCGCAATATTTTTAGAAATTTGGGCTCTTTTAGTAACATTAACACTTGCGCTGAAGCATCTTTTATGCTCATTTCTTGTCTTTCAGGATTTATTCTGGGTTTTATTTTGTTTATTTGATGAAAATGAACAACAATACACACCATGGAAACATTTTTGTTTGATTTGTGTCGAGTTAGATTTTCACCTAGAACCCAAAGGGGGGGTATTGGAACTATTCATGGAAAAATGTGAAAAATTAAATTTTCTAAAAATGAAATAAATGCCTTCTATAAACCTCAAACATTCACTCTTAAACTGAAAATTGTTGTTTTTTCGAAATATTTTTAGAAATTTGGGCTATTTTAGTAACATTAACACTTGCGCTGAAGCACCTTTTATGTTCATTTCTTGTCTTTCAGGATTTATTCTGGGTTTTATTTTGTTTATTTGATGAAAATGAACAACAATACACACCATGGAAACATTTTTGTTTGATTTGTGTCGAGTTAGATTTTCACCTAGAACCCAAAGGGGGGGTATTGGAACTTTTCATGGAAAAATGTGAAAAATTAAATTTTCTAAAAATGAAATAAATGCCTTCTATACACCTCAAACATTCACTCTTAAACTGAAAATTGTTGTTTTTCGAAATATTTTTAGAAATTTGGGCTCTTTTAGTAACATTAACACTTGCGCTGAAGCACCTTTTCTGCTCATTTCTTGTATTTCAGGATTTATTCTGGGTTTTATTTTGTTTATTTGATGAAAATGAACAACAATACACACCATGGAAACATTTTTGTTTGATTTGTGACGAGTTAGATTTTTACGTAGAACCCAAAGGGGTGGGTATTGGCACTTTTCATGGAAAAATGTGAAAAATTAAATTTTCTAAAAATGAAATAAATGCCTTCTATACACCTCAAACATACACTCTTAAACTGAAAATTGTTGTTTTTCGCAATATTTTTAGAAATTTGGGCTATTTTAGTAACATTAACACTTGCGCTGAAGCATCTTTTATGCTCATTTCTTGCCTTTCAGGATTTATTATGGGTTTAATTTTGTTTATTTAATGAAAATGAACAACAATACGCACCATGGAAACCTTTTTATTTGATTTGTGTCGAGTGAGATTTTCACCTACAACCCAAAGGAGGGGGTATTGGCCCTTTTCATGGAAAAATGGGAAAAAAACATTTTCTAAAAATGAAATAAATGCCTTCTATACACCTCAAACTTTCACTCTTAATCTGAAAATTGTTGTTTTTCGCAATATTTTTAGAAATTTGGGCTCTTTTAGTAACATTAACACTTGCGCTGAAGCATCTTTTATGCTCATTTCTTGTCTTTCAGGATTTATTCTGGGTTTTATTTTGTTTATTTGATGAAAATGAACAACAATACACACCATGGAAACATTTTTGTTTGATTTGTGTCGAGTTAGATTTTCACCTAGAACCCAAAGGGGGGGTATTGGAACTTTTCATGGAAAAATGTGAAAAATTAAATTTTCTAAAAATGAAATAAATGCCTTCTATACAACTCAAACATTCACTCTTAAACTGAAAATTGTTGTTTTTCGAAATATTTTTAGAAATTTGGGCTCTTTTAGTAACATTAACACTTGCGCTGAAGCACCTTTTATGCTCATTTCTTGTCTTTCAGGATTTATTCTGGGTTTTATTTTGTTTTTTTGATGAAAATGAACAACAATACACACCATGGAAACATATTTGTTTGATTTGTGTCGAGTGAGATTTTCACCTAGAACCCAAAATGGGGGGGTATTGGCACTTTTCATGGAAAAATGTGAAAAATTAAATTTTCTAAAAATGAAATAAATGCCTTCTATACACCTCAAACATTCACTCTTAAACTGAAAATTATTGTTTTTCGCAATAATTTTAGAAATTTTGGCTCTTTAGGTAACATTAACACTTGCGCTGAAGCATCTTTTATGCTCATTTCTTGTCTTTCACTATTTATTCTGGGTTTTATTTTTTTTATTTGATGAAAATGAACAACAATACACACCATGGAAACATTTTTGTTTGATTTGTGTCGAGTGAGATTTTCACCTAGAACCCAAAGGGCACGGCAAAGGGGTATTGGCACTTTTCATAGAAAATAGTGAAAAATTAAATTTTCTAAATTTGAAATAAATGCCTTCTATACACCTCAAACATTCAGTCTTAAACGGAAGATTGTGGTTTTTCGCAATATTTTTAGAAATTTGGGCCCTTTTAGTAACATTAACAACCCCGCTGAAGCAACTTTTATGCTCATTTCTTGCCTTTCAGGATTTATTATGGGTTTAATTTTGTTTATTTAATGAAAATGAACAACAATACGCACCATGGAAACCTTTTTATTTGATTTGTGTCGGGTGAGATTTTCACCTACAACCCAAAGGAGGGGGTATTGGCCCTTTCCATGGAAAAATGGGAAAAAAACATTTTCTAAAAATGAAATAAATGCCTTTTATACACCTCAAACATTCACTCTTAATATAAAAATTGTTGTTTTTCGCAATATTTTTAGAAATTTGGGCTCTTTTAGTAACATTAACACTTGCGCTGAAGCATCTTTTATGCTCATTTCTTGTCTTTCAGGATTTATTCTGGGTTTTATTTTGTTTATTTGATGAAAATGAACAACAATACACACCATGGAAACATTTTTGTTTGATTTGTGTCGAGTTAGATTTTCACCTAGAACCCAAAGGGGGGGTATTGGAACTTTTCATGGAAAAATGTGAAAAATTAAATTTTCTAAAAATGAAATAAATGCCTTCTATAAACCTCAAACATTCACTCTTAAACTGAAAATTGTTGTTTTTCGAAATATTTTTAGAAATTTGGGCTATTTTAGTAACATTAACACTTGCGCTGAAGCACCTTTTATGTTCATTTCTTGTCTTTCAGGATTTATTCTGGGTTTTATTTTGTTTATTTGATGAAAATGAACAACAATACACACCATGGAAACATTTTTGTTTGATTTGTGTCGAGTTAGATTTTCACCTAGAACCCAAAGGGGGGGTATTGGAACTTTTCATGGAAAAATGTGAAAAATTAAATTTTCTAAAAATGAAATAAATGCCTTCTATACACCTCAAACATTCACTCTTAAACTGAAAATTGTTGTTTTTCGAAATATTTTTAGAAATTTGGGCTCTTTTAGTAACATTAACACTTGCGCTGAAGCACCTTTTCTGCTCATTTCTTGTATTTCAGGATTTATTCTGGGTTTTATTTTGTTTATTTGATGAAAATGAACAACAATACACACCATGGAAACATTTTTGTTTGATTTGTGACGAGTTAGATTTTTACGTAGAACCCAAAGGGGTGGGTATTGGCACTTTTCATGGAAAAATGTGAAAAATTAAATTTTCTAAAAATGAAATAAATGCCTTCTATACACCTCAAACATACACTCTTAAACTGAAAATTGTTGTTTTTCGCAATATTTTTAGAAATTTGGGCTATTTTAGTAACATTAACACTTGCGCTGAAGCATCTTTTATGCTCATTTCTTGCCTTTCAGGATTTATTATGGGTTTAATTTTGTTTATTTAATGAAAATGAACAACAATACGCACCATGGAAACCTTTTTATTTGATTTGTGTCGAGTGAGATTTTCACCTACAACCCAAAGGAGGGGGTATTGGCCCTTTTCATGGAAAAATGGGAAAAAAACATTTTCTAAAAATGAAATAAATGCCTTCTATACACCTCAAACTTTCACTCTTAATCTGAAAATTGTTGTTTTTCGCAATATTTTTAGAAATTTGGGCTCTTTTAGTAACATTAACACTTGCGCTGAAGCATCTTTTATGCTCATTTCTTGTTTTTCAGGATTTATTCTGGGTTTTATTTTGTTTATTTGATGAAAATGAACAACAATACACACCATGGAAACATTTTTGTTTGATTTGTGTCGAGTTAGATTTTCACCTAGAACCCAAAGGGGGGGTATTGGAACTTTTCATGGAAAAATGTGAAAAATTAAATTTTCTAAAAATGAAATAAATGCCTTCTATACAACTCAAACATTCACTCTTAAACTGAAAATTGTTGTTTTTCGAAATATTTTTAGAAATTTGGGCTCTTTTAGTAACATTAACACTTGCGCTGAAGCACCTTTTATGCTCATTTCTTGTCTTTCAGGATTTATTCTGGGTTTTATTTTGTTTATTTGATGAAAATGAACAACAATACACACCATGGAAACATATTTGTTTGATTTGTGTCGAGTGAGATTTTCACCTAGAACCCAAAATGGGGGGGTATTGGCACTTTTCATGGAAAAATGTGAAAAATTAAATTTTCTAAAAATGAAATAAATGCCTTCTATACACCTCAAACATTCACTCTTAAACTGAAAATTATTGTTTTTCGCAATAATTTTAGAAATTTTGGCTCTTTTAGCAACATTAACACTTGCGCTGAAGCATCTTTTATGCTGATTTCGTCTTTCAGTTTTTTTCTTGGTTTTATTTTGTTTATTTGACACCATGGAAACATTTTTGTTTGATTTGTTTCGAGTAAGATTTTCACCTACAACCCAAAGGGGGGGTAATTGGCACTTTTCATGGAAAAATGGGAAAAATTAAATTTTCAAAAAATAAAATAAATGCCTTCTATACACCTCAAACATTCACTCTTAAACTGAAAATTGTTGTTTTTCGCAATATTTTTAGAAATTTGGACTCTTTTAGTAACATTAACACTTCCGCTGAAGCTTTTTTTATGCTCATTTCTTGTATTTCAGTATTTATTCTGGGTTTTATTTTGTTTATTTGATGAAAATGAACAAGAATACAATGGAAACATTTTTGTTTTATTTGTGTCGAGTGAGATTTTCACCTAGAACCCAAAGGGGGGGTATTGACACTTTTCATGGAAAAAAGTGAAAAATTAAATTTTCTAAAAATGAAATAAATGCCTTCTATACACCTCAAACATACACTCTTAAACTGAAAATTGTTGTTTTTCGCAATATTTTTTAAAATTTGGGCTCTTTTAGTAACATTAACACTTGCGCTGAAGCATCTTTTATGCTCATTTCTTGTCTTTCACTATTTATTCTGGGTTTTATTTTGTTTATTTGATGAAAATGAACAACAATACACACCATGGAAACATTTTTGTTTGATTTGTGTCGAGTGAGATTTTCACCTAGAACCCAAAGAGATTGGCACTTTTCATGGAAAAATGGGAAAAATTAAATTTTCTAAAAATAAAATAAATGCCTTCTATACACCTCAAACATTCACTCTTAAAAAGAAGATTGTGGATTTTCGCAATATTTTTAGAAATTTGGGCTCTTTTAGTAACATTAACAACCCCGCTGAAGCAACTTTTATGCTCATTTCTTGCCTTTCAGGATTTATTCTGGGTTTAATTTTGTTTATTTAATGAAAATGAACAACAATACACACCATGGAAACATTTTTGTTTGATTTGTGTCAAGTGGGATTTTCACCTAGAACCCAAAGGGCACGGCAAAGGGGTATTGGCACTTTTCATGGAAAAATGTGAAAAAAAACATTTTCTAAAAATGAAATAAATGCCTTCTATGCACCACAAACATTCACTCTTAAACAGAAGATTGTTGTTTTTCGCAATATTTTTAGAAATTTGGGCTCTTTTAGTAACATTAACAACCCCGCTGAAGCAACTTTTGTGCTGATTTCTTGTCTGTCAGGATTTATTCTGGGTTTTATTTTGTTTATTTGATGAAAATGAACAACAATACACACCATGGAAACATTTTTGTTTGATTTGTTTCGAGTTAGATTTTCACCTAGAACCCAAAGGGGGGTATTGGAACTTTTCATGGAAAAATGTGAAAAATTAAATTTTCTAAAAATGAAATAAATGCCTTCTATACACCTCAAACATTCACTCTTAAACGGAAGATTGTGGTTTTTCGCAATATTTTTAGAAATTTGGGCCCTTTTAGTAACATTAACAACCCGCTGAAGCAACTTTTATGCTCATTTCTTGCCTTTCAGGATTTATTATGGGTTTAATTTTGTTTATTTAATGAAAATGAACAACAATACGCACCATGGAAACCTTTTTATTTGATTTGTGTCGGGTTAGATTTTCACCTACAACCCAAAGGAGGGGGTATTGGCCCTTTTCATGGAAAAATGGGAAAAAAACATTTTCTAAAAATGAAATAAATGCCTTCTATACACCTCAAACATTCACTCTTAATATAAAAATTGTTGTTTTTCGCAATATTTTTAGAAATTTGGGCTCTTTTAGTAACATTAACACTTGCGCTGAAGCATCTTTTATGCTCATTTCTTGTCTTTCAGGATTTATTCTGGGTTTTATTTTGTTTATTTGATGAAAATGAACAACAATACACACCATGGAAACATTTTTGTTTGATTTGTGTCGAGTTAGATTTTCACCTAGAACCCAAAGGGGGGGTATTGGAACTTTTCATGGAAAATTGTGAAAAATTAAATTTTCTAAAAATGAAATAAATGCCTTCTATAAACCTCAAACATTCACTCTTAAACTGAAAATTGTTGTTTTTCGAAATATTTTTAGAAATTTGGGCTATTTTAGTAACATTAACACTTGCGCTGAAGCACCTTTTATGTTCATTTCTTGTCTTTCAGGATTTATTCTGGGTTTTATTTTGTTTATTTGATGAAAATGAACAACAATACACACCATGGAAACATTTTTGTTTGATTTGTGTCGAGTTAGATTTTCACCTAGAACCCAAAGGAGGGGGTATTGGCCCTATTCATGGAAAAATGGGAAAAAAACATTTTCTTAAAATGAAATAAATGCCTTCTATACACCTCAAACATTCACTCTTAAACTGAAAAATTGTTGTTTTTCGCAATATTTTTAGAAAATTGGGCTCTTTTAGTAACATTAACACTTGCGCTGAAGCATCTTTTATGCTCATTTCTTGCCTTTCAGGATTTATTATGGGTTTAATTTTGTTTATTTAATGAAAATGAACAACAATACGCACCATGGAAACCTTTTTATTTGATTTGTGTCGAGTGAGATTTTCACCTACAACCCAAAGGAGGGGGTATTGGCCCTTTTCATGGAAAAATGGGAAAAAAAACATTTTCTAAAAATGAAATAAATGCCTTCTATACACCTCAAACTTTCACTCTTAAACTGAAAATTGTTGTTTTTCGCAATATTTTTAGAAATTTGGGCTCTTTTAGTAACATTAACACTTCCGCTGAAGCTTCTTTAATGCTCATTTCTTGTATTTCAGTATTTATTCTGGGTTTTATTTTGTTTATTTGATGAAAATGAACAACAATACAATGAAAACATTTTTGTTTTATTTGTGTCGAGTGAGATTTTCACCTAGAAACCAAAGGGGGGGTATTGGCACTTTTCATGGAAAAATGTGAAAAATTAAATTTTCTAAAAATGAAATAAATGCCTTCTATACACCTCAAACATTCACTCTAAAACTGAAAATTGTTGTTTTTCGCAATATTTTTAGAAATTTGGGCTCTTTTAGTAACATTAACACTTGCGCTGAAGCATCTTTTATGCTCATTTCTTGTCTTTCACTATTTATTCTGGGTTTTATTTTGTTTATTTGATGAAAATGAACAACAATACACACCATGGAAACATTTTTGTTTGATATGTGTCGAGTGAGATTTTCACCTAGAACCCAAAGGGGTGGGAATTGGCACTTTTCATAGAAAATAGTAAAAAATTAAATTTTCTAAAATTGAAATAAATGCCTTCTATACACCTCAAACATTCACTCTTAAAAAGAAGATTGTGGTTTTTCGCAATATTTTTAGAAAAAATTGGCTCTTTTAGTAACATTAACAACCCCGCTGAAGCATCTTTTATGCTCATTTCTTGTCTTTCAGGATTTAATATGGGTTTAATTTTGTTTATTTAATGAAAATGAACAACAATACACACCATGGAAACATTTTTGTTTGATTTGTGTCAAGTGAGATTTTCACCTAGAACCAGAAGGGCACGGCAAAGGGGTATTGGCACTTTTCATGGAAAAAATGTGAAAAAACATTTTCTAAAAATGAAATAAATGCCTTTTATGCACCTCAAACATTCACTCTTAAATAGAAGATTGTTGTTTTTCGCAATATTTTTAGAAATTTGGGCTCTTTTAGTAACATTAACACTTGCGCTAAGCATCTTTTATGCTCATTTCTTGTCTTTCACTATTTATTCTGGGTTTTATTTTTTTTATTTGATGAAAATGAACAACAATACACACCATGGAAACATTTTTGTTTGATATTATTCGAGAGAGATTTTCACCTAGAACCCAAAGGGGTGGGAATTGGCACTTTTCAAAGAAAAATGTGAAAAATTAAATTTTCTAAAATTGTAATAAATGCCTTCTATACACCTCAAACATTCACTCTTAAAAAGGAAGATTGTGGATTTTCGCAATATTTTTAGAAATTTGGGCTCTTTTAGTAACATTAACAACCCCGCTGAAGCAACTTTTATGCTCATTTCTTGCCTTTCAGGATTTATTCTGGGTTTAATTTTGTTTATTTAATGAAAATGAACAACAATACACACCATGGAAACATTTTTGTTTGATTTGTGTCAAGTGGGATTTTCACCTAGAACCCAAAGGGCACGGCAAAGGGGTATTGGCACTTTTCATGGAAAAATGTGAAAAAAAAACATTTTCTAAAAATGAAATAAATGCCTTCTATGCACCTCAAACATTCACTCTTAAACAGAAGATTGTTGTTTTTTGCAATATTTTTAGAAATTTGGGCTCTTTTAGTAACATTAACAACCCCGCTGAAGCAACTTTTGTGCTGATTTCTTGTCTGTCAGGATTTATTTTGGGTTTTATTTTGTTTATTTGATGAAAATGAACAACAATACACACCATGGAAACATTTTTGTTTGATTTGTTTCGAGTTAGATTTTCACCTAGAACCCAAAGGGGGGTATTGGAACTTTTCATGGAAAAATGTGAAAAATTAAATTTTCTAAAAATGAAATAAATGCCTTCTATACACCTCAAACATTCACTCTTAAACTGAAAATTGTTGTTTTTCGCAATATTTTTAGAAATTTGGGCTCTTTTAGTAACATTAACCCTTCGCTGAAGCACCTTTTATGCTCATTTCTTGTCTTTCAGGATTTATTCTGGGTTTTATTTTGTTTATTTGATGAAAATGAACAACAATACACACCATGGAAAAATTTTGTTTTGATTTGTGTCGAGTGAGATTTTCACCTAGAACCCAAAGGGCACGGCAAAGGGGTATTGGCACTTTTCATAGAAAATAGTGAAAAATTAAATTTTCTAAATTTGAAATAAATGCCTTCTATACACCTCAAACATTCACTCTTAAACGGAAGATTGTGGTTTTTCGCAATATTTTTAGAAATTTGGGCTCTTTTAGTAACATTAACAACCCCGCTGAAGCAACTTTTATGCTCATTTCTTGCCTTTCAGGATTTATTATGGGTTTAATTTTGTTTATTTAATGAAAATGAACAACAATACGCACCATGGAAACCTTTTTATTTGATTTGTGTCGGGTGAGATTTTCACCTACAACCCAAAGGAGGGGGTATTGGCCATTTTCATGGAAAAATGGGAAAAAAACATTTTCTAAAAATGAAATAAATGCCTTCTATACACCTCAAACATTCACTCTTAATATAAAATTGTTGTTTTTCGCAATATTTTTAGAAATTTGGGCTCTTTTAGTAACATTAACACTTGCGCTGAAGCATCTTTTATGCTCATTTCTTGTCTTTCAGGATTTATTCTGGGTTTTATTTTGTTTATTTGATGAAAATGAACAAAAATACACACCATGGAAACATTTTTGTTTGATTTGTGTCGAGTTAGATTTTCACCTAGAACCCAAAGGGGGGGTATTGGAACTTTTCATGGAAAAATGTGAAAAATTAAATTTTCTAAAAATGAAATAAATGCCTTCTATAAACCTCAAACATTCACTCTTAAACTGAAAATTGTTGTTTTTCGAAATATTTTTAGAAATTTGGGCTATTTTAGTAACATTAACACTTGCGCTGAAGCACCTTTTATGTTCATTTCTTGTCTTTCAGGATTTATTCTGGGTTTTATTTTGTTTATTTGATGAAAATGAACAACAATACACACCATGGAAACATATTTGTTTGATTTGTGTCGAGTGAGATTTTCACCTAGAACCCAAAGGGGGGGGTATTGGCACTTTTCATGGAAAAATGTGAAAAATTAAATTTTCTAAAAATGAAATAAATGCCTTCTATACACCTCAAACATTCACTCTAAAACTGAAAATTGTTGTTTTTCGCAATAATTTTAGAAATTTTGGCTCTTTTAGCAACATTAACACTTGCGCAGAAGCATCTTTTATGCTGATTTCGTCTTTCAGTTTTTTTCTTGGTTTTATTTTGTTTATTTGATGAAAATGAACAACAATACACACCATGGAAACATTTTTGTTTGATTTGTGTCGAGTAAGATTTTCACCTAGAACCCAAAGGGGGGGGTATTGGCACTTTTCATGGAAAAATGGGAAAAATTAAATTTTCTAAAAATAAAATAAATGCCTTCTATACACCTCAAACATTCACTCTTAAACAGAAAATTGTTGTTTTTCGCAATATTTTTAGAAATTTGGGCTCTTTTAGTAACATTAACACTTCCGCTGAAGCTTCTTTTATGCTCATTTCTTGTATTTCAGTATTTATTCTGGGTTTTATTTTGTTTATTTGATGAAAATGAACAACAATACACACCATGGAAACATTTTTGTTTGATTTGTGTCGAGTAAGATTTTCACCTAGAACCCAAAGGGGGGGTAATTGGCACTTTTCATGGAAAAATGGAAAAATTAAATTTTCTAAAAATAAAATAAATGCCTTCTATACACCTCAAACATTCACTCTTAAACTGAAAATTGTTGTTTTTCGCAATATTTTTAGAAATTTGGGCTCTTTTAGTAACATTAACACTTCCGCTGAAGCTTCTTTTATGCTCATTTCTTGTATTTCAGTATTTATTCTGGGTTTTATTTTGTTTATTTGATGAAAATGAACAACAATACAATGAAAACATTTTTGTTTTATTTGTGTCGAGTGAGATTTTCACCTAGAAACCAAAGGGGGGGTATTGGCACTTTTCATGGAAAAATGTGAAAAATTAAATTTTCTAAAAATGAAATAAATGCCTTCTATACACCTCAAACATTCACTCTAAAACTGAAAATTGTTGTTTTTCGCAATATTTTTAGAAATTTGGGCTCTTTTAGTAACATTAACACTTGCGCTGAAGCATCTTTTATGCTCATTTCTTGTCTTTCACTATTTATTCTGGGTTTTATTTTGTTTATTTGATGAAAATGAACAACAATACACACCATGGAAACATTTTTGTTTGATATGTGTCGAGTGAGATTTTCACCTAGAACCCAAAGGGGTGGGAATTGGCACTTTTCATAGAAAATAGTAAAAAATTAAATTTTCTAAAATTGAAATAAATGCCTTCTATACACCTCAAACATTCACTCTTAAAAAGAAGATTGTGGTTTTTCGCAATATTTTTAGAAATTTGGGCTCTTTTAGTAACATTAACAACCCCGCTGAAGCATCTTTTATGCTCATTTCTTGTCTTTCAGGATTTAATATGGGTTTAATTTTGTTTATTTAATGAAAATGAACAACAATACACACCATGGAAACATTTTTGTTGATTTGTGTCAAGTGAGATTTTCACCTAGAACCAGAAGGGCACGGCAAAGGGGTATTGGCACTTTTCATGGAAAAATGTGAAAAAAAACATTTTCTAAAAATGAAATAAATGCCTTTTATGCACCTCAAACATTCACTCTTAAACAGAAGATTGTTGTTTTTCGCAATATTTTTAGAAATTTGGGCTCTTTTAGTAACATTAACACTTGCGCTTAAGAATCTTTTATGCATCCTTCTTGCCTTTCAGGATTTATTCTGGGTTTAATTTTGTTTAGTTGATGAAAATGAACAACAATACACACCATGGAAACATTTTTGTTTGATTTGTGTCGAGTGAGATTTTCACCTAGAACTCAAAGGGGGGGGTATTGGCACTTTTCATGGAAAAATGTGAAAAAATTAAATTTTCTAAAATTGAAATAAATGCCTTCTATACACCTGAAACATTCACTCTTAAACAGAAGATTGTGGTTTTTCGCAATATTTTTAGAAATTTGGGCTCTTTTAGTAACATTAACAACCCCGCTGAAGCAACTTTTGTGCTGATATCTTGTCTTTCAGGATTTATTCTGGGTTTTATTTTGTTTATTTGATGAAAATGAACAACAATACACACCATGGAAACATTTTTGTTTGATTTGTTTCGAGTAAGATTTTCACCTAGAACCCAAAGGGGGGGTAATTGGCACTTTTCATGGAAAAATGGGAAAAATTAAATTTTCTAAAAATAAAATAAATGCCTTCTATACACCTCAAACATTCACTCTTAAACTGAAAATTGTTTTTTTTCGCAATATTTTTAGAAATTTGGACTCTTTTAGTAACATTAACACTTCCGCTGAAGCTTCTTTTATGCTCATTTCTTGTATTTCAGTATTTATTCTGGGTTTTATTTTGTTTATTTGATGAAAATGAACAACAATACAATGGAAACATTTTTGTTTTATTTGTGTCGAGTGAGATTTTCACCTAGAACCCAAAGATGGGGTATTGACACTTTTCATGGAAAAATGTGAAAAATTAAATTTTCTAAAAATGAAATAAATGCCTTCTATACACCTCAAACATACACTCTTAAACTGAAAATTGTTGTTTTTCGCAATATTTTTAGAAATTTGGGCTCTTTTAGTAATTCCGAAGAAACTGCGGGAGATGCCGCAACAGTAACTTTTAACGGAGTCATCCGCTAATGTGCATTTTAATGCAACAATTTCAGAGCGTAAAAATCATTCGCCTTGACTGGGACTCGAACCCAGATCCCTCAATATCCGGTCGAGTGCTTTAGCCACTTAAGCTACCGAGGCGTCCTCTTTTAGTAACATTAACACTTGCGCTGAAGCATCTTTTATGCTCATTTCTTGTCTTTCACTATTTATTCTGGGTTTTATTTTGTTTTTTTGATGAAAATGAACAACAATACACACCATGGAAACATTTTTGTTTGATTTGTGTCGAGTGAGATTTTCACCTAGAACCCAAAGAGATTGGCACTTTTCATGGAAAAATGGGAAAAATTAAATTTTCTAAAAATAAAATAAATGCCTTCTATACACCTCAAACATTCACTCTTAAACTGAAAATTGTTGTTTTTCGCAATATTTTTAGAAATTTGGGCTCTTTTAGTAACATTAACACTTCCGCTGAAGCTTCTTTTATACTCATTTCTTGTATTTCAGTATTTATTATGGGTTTTATTTTGTATATTTGATGAAAATGAACAACAATACACATCATGGAAACATTTTTGTTTTATTTGTGTCGAGTGAGTTTTTCACCTAGAACCCAAAGGGGGGGTATTGGCACTTTTCATGGAAAAATGTGAAATATTAAATTTTCAAAAAATGAAATAAATGCCTTCTATACACCTCAAACATACACTCTTAAACTGAAAATTGTTGTTTTTCGCAATATTTTTAGAAATTTGGGCTCTTTTAGTAACATTAACACTTGCGCTGAAGCATCTTTTATGCTCATTTCTTGTCTTTCACTATTTATTCTGGGTTTTATTTTTTTTATTTGATGAAAATGAACAACAATACACACCATGGAAACATTTTTGTTTGATATGTGTCGAGAGAGATTTTCACCTAGAACCCAAAGAGGTGGGAATTGGCACTTTTCAAAGAAAAATGTGAAAAATTAAATTTTCTAAAATTGTAATAAATGCCTTCTATACACCTCAAACATTCACTCTTAAAAAGAAGATTGTGGATTTTCGCAATATTTTTAGAAATTTGGGCTCTTTTAGTAACATTAACAACCCCGCTGAAGCAACTTTTATGCTCATTTCTTGCCTTTCAGGATTTATTCTGGGTTTAATTTTGTTTATTTAATGAAAATGAACAACAATACACACCATGGAAACATTTTTGTTTGATTTGTGTCAAGTGGGATTTTCACCTAGAACCCAAAGGGCACGGCAAATGGGTATTGGCACTTTTCATGGAAAAATGTGAAAAAAAACATTTTCTAAAAATGAAATAAATGCCTTCTATGCACCTCAAACATTCACTCTTAAACAGAAGATTGTTGTTTTTCGCAATATTTTTAGAAATTTGGGCTCTTTTAGTAACATTAACAACCCCGCTGAAGCAACTTTTGTGCTGATTTCTTGTCTGTCAGGATTTATTCTGGGTTTTATTTTGTTTATTTGATGAAAATGAACAACAATACACACCATGGAAACATTTTTGTTTGATTTGTTTCGAGTTAGATTTTCACCTAGAACCCAAAGGGGGGTATTGGAACTTTTCATGGAAAAATGTGAAAAATTAAATTTTCTAAAAATGAAATAAATGCCTTCTATACACCTCAAACATTCACTCTTAAACTGAAAATTGTTGTTTTTCGCAATATTTTTAGAAATTTGGGCTCTTTTAGTAACATTAACCCTTCGCTGAAGCACCTTTTATGCTCATTTCTTGTCTTTCAGGATTTATTCTGGGTTTTATTTTGTTTATTTGATGAAAATGAACAACAATACACACCATGGAAAAATTTTGTTTTGATTTGTGTCGAGTGAGATTTTCACCTGGAACCCAAAGGGCACGGCAAAGGGGTATTGGCACTTTTCATAGAAAATAGTGAAAAATTAAATTTTCTAAATTTGAAATAAATGCCTTCTATACACCTCAAACATTCACTCTTAAACGGAAGATTGTGGTTTTTCGCAATATTTTTAGAAATTTGGGCTCTTTTAGTAACATTAACAACCCCGCTGAAGCAACTTTTATGCTCATTTCTTGCCTTTCAGGATTTATTATGGGTTTAATTTTGTTTATTTAATGAAAATGAACAACAATACGCACCATGGAAACCTTTTTATTTGATTTGTGTCGGGTGAGATTTTCACCTACAACCCAAAGGAGGGGGTATTGGCCCTTTTCATGGAAAAATGGGAAAAAAACATTTTCTAAAAATGAAATAAATGCCTTCTATACACCTCAAACATTCACTCTTAAACTGAAAATTGTTGTTTTTTCGCAATATTTTTAGAAATTTGGGCTCTTTTAGTAACATTAACACTTGCGCTGAAGCATCTTTTATGCTCATTTCTTGTCTTTCAGGATTTATTCTGGGTTTTATTTTGTTTATTTGATGAAAATGAACAACAATACACACCATGGAAACATTTTTGTTTGATTTGTGTCGAGTTAGATTTTCACCTAGAACCCAAAGGGGGGGTATTGGAACTTTTCATGGAAAAATGTGAAAAATTAAATTTTCTAAAAATGAAATAAATGCCTTCTATAAACCTCAAACATTCACTCTTAAACTGAAAATTGTTGTTTTTCGAAATATTTTTAGAAATTTGGGCTATTTTAGTAACATTAACACTTGCGCTGAAACACCTTTTATGTTCATTTCTTGTCTTTCAGGATTTATTCTGGGTTTTATTTTGTTTATTTGATGAAAATGAACAACAATACACACCATGGAAACATATTTGTTTGATTTGTGTCGAGTGAGATTTTCACCTAGAACCCAAAAGGGGGGGGTATTGGCACTTTTCATGGAAAAATGTGAAAAATTAAATTTTCTAAAAATGAAATAAATGCCTTCTATACACCTCAAACATTCACTCTAAAACTGAAAATTGTTGTTTTTCGCAATAATTTTAGAAATTTTGGCTCTTTTAGCAACATTAACACTTGCGCAGAAGCATCTTTTATGCTGATTTCGTCTTTCAGTTTTTTTCTTGGTTTTATTTTGTTTATTTGATGAAAATGAACAACAATACACACCATGGAAACATTTTTGTTTGATTTGTGTCGAGTAAGATTTTCACCTAGAACCCAAAGGGGGGGGTATTGGCACTTTTCATGGAAAAATGGGAAAAATTAAATTTTCTAAAAATAAAATAAATGCCTTCTATACACCTCAAACATTCACTCTTAAACAGAAAATTGTTGTTTTTCGCAATATTTTTAGAAATTTGGGCTCTTTTAGTAACATTAACACTTCCGCTGAAGCTTCTTTAATGCTCATTTCTTGTATTTCAGTATTTATTCTGGGTTTTATTTTGTTTATTTGATGAAAATGAACAACAATACACACCATGGAAACATTTTTGTTTGATTTGTGTCGAGTAAGATTTTCACCTAGAACCCAAAGGGGGGGTATTTGGCACTTTTCATGGAAAAATGGGAAAAATTAAATTTTCTAAAAATAAAATAAATGCCTTCTATACACCTCAAACATTCACTCTTAAACTGAAAATTGTTGTTTTTCGCAATATTTTTAGAAATTTGGGCTCTTTTAGTAACATTAACACTTCCGCTGAAGCTTCTTTTATGCTCATTTCTTGTATTTCAGTATTTATTCTGGGTTTTATTTTATTTATTTGATGAAAATGAACAACAATACAATGAAAACATTTTTGTTTTATTTGTGTCGAGTGAGATTTTCACCTAGAAACCAAAGGGGGGGTATTGGCACTTTTCATGGAAAAATGTGAAAAATTAAATTTTCTAAAAATGAAATAAATGCCTTCTATACACCTCAAACATACACTCTTAAACTGAAAATTGTTGTTTTTCGCAATATTTTTAGAAATTTGGGCTCTTTTAGTAACATTAACACTTGCGCTGAAGCATCTTTTATGCTCATTTCTTGTCTTTCACTATTTATTCTGGGTTTTATTTTGTTTATTTGATGAAAATGAACAACAATACACACCATGGAAACATTTTTGTTTGATATGTGTCGAGTGAGATTTTCACCTAGAACCCAAACGGGTGGGAATTGGCACTTTTCATAGAGAATAGTGAAAAATTAAATTTTCTAAAATTGAAATAAATGCCTTCTATACACCTCAAACATTCACTCTTAAAAAGAAGATTGTGGTTTTTCGCAATATTTTTAGAAATTTGGGCTCTTTTAGTAACATTAACAACCCCGCTGAAGCATCTTTTATGCTCATTTCTTGTCTTTCAGGATTTAATATGGGTTTAATTTTGTTTATTTAATGAAAATGAACAACAATACACACCATGGAAACATTTTTGTTTGATTTGTGTCAAGTGAGATTTTCACCTAGAACCAGAAGGGCACGGCAAAGGGGTATTGGCACTTTTCATGGAAAAATGTGAAAAAAAACATTTTCTAAAAATGAAATAAATGCCTTTTATGCACCTCAAACATTCACTCTTAAACAGAAGATTGTTGTTTTTCGCAATATTTTTAGAAATTTGGGCTCTTTTAGTAACATTAACACTTGCGCTTAAGAATCTTTTATGCATCCTTCTTGCCTTTCAGGATTTATTCTGGGTTTAATTTTGTTTAGTTGATGAAAATGAACAACAATACACACCATGGAAACATTTTTGTTTGATTTGTGTCGAGTGAGATTTTCACCTAGAACTCAAAGGGGGGGGTATTGGCACTTTTCATGGAAAAATGTGAAAAAATTAAATTTTCTAAAATTCAAATAAATGCCTTCTATACACTTGAAACATTCACTCTTAAACAGAAGATTGTGGTTTTTCGCAATATTTTTAGAAATTTGGGCTCTTTTAGTAACATTAACAACCCCGCTGAAGCAACTTTTGTGCTGATATCTTGTCTTTCAGGATTTATTCTGGGTTTTATTTTGTTTATTTGATGAAAATGAACAACAATACACACCATGGAAACATTTTTGTTTGATTGGTGTCGAGTTAGATTTTCACCTAGAACCCAAAGGGGGGTATTTGAACTTTTCATGGAAAAATGTGAAAAATTAAATTTTCTAAAAATGAAATAAATGCCTTCTATACACCTCAAACATTCACTCTTAAACTGAAAATTGTTTTTTTTCGCAATAATTTTAGAAATTTTGGCTCTTTTAGTAACATTAACCCTTGCGCTGAAGCATCTTTTATGCTCATTTCTTGTCTTTCACTATTTATTCTGGGTTTTATTTTGTTTATTTGATGAAAATGAAAAACAATACACACCATGGAAACATTTTTGTTTGATTTGTGTCGAGTGAGATTTTCACCTAGAACCCAAAGAGATTGGCACTTTTCATGGAAAAATGGGAAAAATTAAATTTTCTAAAAATTAAATAAATGCCTTCTATACACCTCAAACATTCACTCTAAAACTGAAAATTGTTGTTTTCCGCAATATTTTTAGAAATTTGGGCTCTTTTAGTAACATTAACACTTCCGCTGAAGCTTCTTTTATACTCATTTCTTGTATTTCAGTATTTATTATGGGTTTTATTTTGTATATTTGATGAAAATGAACAACAATACACATCATGGAAACATTTTTGTTTTATTTGTGTCGAGTGAGATTTTCACCTAGAACCCAAAGGGGGGGTATTGGCACTTTTCATGGAAAAATGTGAAAAATTAAATTTTCTAAAAATGAAATAAATGTCTTCTATACACCTCAAACATACACTCTTAAACTGGAAATTGTTGTTTTTCGCAATATTTTTAGAAATTTGGGCTCTTTCAGTAACATTAACACTTGCGCTGAAGCATCTTTTATGCTCATTTCTTGTCTTTCACTATTTATTCTGGGTTTTATTTTGTTTATTTGATGAAAATGAACAACAATACACACCATGGAAACATTTTTGTTTGATATGTGTCGAGAGAGATTTTCACCTAGAACCCAAAGGGGTGGGAATTGGCACTTTTCAAAGAAAAATGTGAAAAATTAAATTTTCTAAAATTGTAATAAATGCCTTCTATACACCTCAAACATTCACTCTTAAAAAGAAGATTGTGGTTTTTCGCAATATTTTTAGAAATTTGGGCTCTTTTAGTAACATTAACAACCCCGCTGAAGAATCTTTTACGCTCATTTCTTGTCTTTCAGGATTTAATATGGGTTTAATTTTGTTTATTTAATGAAAATGAACAACAATACACACCATGGAAACATTTTTGTTTGATTTGTGTGAAGTGAGATTTTCACCTAGAACCCAAAGGGCACGGCAAAGGGGTATTGGCACTTTTCATGGAAAAATGTGAAAAAAAACATTTTCTAAAAATGAAATAAATGCCTTTTATGCACCTCAAACATTCACTCTTAAACAGAAGATTGTTGTTTTTCGCAATATTTTTAGAAATTTGGGATCTTTTAGTAACATTAACACTTGCGCTTAAGCATCTTTTATGCTCCCTTCTTGCCTTTCAGGATTTATTCTGGGTTTAATTTTGTTTAGTTGATGAAATGAACAGCAATACACACCATGGAAAAATTTTTGTTTGATTTGGGTAGAGTGAGATTTTCACCTAGAACCCAAAGGGGGGGGTATTGGACTTTTCATGGAAAAATGTGAAAAATTAAATTTTCTAAAATTGAAATAAATGCCTTCTATACACCTCAAACATTCACTCTTAAACAGAAGATTGTGGTTTTTCGCAATATTTTTAGAAATTTGGGCTCTTTTAGTAACATTAACAACCCCGCTGAAGCAACTTTTGTGCTGATTTCTTGTCTGTCAGGATTTATTCTGGGTTTTATTTTGTTTATGTGATGAAAATGAACAACAATACACACCATGGAAACATTTTTGTTTGATATGTGTCGAGTGAGATTTTCACCTGGAACCCAAAGGGGTGGGAATTGGCACTTTTCATAGAAAATAGTGAAAAATTAAATTTTCTAAAATTGAAATAAATGCCTTCTATACACCTCAAACATTCACTCTTAAAAAGAAGATTGTGGTTTTTCGCAATATTTTTAGAAATTTGGGCTCTTTTAGTAACATTAACAACCCCGCTGAAGCATCTTTTATGCTCATTTCTTGTCTTTCAGGATTTAATATGGGTTTATTTTGTTTATTTAATGAAAATGAACAACAATACACACCATGGAAACATTTTTGTTTGATTTGTGTCAAGTGAGATTTTCACCTAGAACCAGAAGGGCACGGCAAAGGGGTATTGGCACTTTTCATGGAAAAATGTGAAAAAAAATTTTTTCTAAAAATGAAATAAATGCCTTTTATGCACCTCAAACATTCACTCTTAAACAGAAGATTGTTGTTTTTCGCAATATTTTTAGAAATTTGGGCTCTTTTAGTAACATTAACACTTGCGCTTAAGAATCTTTTATGCATCCTTCTTGCCTTTCAGGATTTATTCTGGGTTTAATTTTGTTTAGTTGATGAAAATGAACAACAATACACACCATGGAAACATTTTTGTTTGATTTGTGTCGAGTGAGATTTTCACCTAGAACTCAAAGGGGGGGTATTGGCACTTTTCATGGAAAAATGTGAAAAAATTAAATTTTCTAAAATTGAAATAAATGCCTTCTATACACCTGAAACATTCACTCTTAAACAGAAGATTGTGGTTTTTCGCAATATTTTTAGAAATTTGGGCTCTTTTAGTAACATTAACAACCCCGCTGAAGCAACTTTTGTTCTGATATCTTGTCTTTCAGGATTTATTCTGGGTTTTATTTTGTTTATTTGATGAAAATGAACAACAATACACACCATGGAAACATTTTTGTTTGATTGGTGTCGAGTTAGATTTTCACCTAGAACCCAAAGGGGGGTATTGGAACTTTTCTTGGAAAAATGTGAAAAATTAAATTTTCTAAAAATGAAATAAATGCCTTCTATACACCTCAAACATTCACTCTTAAACTGAAAATTGTTTTTTTTCGCAATAATTTTAGAAATTTTGGCTCTTTTAGTAACATTAACCCTTGCGCTGAAGCATCTTTTATGCTCATTTCTTGTCTTTCACTATTTATTCTGGGTTTTATTTTGTTTATTTGATGAAAATGAACAACAATACACACCATGGAAACATTTTTGTTTGATTTCTGTCGAGTGAGATTTTCACCTAGAACCCAAAGAGATTGGCACATTTCATGGAAAAATGGGAAAAATTAAATTTTCTAAAAATTAAATAAATGCCTTCTATACACCTCAAACATTCACTCTAAAACTGAAAATTGTTGTTTTCCGCAATTTTTTTAGAAATTTGGGCTCTTTTAGTAACATTAACACTTCCGCTGAAGCTTCTTTTATACTCATTTCTTGTATTTCAGTATTTATTATGGGTTTTATTTTGTATATTTGATGAAAATGAACAACAATAACCATCATGGAAACATTTTTGTTTTATTTGTGTCGAGTGAGATTTTCACCTAGAACCCAAAGGGGGGGTATTGGCACTTTTCATGGAAAAATGTGAAAAATTAAATTTTCTAAAAATGAAATAAATGTCTGCTATACACCTCAAACATACACTCTTAAACTGAAAATTGTTTTTTTCGCAATATTTTTAGAAATTTGGGCTCTTTCAGTAACATTAACACTTGCGCTGAAGCATCTTTTATGCTCATTTCTTGTCTTTCACTATTTATTCTGGGTTTTATTTTGTTTATTTGATGAAAATGAACAACAATACACACCATGGAAACATTTTTGTTTGATATGTGTCGAGAGAGATTTTCACCTAGAACCCAAAGGGGTGGGAATTGGCACTTTTCAAAGAAAAATGTGAAAAATTAAATTTTCTAAAATTGTAATAAATGCCTTCTATACACCTCAAACATTCACTCTTAAAAAGAAGATTGTGGTTTTTCGCAATATTTTTAGAAATTTGGGCTCTTTTAGTAACATTAACAACCCCGCTGAAGAATCTTTTATGCTCATTTCTTGTCTTTCAGGATTTAATATGGGTTTAATTTTGTTTATTTAATGAAAATGAACAACAATACACACCATGGAAACATTTTTGTTTGATTTGTGTGAAGTGAGATTTTCACCTAGAACCCAAAGGGCACGGCAAAGGGGTATTGGCACTTTTCATGGAAAAATGTGAAAAAAAACATTTTCTAAAAATGAAATAAATGCCTTTTATGCACCTCAAACATTCACTCTTAAACAGAAGATTGTTGTTTTTCGCAATATTTTTAGAAATTTGGGATCTTTTAGTAACATTTACACTTGCGCTTAAGCATCTTTTATGCTCCCTTCTTGCCTTTCAGGATTTATTCTGGGTTTAATTTTGTTTAGTTGATGAAATGAACAGCAATACACACCATGGAAACATTTTTGTTTGATTTGGGTAGAGTGAGATTTTCACCTAGAACCCAAAGGGGGGGGTATTGGACTTTTCATGGAAAAATGTGAAAAATTAAATTTTCTAAAATTGAAATAAATGCCTTCTATACCCCTAAAACATTCACTCTTAAACAGAAGATTGTGGTTTTTCGCAATATTTTTAGAAATTTGGGCTCTTTTAGTAACATTAACAACCCCGCTGAAGCAACTTTTGTGCTGATTTCTTGTCTGTCAGGATTTATTCTGGGTTTTATTTTGTTTATTTGATGAAAATGAACAACAATACACACCATGGAAACATTTTTGTTTGATTGTGTCGAGTTAGATTTTCACCTAGAACCTAAAGGGGGGTATTGGAACTTTTCATGGAAAAATGTGAAAAATTAAATTTTCTAAAAATGAAATAAATGCCTTCTATACACCTCAAACATTCACTCTTAAACTGAAAATTGTTGTTTTTCGCAATATTTTTAGAAATTTGGGCTCTTTTAGTAACATTAACCCTTCGCTGAAGCACCTTTTATGCTCATTTCTTGTCTTTCAGGATTTATTCTGGGTTTTATTTTGTTTATTTGATGAAAATGAACAACAATACGCACCATGGAAAAAATTTGTTTTGATTTGTGTCGAGTGAGATTTTCACCTAGAACCCAAAGGGCACGGCAAAGGGGTATTGGCACTTTTCATAGAAAATAGTGAAAAATTAAATTTTCTAAAATAAAATAAATGCCTTCTATACACCTCAAACATTCACTCTTAAAAAGAAGATTGAGGTTTTTTCGCAATATTTTTAGAAATTTGGGCTCTTTTAGTAACATTAACAACCCCGCTGAAGCATCTTTTATTCTCATTTCTTGTCTTTAAGGATTTAATATGGGTTTAATTTTGTTTATTTAATGAAAATGAACAACAATACACACCATGGAAACATTTTTGTTTGATTTTTGTCAAGTGAGATTTTCACCTAGAACCCAAAGGGCACGGCAAAGGGGTATTGAAACTTTTCATGGAAAAATGTGAAAGAAAACATTTTCTAAAAATGAAATAAATGCCTTTTATGCACCTCAAACATTCACTCTTAAACAGAAGATTGTTGTTTTTCGCAATATTTTAGAAATTTGGGCTCTTTTAGTAACATTAACACTTGCGCTTAAGCATCTTTTATGCTCCCTTCTTGCCTTTCAGGATTTATTCTGGGTTTAATTTTGTTTAGTTGATGAAAATGAACCACAATACACACCATGGAAACATTTTTAATTGATTTGTGTCGAGTGAGATTTTCACCTTCAACCCAAAGGGCACGGCAAAGGGGTATTGGCACTTTTCATGGAAAAAAGTGAAAAATTAAATTTTCTAAAAATGAAATAAATGCCTTCTATGCACCTGAAACATTCACTCTAAAACTGAAGATTGTTGTTTTTCGTAATATTTTAAGAAATTTTTGCTCTTTTAGTAACCTTAACACTTGAGCTGAAGCATCTTTTATGCTCATTTCTTATCATTCAGGATTTATTCTTGGTTTTACTTTGTTTATTTGATGTAAATGAACAACTATACACACCATGGAAACATTTTTGTTTGATATGTGTCGAGTGAGATTTTCACCTAGAACCCAAAGGGGTGGGTATTGGACCTTTTCATAGAAAAATGTGAAAAATTAAATTTTCTAAAATTGAAATAAATGCCTTCTATACACCTCAAACATTCACTCTTAAACGGAAGATTGTGGTTTTTCGCAATATTTTTAGAAATTTGGGCTCTTTTAGTAACATTAACAACCCCGCTGAAGCAACTTTTATGCTCATTTCTTGCCTTTCAGGATTTATTATGGGTTTAATTTTGTTTATTTAATGAAAATGAAAACCAATACGCACCATGGAAACCTTTTTATTTGATTTGTGTCGAGTGAGATTTTCACCTACAACCCAAAAGAGGGGGTATTGGCCCTTTTCATGGAAAAATGGGAAAAAAACATTTTCTAAAAATGAAATATATGCCTTCTATACACCTCAAACATTCACTCTAAATCTGAAAATTGTTGTTTTTCGCAATATTTTTAGAAATTTGGGCTCTTTTAGTAACATTAACACTTGCGCTGAAGCATCTTTTATGCTCATTTCTTGTCTTTCAGGATTTATTCTGGGTTTTATTTTGTTTATTTGATGAAAATGAACAACAATACACACCATGGAAACATTTTTGTTTGATTTGTGTCGAGTTAGATTTTCACCTAGAACCCAAAGGGGGGGTATTGGAACTTTTCATGGAAAAATGTGAAAAATTAAATTTTCTAAAAATGAAATAAATGCCTTCGATACACCTCAAACATTCACTCTTAAACTGAAAATTGTTGTTTTTCGAAATATTTTTAGAAATTTGGGCTCTTTTAGTAACAACATTAACACTTGCGCTGAAGCACCTTTCATGCTCATTTCTTGTCTTTCAGGATTTATTCTGGGTTTTATTTTGTTTATTTGATGAAAATGAACAACAATACACACCATGGAAACATATTTGTTTGATTTGTGTCGAGTGAGATTTTCACCTAGAACCCAAAGGGGGGGGTATTGGCACTTTTCATGGAAAAATGTGAAAAATTAAATTTTCTAAAAATGAAATAAATGCCTTCTATACACCTCGAACATTCACTCTAAAACTGAAAATTTTTGTTTTTCGCAATATTTTTAGATATTTGGGCTCTTTTAGTAACATTTACACTTGCGCTGAAGCATCTTTTATGCTCATTTCTTGTCTTTCAGTATTTATTCTGGGTTTTATTTTGTTTAATCGATGAAAAAGAACAACAATACACACCATGGAAACATTTTTGTTTGATTGTGTCGAGTGAGATTTTCACCTAGAACCCATAGGGATATTGGCTTTTTTAATGGAAAAATGTGAAAAATTAAATTTTCTAAAAATGAAATAAATGCGCTTCTATACACCTCAAACATTCACTCTAAAACTGAAAATTGTTGTTTTTCGCAATATTTTTAGAAATTTGGACTCTCTTTTGGTAACATTAACACTTCCGCTGAAGCTTCTTTTATGCTCATTTCTTGTATTTCAGTATTTATTCTGGGTTTTATTTTGTTTATTTGATGAAAATGAACAACAATACACACCATGGAAACATTTTTGTTTGATTTGTGTCGAGTAAGATTTTCACCAAGAACCCAAAGGGGGGGTATTTGGTACTTTTCATGGAAAAATGGGAAAAATTAAATTTTCTAAAAATAAAATAAATGCCTTCTATACACCTCAAACATTCACTCTTAAACAGAAGATTGTGGTTTTTCGCAATATTTTTAGAAATTTGGGCTCTTTTAGTAATATTCACAACCCCGCTGAAGCAACTTTAATGCTCATTTCCTGTCTTTCAGGATTTATTCTGGGTTTTATTTTGTTTATTTGATGAAAATGAACACCAATACACACCATGGAAACATTTTTGTTTGATTTGTGTCGAGTTAGATTTTCACCTAGAACCCAAAGGGGGGGTATTGGAACTTTTCATGGAAAAATGTGAAAAATTAAATTTTCTAAAAATGAAATAAATGCCTTCTATACACCTCAAACATTCACTCTTAAACTGAAAATTGTTGTTTTTCGAAATATTTTTAGAAATTTGGGCTCTTTTAGTAACAACATTAACACTTGCGCTGAAGCATCTTTTATGCTCATTTCTTGTCTTTCACTATTTATTCTGGGTTTTATTTTGTTTATTTGATGAAAATGAACAACAATTCACACCATGGAAACATTTTTGTTTGATATGTGTCGAGTGAGATTTTCACCTAGAACCCAAAGGGGTGGGTATTGGCACTTTTCATAGAAAAATGTGAAAAATTAAATTTTCTAAAATTGAAATAAATGCCTTCTATACACCTCAAACATTCACTCTTAAACGGAAGATTGTGGTTTTTCGCAATATTTTTAGAAATTTGGGCTCTTTTAGTAACATCAACAACCCCGCTGAAGCAACTTTTATGCTCATTTCTTGCCTTTCAGGATTTATTATGGGTTTAATTTTGTTTATTTAATGAAAATGAACAACAATACGCACCATGGAAACCTTTTTATTTGATTTGTGTCGAGTGAGATTTTCACCTACAACCCAAAAGAGGGGAATTGGCCCTTTTCATGGAAAAATGGGAAAAAAACATTTTCTAAAAATGAAATAAATGCCTTCTATACACCTCAAACATTCACTCTAAATCTGAAAATTGTTGTTTTTCGCAATATTTTTAGAAATTTGGGCTCTTTTAGTAACATTAACACTTGCGCTGAAGCATCTTTTATGCTCATTTCTTGTCTTTCAGGATTTATTCTGGGTTTTATTTTGTTTATTTGATGAAAATGAACAACAATACACACCATGGAAACATTTTTGTTTGATTTGTGTCGAGTTAGATTTTCACCTAGAACCCAAAGGGGGGGTATTGGAACTTTTCATGGAAAAATGTGAAAAATTAAATTTTCTAAAAATGAAATAAATGCCTTCCATACACCTCAAACATTCACTCTTAAACTGAAAATTGTTGTTTTTCGAAATATTTTTAGAAATTTGGGCTCTTTTAGTAACAACATTAACACTTGCGCTGAAGCACCTTTCATGCTCATTTCTTGTCTTTCAGGATTTATTCTAGGTTTTATTTTGTTTATTTGATGAAAATGAACAACAATACACACCATGGAAACATATTTGTTTGATTTGTGTCGAGTGAGATTTTCACCTAGAACCCAAAGGGGGGGGTATTGGCACTTTTCATGGAAAAATGTGAAAAATTAAATTTTCTAAAAATGAAATAAATGCCTTCTATACACCTCAAACATTCACTCTAAAACTGAAAATTGTTGTTTTTCGCAATATTTTTAGATATTTGGGCTCTTTTAGTAACATTCACACTTTCGCTGAAGCATCTTTTATGCTCATTTCTTGTCTTTCAATATTTTTTCTGGGTTTTATTTTGTTTAATCGATGAAAAAGAACAACAATACACACCATGGAAACATTTTTGTTTGATTGTGTCGAGTGAGATTTTCACCTAGAACCCATAGGGATATTGGCTTTTTTCATGGAAAAATGTGAAAAAATAAATTTTCTAAAAATGAAATAAATGCGCTTCTATACACCTCAAACATTCACTCTAAAACTGAAAATTGTTGTTTTTCGCAATATTTTTAGAAATTTGGACTCTCTTTTGGTAACATTAACACTTCCGCTGAAGCTTCTTTTAAGCTCATTTCTTGTATTTCAGTATTTATTCTGGGTTTTATTTTGTTTATTTGATGAAAATGAACAACAATACACTCCATGGAAAAATTTTTGTTTGAATTGTGTCGAGTAAGATTTTCACCTAGAACCCAAAGGGGGGGTAATTGGCACTTTTCATGGAAAAATGTGAAAAATTAAATTTTCTAAAAATGAAATAATTGCGCTTCTATACACCTCAAACATTCACTCTAAAATTGAAAATTGTTGTTTTTCGCAATATTTTTAGAAATTTGGGCTCTTTTAGTAACATTAACACTTCCGCTGAAGCTTCTTTTATGCTCATTTCTTGTATTTCAGTATTTATTCTGGGTTTTATTTTGTTTATTTGATGAAAATGAACAACAATACACACCATGGAAACATTTTTGTTTGATTTGTTTCGAGTAAGATTTTCACCTAGAACCCAAAGGGGGGGTAATTGGCACTTTTCATGGAAAAATGGGAAAAATTAAATTTTCTAAAATAAAATAAATGCCTTCTATACACCTCAAACATTCACTCTTAAACAGAAGATTGTGGTTTTTCGCAATATTTTTAGAAATTTGGGCTCTTTTAGTAACATTAACAACCCCGCTGAAGCAACTTTTATGCTCATTTCTTGCCTTTCAGGATTTATTCTGGGTTTAATTTTGTTTAGTTGATGAAAATGAACAACAATACACACCATGGAAACATTTTTGTTTGATTTGTGTAGAGTGAGATTTTCACCTAGAACCCAAAGGGGGGGTATTGGCACTTTTTATGGAAAGATGTGAAAAATTAAATTTTCTAAAAATGAAATAAATGCCTTCTATGCACCTGAAACAATCACTCTAAAACTGAAGATTTTTGTATTTCGTAATATTTTAAGAAATTTGGGCTCTTTTAGTAACCTTAACACTTGAGCTGAAGCATCTTTTATGCTCATTTCTTATCTTTCAGGATTTATTCTTGGTTTTACTTTGTTTATTTGATGAAAATGAGCATAAATACACTCCATGGAAACATTTTTTTTGATTTGTGTCGAGTTAGATTTTCACCTAGAACCCAAAGGGGGGTATTGGAACTTTTCATGGAAAAAAGTGAAAAATTAAATTTTCTAAAAATGAAATAAATGCCTTCTATACACCTCAAACATTCACTCTTAAACGTAAAATTGTTGTTTTTCGCAATATTTTTAGAAATTTTGACTCTTTTAGTAACATTAACACTTGCGCTGAAGCACCTTTTATGCTCATTTCTTGTCTTTCAGGATTTATTCTGGGTTTTATTTTGTTTATTTGATGAAAATGAACAACAATACACCATGGAAACATTTTTGTTTGATATGTGTCGAGTGAGATTTTCACCTAGAACCCAAAGGGGTGGGTATTGGCACTTTTCATAGAAAAATGTGAAAAATTACATTTTCTAAAAATGAAATAAATGCCTTCTCTACACCTCAAACATTCACTCTAAAACTGAAAATTGTTGTTTTTCGCAATATTTTTAGAAATTTGGGCTCTTTTAGAAACATTTACACTTCCGCTGAAGCTTCTTTTATACTCATTTCTTGTATTTCAGTATTTATTCTGGGTTTTATTTTGTTTATTTGATGAAAATGAACAACAATACACATCATGGAAACATTTTTGTTTTATTTGTGTCGAGTGAGATTTTCACCTAGAACCCAAAGGGGGGGTATTGGCACTTTTCATGGAAAAATGTGAAAAATTAAATTTTCTAAAAATGAAATAAATGCCTTCTATACACCTCAAACACACTCTTAAACTGAAAATTGTTTTTTTTCGCAATATTTTTGGAAATTTGGGCTCTTTTAGTAACATTAACACTTGCGCTGAAGCATCTTTTATGCTCATTTCTTGTCTTTCAGGATTTATTCTGGGTTTTATTTTGTTTATTTGATGAAAATGAACAACAATACACACCATGGAAACATTTTTGTTTGATATGTGTCGAGAGAGATTTTCACCTAGAACCCAAAGGGGTGGGAATTGGCACTTTTCAAAGAAATAAATGTGAAAAATTAAATTTTCTAAAATTGAAATAAATGCCTTCTATACACCTCAAACATTCACTCTTAAAAAGAAGATTGTGGTTTTTCGCAATATTTTTAGAAATTTGGGCTCTTTTAGTAACATTAACAACCCCGCTGAAGCATCTTTTATGCTCATTTCTTGTCTTTCAGGATTTAATATGGGTTTAATTTTGTTTATTTAATGAAAATGAACAACAATACACACCATGGAAACATTTTTGTTTGAATTGTGTCAAGTGAGATTTTCACCTAGAACCCAAAGGGCACGGCAAAGGGGTATTGGCACTTTTCATGGAAAAATGTGTAAAAAAAACATTTTCTAAAAATGAAATAAATGCCTTTAATGCACCTCAAACATTCACTCTTAAACAGAAGATTGTTGTTTTTCGCAATATTTTTAGAAATTTGGGCTCTTTTAGTAACATTAACACTTGCGCTTAAGCATCTTTTATACTCCCTTCTTGCCTTTCAGGATTTATTCTGGGTTTAATTTTGTTTAGTTGATGAAAATGAACAACAATACACACCATGGAAACATTTTTGTTTGATGTGTGTAGAGTGAGATTTTCACCTAGAACCCAAAGGGGGGGTATTGGCACTTTTCATGGAAAAATGTGAAAAATTATATTTTCTAAAAATGAAATAAATGCCTTCTATACACCTCAAACATTCACTCTTAAACTGAAAATTGTTGATTTTCGCAATATTTTTAGAAATTTGGGCTCTTTTAGTAACATTAACACTTGCGCTGAAGCATCTTTTATGCTCATTTCTTGTCTTTCAGGATTTATTCTGGGTTTTATTTTGTTTATTTGATGAAAATGAACAACAATACACACCATGGAAACATTTTTGTTTGATATGTGTCGAGTTAGATTTTCACCTAGAACCCAAAGTGGGGGTATTGGACTTTTCATGGAAAAATGTGAAAAATTAAATTTTCTAAAATTGAAATAAATGCCTTCTATACACCTCAAACATTCACTCTTAAACAGAAGATTGTGGTTTTTCGCAATATTTTTAGAAATTTGGGCTCTTTTAGAAACATTAACACTTCCGCTGAAGCTTCTTTTATACTCATTTCTTGTATTTCAGTATTTATTCTGGGTTTTATTTTGTTTATTTGATGAAAATGAACAACAATACACATCATGGAAACATTTTTGTTTTATTTGTGTCGAGTGAGATTTTCACCTAGAACCCAAAGGGGGGGTATTGGCACTTTTCATGGAAAAATGTGAAAAATTAAATTTTCTAAAAATGAAATAAATGCCTTCTATACACCTCAAACACACTCTTAAACTGAAAATTGTTTTTTTTCGCAATATTTTTGGAAATTTGGGCTCTTTAAGTAACATTAACACTTGCGCTGAAGCATCTTCTATGCTCATTTCTTGTCTTTCACTATTTATTCTGGGTTTTATTTTGTTTATTTGATGAAAATGAACAACAATACACACCATGGAAACATTTTTGTTTGATATGTGTCGAGAGAGATTTTCACCTAGAACCCAAAGGGGTGGGAATTGGCACTTTTCAAAGAAAAATGTGAAAAATTAAATTTTCTAAAATTGAAATAAATGCCTTCTATACACCTCAAACATTCACTCTTAAAAAGAAGATTGTGGTTTTTCGCAATATTTTTAGAAATTTGGGCTCTTTTAGTAACATTAACAACCCCGCTGAAGCATCTTTTATGCTCATTTCTTGTCTTTCAGGATTTAATATGGGTTTAATTTTGTTTATTTAATGAAAATGAACAACAATACACACCATGGAAACATTTTTGTTTGAATTGTGTCAAGTGAGATTTTCACCTAGAACCCAAAGGGCACGGCAAAGGGGTATTGGCACTTTTCATGGAAAAATGTGTAAAAAAAACATTTTCTAAAAATGAAATAAATGCCTTTAATGCACCTCAAACATTCACTCTTAAACAGAAGATTGTTGTTTTTCGCAATATTTTTAGAAATTTGGGCTCTTTTAGTAACATTAACACTTGCGCTTAAGCATCTTTTATACTCCCTTCTTGCCTTTCAGGATTTATTCTGGGTTTAATTTTGTTTAGTTGATGAAAATGAACAACAATACACACCATGGAAACATTTTTGTTTGATGTGTGTAGAGTGAGATTTTCACCTAGAACCCAAAGGGGGGGTATTGGCACTTTTCATGGAAAAATGTGAAAAATTATATTTTCTAAAAATGAAATAAATGCCTTCTATACACCTCAAACATTCACTCTTAAACTGAAAATTGTTGATTTTCGCAATATTTTTAGAAATTTGGGCTCTTTTAGTAACATTAACACTTGCGCTGAAGCATCTTTTATGCTCATTTCTTGTCTTTCAGGATTTATTCTGGGTTTTATTTTGTTTATTTGATGAAAATGAACAACAATACACACCATGGAAACATTTTTGTTTGATATGTGTCGAGTTAGATTTTCACCTAGAACCCAAGGTGGGGGTATTGGACTTTTCATGGAAAAATGTGAAAAATTAAATTTTCTAAAATTGAAATAAATGCCTTCTATACACCTCAAACATTCACTCTTAAACAGAAGATTGTGGTTTTTCGCAATATTTTTAGAAATTTGGGCTCTTTTAGTAACATTAACAACCCCGCTGAAGCAACTTTTGTGCTGATTTCTTGTCTGTTAGGATTTATTCTGGGTTTTATTTTGTTTATTTGATGAAAATGAACAACAATACACACCATGGAAACATTTTTGTTTGATTTGTGTCGAGTTAGATTTTCACCTAGAACCCAAAGGGGGGTATTGGAACTTTTCATGGAAAAATGTGAAAAATTAAATTTTCTAAAAATGAAATAAATGCCTTCTATACACCTCAAACATTCACTCTTAAACTGAAAATTGTTTTTTTTCGCAATAATATTAGAAATTTGGGCTCTTTTAGTAACATTAACACTTCGCTGAAGCACCTTTTATGCTCATTTCTTGTCTTTCAGGATTTATTCTGGGTTTTATTTTATATATTTGATGAAAATGAACAACAATACACACCATGGAAAAATTTTGTTTTGATTTGTGTCGAGTGAGATTTTCACCTAGAACCCAAGGGGGGGGGTATTGGCACTTTTCATGGAAAATGTGAAAAATTAAATTTTCTAAAAATGAAATAAATGCCTTCTATACACCTCAAACATACACTCTTAAAAAGAAGGTTGTGGTTTTTCGCAATATTTTTAGAAATTTATGCTCTTTTAGTAACATTAACAACCCCGCTGAAGCATCTTTTATGCTCATTTCTTGTCTTTCAGGATTTAATATGGGTTTGATTTTGTTTATTTAATGAAAATGAACAACAATACACACCATGGAAACATTTTTGTTTGATTTGTGTCAAGTGAGATTATCACCTAGAACCCAAAGGGCACGGCAAAAGGGTATTGGCACTTTTCATGGAAAAATGTGAAAAAAAACATTTTCTAAAAATGAAATAAATGCCTTTTATGCACCTCAAACATTCACTCTTAAACAGAAGATTGTTGTTTTTCGCAATATTTTTAGAAATTTTGGCTCTTTTGGTAACATTAACACTTGCGCTTAAGCAGCTTTTATGCTCCCTTCTTGCCTTTCAGGATTTATTCTTGGTTTAATTTTGTTTAGTTGATGAAAATGAACAACAATACACACCATGGAAACATTTTTGTTTGATTTGTGTAGAGTGAGATTTTCACCTAGAACCCAAAGGGGGGGGGGGTATTGGCACTTTTCATGGAAAAATGTGAAAAATTAAATTTTCTAAAAATGAAATAAATGCCTTCTATGCACCTGAAACATTCACTCTAAAACTGAAGATTGTTGTTTTTCGTAATATTTTAAGAAATTTGGGCTCTTTTAGTAACCTTAACACTTGAGCTGAAGCATCTTTTATGCTCATTTCTTATCTTTCAGGATTTATTCTTGGTTTTACTTTGTATATTTGATGAAAATGAGCAAAAATACACTCCATGGAAACATTTTTGTTTGATTTGTGTCGAGTGAGATTTTCACCTAGAACCCAAAGGGGGGGGTATTGGAGTTTTCATGGAAAAATGTGAAAAATTAAATTTTCTAAAATTGAAATAAATGCCTTCTATACACCTCAAACATTCACTCTTAAACAGAAGATTGTGGTTTTTCGCAATATTTTTAGAAATTTGGGCTCTTTTAGTAACTTTAACAACCCCGCTGAAGCAACTTTTGTGCTGATTTCTTGTCTGTCAGGATTTATTCTGGGTTTATTTTGTTTATTTGATGAAAATGAACAACAATACACACCAGTGAAACATTTTTGTTTGATTTGTGTCGAGTTAGATTTTCACCTAGAACCCAAAGGGGGGTATTGGAACTTTTCATGGAAAAATGTGAAAAATTAAATTTTCTAAAAATGAAATAAATGCCTTCTATACACCTCAAACATTCACTCTTAAACTGAAAATTGTTGTTTTTCGCAATATTTTTAGAAATTTGGGCTCTTTTAGTAACATTAACACTTCGCTGAAGCACCTTTTATGCTCATTTCTTGTCTTTCAGGATTTATTCTGGGTTTTATTTTGTTTATTTGATGAAAATGAACAACAATACACACCATGGAAAAATTTTGTTTTGATTTGTGTCGAGTGAGATTTTCACCTAGAACCCAAGGGGGGGGGGGTATTGGCACTTTTCATGGAAAATGTGAAAAATTAAATTTTCTAAAAATGAAATAAATGCCTTCTATGCACCTCAAACATACACTCTTAAAAAGAAGGTTGTGGTTTTTCGCAATATTTTTAGAAATTTGGGCTCTTTTAGTAACATTAACAACCCCGCTGAAGCATCTTTTATGCTCATTTCTTGTCTTTCAGGATTTAATATGGGTTTGATTTTGTTTATTTAATGAAAATGAACAACAATACACACCATGGAAACATTTTTGTTTGATTTGTGTCAAGTGAGATTTTCACCTAGAACCCAAAGGGCACGGCAAAAGGGTATTGGCACTTTTCATGGAAAAATGTGAAAAAAAACATTTTCTAAAAATGAAATAAATGCCTTTTATGCACCTCAAACATTCACTCTTAAACAGAAGATTGTTGTTTTTCGCAATATTTTTAGAAATTTTGGCTCTTTTGGTAACATTAACACTTGCGCTTAAGCAGCTTTTATGCTCCCTTCTTGCCTTTCAGGATTTATTCTGGGTTTTATTTTGTTTATTTGATGAAAATGAACAACAATACACACCATGGAAACATTTTTGTTTGATTTGTTTCGAGTTAGATTTTCACCTAGAACCCAAAGGGGGGGTAATTGGCACTTTTCATGGAAAAATGGGAAAAATTAAATTTTCTAAAAATAAAATAAATGCCTTCTATACACCTCAAACATTCACTCTTAAACAGAAGATTGTGGTTTTTCGCAATATTTTTAGAAATTTGGGCTCTTTTAGTAACATTAACAACCCCGCTGAAGCAACTTTTATGCTCATTTCTTGCCTTTCAGGATTTATTCTGGGTTTAATTTTGTTTAGTTGATGAAAATGAACAACAATACACACCATGGAAACATTTTTGTTTGATTTGAGTCGAGTGAGATTTTCACCTAGAACCCAAAGAGGGGGTATTGGCACTCTTCATGGAAAAATGGGAAAAATTAAATTTTCTAAAAATAAAATAAATGCCTTCTATACACCTCAAACATTCACTCTAAAACTGAAAATTGTTGTTTTTCGCAATATTTTTAGAAATTTGGGCTCTTTTAGAAACATTAACACTTCCGCTGAAGCTTCTTTTATACTCATTTCTTGTATTTCAGTATTTATTCTGGGTTTTATTTTGTTTATTTGATGAAAATGAACAACAATACACATCATGGAAACATTTTTGTTTTATTTGTGTCGAGTGAGATTTTCACCTAGAACCCAAGGGGGGGTATTGGCACTTTTCATGGAAAAATGTGAAAAATTAAATTTTCTAAAAATGAAATAAATGCCTTCTATACACCTCAAACACACTCTTAAACTGAAAATTGTTTTTTTTCGCAATATTTTTGGAAATTTGGGCTCTTTTAGTAACATTAACACTTGCGCTGAAGCATCTTCTATGTTCATTTCTTGTCTTTCACTATTTATTCTGGGTTTTATTTTGTTTATTTGATGAAAATGAACAACAATACACACCATGGAAACATTTTTGTTTGATATGTGTCGAGAGAGATTTTCACCTAGAACCCAAAGGGGTGGGAATTGGCACTTTTCAAAGAAAAATGTGAAAAATTAAATTTTCTAAAATTGAAATAAATGCCTTCTATACACCTCAAACATTCACTCTTAAAAAGAAGATTGTGGTTTTTCGCAATATTTTTAGAAATTTGGGCTCTTTTAGTAACATTAACAACCCCGCTGAAGCATCTTTTATGCTCATTTCTTGTCTTTCAGGATTTAATATGGGTTTAATTTTGTTTATTTGATGAAAATGAACAACAATACACACCATGGAAACATTTTTGTTTGATTTGTGTCGAGTTAGATTTTCACCTAGAACCCAAAGTGGGGGTATTGGACTTTTCATGGAAAAATGTGAAAAATTAAATTTTCTAAAATTGAAATAAATGCCTTCTATACACCTCAAACATTCACTCTTAAACAGAAGATTGTGGTTTTTCGCAATATTTTTAGAAATTTGGGCTCTTTTAGTAACATTAAACAACCCCGCTGAAGCAACTTTTGTGCTAATTTCTTGTCTGTCAGGATTTATTCTGGGTTATATTTTGTTTATTTGATGAAAATGAACAACAATACACACCATGGAAACATTTTTGTTTGATTTGTGTCGAGTTAGATTTTCACCTAGAACCCAAAGGGGGGTATTGGAACTTTTCATGGAAAAATGTGAAAAATTAAATTTTCTAAAAATGAAATAAATGCCTTCTATACACCTCAAACATTCACTCTTAAACTGAAAATTGTTGTTTTTCGCAATATTTTTAGAAATTTGGGCTCTTTTAGTAACATTAACACTTCGCTGAAGCACCTTTTATGCTCATTTCTTGTCTTTCAGGATTTATTCTGGGTTTTATTTTATATATTTGATGAAAATGAACAACAATACACACCATGGAAAAATTTTGTTTTGATTTGTGTCGAGTGAGATTTTCACCTAGAACCCAAGGGGGTGGGTATTGGCACTTTTCATGGAAAATGTGAAAAATTTAATTTTCCTAAAAATGAAATAAATGCCTTCTATACACCTCAAACATACACTCTTAAAAAGAAGGTTGTGGTTTTTCGCAATATTTTTAGAAATTTGGGCTCTTTTAGTAACATTAACAACCCCGCTGAAGCATCTTTTATGCTCATTTCTTGTCTTTCAGGATTTAATATGGGTTTAATTTTGTTTATTTAATGAAAATGAACAACAATACACACCATGGAAACATTTTTGTTTGATTTGTGTCAAGTGAGATTATCACCTAGAACCCAAAGGGCACGGCAAAAGGGTATTGGCACTTTTCATGGAAAAATGGGAAAAAAAACATTTTCTAAAAATGAAATAAATGCCTTTTATGCACCTCAAACATTCACTCTTAAACAGAAGATTGTTGTTTTTCGCAAAATTTTTAGAAATTTTGGCTCTTTTAGTAACATTAACACTTGCGCTTAAGCATCTTTTATGCTCCCTTCTTACCTTTCAGGATTTATTCTTGGTTTTACTTTGTTTATTTGATGAAAATGAGGAAAAATACACTCCATGGAAACATTTTTGTTTGATTTGTGTCGAGTGAGATTTTCACCTAGACCCCAAAGGGGGGGGTATTGGACTTTTCATGGAAAAATGTGAAAAATTAAATTTTCTAAAATTGAAATAAATGCCTTCTATACACCTCAAACATTCACTCTTAAACAGAAGATTGTGGTTTTTCGCAATATTTTTAGAAATTTGGGCTCTTTTAGTAACATTAACAACCCCGCTGAAGCAACTTTTGTGCTGATTTCTTGTCTGTCAGGATTTATTCTGGGTTTATTTTGTTTATTTGATGAAAATGAACAACAATACACACCAGTGAAACATTTTTGTTTGATTTGTGTCGAGTTAGATTTTCACCTAGAACCCAAAGGGGGGTATTGGAACTTTTCATGGAAAAATGTGAAAAATTAAATTTTCTAAAAATGAAATAAATGCCTTCTATACACCTCAAACATTCACTCTTTAACTGAAAATTGTTGTTTTTCGCAATATTTTTAGAAATTTGGGCTCTTTTAGTAACATTAACACTTCGCTGAAGCACCTTTTATGCTCATTTCTTGTATTTCAGGATTTATTCTGGGTTTTATTTTGTTTATTTGATGAAAATGAACAACAATACACACCATGGAAAAATTTTGTTTTGATTTGTGTCGAGTGAGATTTTCACCTAGAACCCAAGGGGGGGGGTATTGGCACTTTTCATGGAAAATGTGAAAAATTAAATTTTCTAAAAATGAAATAAATGCCTTCTATGCACCTCAAACATACACTCTTAAAAAGAAGGTTGTGGTTTTTCGCAATATTTTTAGAAATTTGGGCTCTTTTAGTAACATTAACAACCCCGCTGAAGCATCTTTTATGCTCATTTCTTGTCTTTCAGGATTTAATATGGGTTTGATTTTGTTTATTTAATGAAAATGAACAACAATACACACCATGGAAACATTTTTGTTTGATTTGTGTCAAGTGAGATTTTCACCTAGAACCCAAAGGGCACGGCAAAAGGGTATTGGCACTTTTCATGGAAAAATGTGAAAAAAAACATTTTCTAAAAATGAAATAAATGCCTTTTATGCACCTCAAACATTCACTCTTAAACAGAAGATTGTTGTTTTTCGCAATATTTTTAGAAATTTTGGCTCTTTTGGTAACATTAACACTTGCGCTTAAGCAGCTTTTATGCTCCCTTCTTGCCTTTCAGGATTTATTCTGGGTTTAATTTTGTTTAGTTGATGAAAATGAACAACAATACACACCATGGAAACATTTTTGTTTGATTTGTGTAGAGTGAGATTTTCACCTAGAACCCAAAGGGGTGGGAATTGGCACTTTTCAAAGAAAAATGTGAAAAATTAAATTTTCTAAAAATGAAATAAATGCCTTCTATACACCTCAAACATTCACTCTTAAAAAGAAGATTGTGGTTTTTCGCAATATTTTTAGAAATTTGGGCTCTTTTAGTAACATTAACAACCCCGCTGAAGCATCTTTTATGCTCATTTCTTGTCTTTCTAGATTTAATATGGGTTTAATTTTGTTTATTTAATGAAAATGAACAACAATACATACCATGGAAACATTTTTGTTTGATTTGTGTCAAAGTGAGATTTTCACCTAGAACCCAAAGGGCACGGCAAAGGGGTATTGGCACTTTTCATGGAAAAATGTGAAAAAAAACATTTTCTAAAAATGAAATAAATGCCTTCTATACACCTCAAACATTCACTCTTAAACTGAAAATTGTTGTTTTTCGCAATATTTTTAGAAATTTGGCTCTTTTAGTAACATTAACACTTCGCTGAAGCACCTTTTACGCTCATTTCTTGTCTTTCAGGATTTATTCTGGGTTTTTTTTTTTATTTGATGAAAATGAACAACAATACACACCATGGAAACATTTTTGTTTGAAATGTGTCGAGTGAGATTTTCACCTAGAACCGAAAGGGGTGGGTATTGGCACTTTTCATGGAAAATGTGAAAAATTAAATTTTCTAAAAATGAAATAAATGCCTTCTATATACCTCAAACATTCACTCCTAAACTGAAAATTGTTTTTTTCGCAATAATTTTAGAAATTTTGGCTCTTTTAGCAACATTAACACTTGCGCTGAAGCTTCTTTTATGCTCATTTCTTTTCTTTAATGATTTATTCTGGGTTTTATTTTGTTTTTTTGATGAAAATGAACAACAATACACACCATGGAAAAATTTTGTTTTGATTTGTATCGAGTGAGATTTTCACCTAGAACCCAAGGGGGGGGGTATTGGCACTTTTCATGGAAAAATGTGAAAAATTAAATTTTCTAAAATTGAAATAAATGCCTTCTATACACCTCAAATATTCACTCTTAAACAGAAGATTGTGGTTTTTCGCAATATTTTTAGAAATTTGGGCTCTTTTAGTAACATTAACAACCCCGATGAAGCATCTTTTATGCTCATTTCTTGTCTTTCAGGATTTAATATGGGTTTGATTTTGTTTATTTAATGAAAATGAACAACAATACACACCATGGAAACATTTTTGTTTGATTTGTGTCAAGTGAGATTTTCACCTAGAACCCAAGGGCAAAGGGGTATTGGCACTTTTCATGGAAAAATGTGAAAAAAAACATTTTCTAAAAATGAAATAAATGCCTTTTATGCACCCCAAACATTCACTCTTAAACAGAAGATTGTTGTTTTTCGCAATATTATTAGAAATTTGGGCTCTTTTAGTAACATTAACACTTGCGCTTAAGCATCTTTTATGCTCCCTTCTTGCCTTTCAGGATTTATTCTGGGTTTAATTTTGTTTAGTTGATGAAAATGAACAACAATACTCACCATGGAAACATTTTTGTTTGATTTGTGTAGAGTGAGATTTTTACCTAGAACCCAAAGGGGGGGTATTGGCACTTTTCATGGAAAAATGTGAAAAATTAAATTTTCTAAAAATGAAATAAATGCCTTCTATGCACCTGAAACATTCACTCTAAAACTGAAGATTGTTGTTTTTCGTAATATTTTAAGAAATTTGGGCTCTTTTAGTAACCTTAACACTTGAGCTGAAGCATCTTTTATGCTCATTTCTTATCTTTCAGGATTTATTCTTGGTTTTACTTTGTTTATTTGATGAAAATGAGCAAAAATACACTCCATGGAAACATTTTTGTTTGATATGTGTCGAGTGAGATTTTCACCTAGAACCCAAAGGGGGGGTATTGGCACTTTTCATGGAAAAATGTGAAAAATTAAATTTTCTAAAATTGAAATAAATGCCTTCTATACACCTCAAACATTCACTCTTAAACAGAAGATTGTGGTTTTTCGCAATATTTTTAGAAATTTGGGCTCTTTTAGTAACATTGACAACCCCGCTGAAGCAACTTTTGTGCTGATTTCTTGTCTTTCAGGATTTATTCTGGGTTTTATTTTGTTTATTTGATGAAAATGAACAACAATACACACCATGGAAACATTTTTGTTTGATTTGTGTCGAGTTAGATTTTCACCTAGAACCCAAAGGGGGGTATTGGAACTTTTCATGGAAAAATGTGAAAAATTAAATTTTCTAAAAATGAAATAAATGCCTTCTATACACCTCACACATTCACTCTTAAACTGAAAATTGTTGTTTTTCGCAATATTTTTAGAAATTTGGGCTCTTTTAGTAACATTAACACTTGCGCTGAAGCACCTTTTATGCTCATTTCTTGTCTTTCAGGATTTATTCTTGGTTTTATTTTGTTTATTTGATGAAAATGAACAACAATACACACCATGGAGACATTTTTGTTTGATATGTCACGAGTGAGATTTTCACCTAGAACCCAAAGGGGTGGGTATTGGCACTTTTTATAGAAAAATGTGAAAAATTAAATTTTCTAAAAATGAAATAAATGCCTTCTATACACCTCAAACATTCACTCTTAAACTGAAAATTGTTTCTTTTCGCAATAATTTTAGAAATTTTGGCTCTTTAAGCAACATTAACACTTGCGCTGAAGCTTCTTTTATGCTCATATCTTGTTTTTCAGTATTTATTCTGGGTTTAATTTTGTTTATTTGATGAAAATGAACAACAATACACACCATGGAAACATTTTTGTTTGATTTGTGTCGAGTAAGATTTTAACCTAGAACCCAAAGTATTGGTACTTTTCGTGGAAAAATGGGAAAAATTAAATTTTCTAAAAATAAAATAAATGCCTTCTACACACCTCAAACATTCACTCTAAAACTGAAAATTGTTGTTTTTCGCAATATTTTTAGAAATTTGGGCTCTTTTAGTAACATTAACACTTCCGCTGAAGCTTCTTTTATGCTCATTTCTTGTATTTCAGTATTTATTCTGGGTTTTATTTAGTTTATTTGATGAAAATGAACAACAATACACATCATGGAATTATTTTTGTTTTATTTGTGCCGAGTGAGATTTTCACCTAGAACCCAAAGGGGGGGTATTGGCACTTTTCATGGAAAAATGTGAAAAATTAAATTTTCTAAAAATGAAATAAATGCCTTCTATAAACCTCAAACATACACTCTTAAACTGAAGATTGTTGTTTTTCGCAATATTTTTAGAAATTTGGGCTCTTTTAGTAACATTAACACTTGCCCTGAAGCACCTTTTATGCTCATTTCTTGTCTTTCAGGATTTATTCTGGGTTTTATTTTGTTTATTTGATGAAAATGAACAACAATACACACCATGGAAACATTTTTGTTTGATTTGTGTCGAGTGAGATTTTCACCTAGAACCCAAAGGGGGGGGTATTGGCACTTTTCATGGAAAAATGTGAAAAATTAAATTTTCTAAAAATGAAATAAATGCCTTCTATACACCTCAAACATACACTCTTAAACTGAAAATTGTTGTTTTTCGCAATAATTTTAGAAATTTTGGCTCTTTAAGCAACATTAACACTTGCGCTGAAGCTTCTTTTATGCTCATTTCTTGTTTTTCAGTATTTATTCTGGGTTTAATTTTGTTTATTTGATAAAAATGAACAACAATACACACCATGGAAACATTTTTGTTTGATTTGTGTCGAGTAAGATTTTAACCTAGAACCCAAAGTATTGGTACTTTTCATGGAAAAATGGGAAAAATTAAATTTTCTAAAAATAAAATAAATGCCTTCTACACACCTCAAACATTCACTCTAAAACTGAAAATTGTGGTTTTTCGCAATATTTTTAGAAATTTGGGCTCTTTTAGTAACATTAACACTTGCCCTGAAGCACCTTTTATGCTCATTTCTTGTCTTTCAGGATTTATTCTGGGTTTTATTTTGTTTATTTGATGAAAATGAACAACAATACACACCATGGAAACATTTTTGTTTGATTTGTGTCGAGTGAGATTTTCACCTAGAACCCAAGGGGGGGGTATTGGCACTTTTCATGGAAAAATGTGAAAAATTAAATTTTCTAAAAATGAAAAAAATGCCTTCTATACACCTCAAACATACACTCTTAAACTGAAAATTGTTGTTTTTCGCAATATTTTTAGAAATTTGGGCTCTTTTAGTAACATAAACACTTGCGCTGAAGCACCTTTTATGCTCATTTCTTGTCTTTCAGGATTTATTCTGGGTTTTATTTTGTTTATTTGCTGAAAATGAACAACAATACACACCATGGAAACATTTTTTTTGAATTGTGTCGAGTGAGATTTTCACCTACAACCCAAAGGGGGGGTATTGGCACTTTTCATGGAAAAATGTGAAAAATTAAATTTTCTAAAAATGAAATAAATGCCTTCTATACACCTCAAACATTCACTCTTAAACTGAAAATTGTTGTATTTCGCAATAATTTTAGAAATTTTGGCTCTTTTAGCAACATTAACACTTGCGCTGAAGCATCTTTTATGCTCATTTCTTATCTTTCAGGATTTATTCTGGGTTTTATTTTGTTTATTTGATGAAAATGAACAACAATACACACCATGGAAACATTTTTGTTTGATATGTGTCGAGTGAGATTTTCACTTACAACCCAAAGGGGTGGGTATTGGCACTTTTCATAGAAAAATGTGAAAAATTAAATTTTCTAAAATTGAAATAAATGCCTTCTATACACCTCAAACATTCACTCTTAAAAAGAAGATTGTGGTTTTTCGCAAAATTTTTAGAAATTTGGGCTCTTTTAGTAACATTAACAACCCCGCTGAAGCATCTTTTATGCTAATTTCTTGTCTTTCAGGATTTAATATGGGTTTATTTTTGTTTATTTAATGAAAATGAACAACAATACACACCATGGAAACATTTTTGTTTGATTTGTGTCAAGTGAGATTTTCACCTAGAACCCAAAGGGCACGGCAAAGGGGTATTGGCACTTTTCATGGAAAAATGTGAAAAAAAACATTTTCTAAAAATGAAATAAATGCCTTTTATGCACCTCAAACATTCACTCTTAAACAGAAGATTGTAATTTTTCGCAATATTTTTAGAAATTTTGGCTCTTTTAGTAACATTAACACTTGCGCTTAAGCATCTTTTATGCTCCCTTCTTGCCTTTCAGGATTTATTCTGGGTTTAATTTTGTTTAGTTGATGAAAATGAACAACAATACACACCATGGAAACATTTTTGTTTGATTTGTGTCGAGTGAGATTTTCACCTAGAACCCAAAGGGGGGGTATTGGCACTTTTCATAGAAAAATGTGAAAAATTAAATTTTCTAAAAATGAAATAAATGCCTTCTATACACCTCAAACATTCACTCTTAAACTGAAAATTGTTTTTTTTCGCAATAATTTTAGAAATTTTGGCTCTTTAAGCAACATTAACACTTGCGCTGAAGCTTCTTTTATGCTCATTTCTTGTTTTTCAGTATTTATTCTGGGTTTAATTTTGTTTATTTGATGAAAATGAACAACAATACACACCATGGAAACATTTTTGTTTGATTTGTGTCGAGTAAGATTTTAACCTAGAACCCAAAGTATTGGTACTTTTCATGGAAAAATGGGAAAAATTAAATTTTCTAAAAATAAAATAAATGCCTTCTACACACCTCAAACATTCACTCTAAAACTGAAAATTGTTGTTTTTCGCAATATTTTTAGAAATTTGGGCTCTTTTAGTAACATTAACACTTCCGCTGAAGCTTCTTTTATGCTCATTTCTTGTATTTCAGTATTTATTCTGGGTTTTATTTAGTTTATTTGATGAAAATGAACAACAATACACATCATGGAAACATTTTTGTTTTATTTGTGTCGAGTGAGATTTTCACCTAGAACCCAAAGGGGGGGTATTGGCACTTTTCATGGAAAAATGTGAAAAATTAAATTTTCTAAAAATGAAATAAATGCCTTCTATACACCTCAAACATACACTCTTAAACTGAAGATTGTTGTTTTTCGCAATATTTTTAGAAATTTGGGCTCTTTTAGTAACATTAACACTTGCCCTGAAGCACCTTTTATGCTCATTTCTTGTCTTTCAGGATTTATTCTGGGTTTGATTTTGTTTATTTGATGAAAATGAACAACAATACACACCATGGAAACATTTTTGTTTGATTTGTGTCGAGTGAGATTTTCACCTAGAACCCAAAGGGGGGGGTAAATGCACTTTTCAAAGAAAAATGTGAAAAATTAAATTTTCTAAAAATGAAAAAAATGCCTTCTATACACCTCAAACATACACTCTTAAACTGAAAATTGTTGTTTTTCGCAATATTTTTAGAAATTTGGGCTCTTTTAGTAACATAAACACTTGCGCTGAAGCACCTTTTATGCTCATTTCTTGTCTTTCAGGATTTATTCTGGGTTTTATTTTGTTTATTTGCTGAAAATGAACAACAATACACACCATGGAAACATTTTTTTTGAATTGTGTCGAGTGACATTTTCACCTACAACCCAAAGGGGGGGTATTGGCACTTTTCATGGAAAAATGTGAAAAATTAAATTTTCTAAAAATGAAATAAATGCCTTCTATACACCTCAAACATTCACTCTTAAACTGAAAATTGTTGTATTTCGCAATAATTTTAGAAATTTTGGCTCTTTTAGCATTATTAACACTTGCGCTGAAGCATCTTTTATGCTCATTTCTTGTCTTTCAGTATTTATTCTTGGTTTTATTTTGTTTATTTGATGAAAATGAACAACAATACACACCATGGAAACATTTTTGTTTGATTTGTGTCGAGTAAGATTTTCACCTAGAACCCAAAGGGGGGGGTATTGGCACTTTTCATGGATAAATTTGAAAAATTAAATTTTCTAAAAATAAAATAAATGCCTTCTATACACCTCAAACATTCACTCTAAAACTGAAAATTGTTGTTTTTCGCAATATTTTTAGAAATTTGGGCTCTTTTAGTAACATTAACACTTCCGCTGAAGCTTCTTTTATGCTCATTACTTGTATTTCAGTATTTATTCTGGGTTTTATTTTGTTTATGTGATGAAAATGAACAACAATACTTAAGTTTCGCAATATTTTTAGAAATTTTGGCTCTTTTAGTAACATTAACACTTGCGCTTAAGCATCTTTTATGCTCCCATCTTGCCTTTCAGGATTTATTCTGGGTTTAATTTTGTTTAGTTGATGAAAATGAACAACAATACACACCATGGAAACATTTTTGTTTGATTTGTGTCGAGTGAGATTTTCACCTAGAACCCAAAGGGGGGGTATTGGCACTTTTCATGGAAAAATGTGAAAAATTAAATTTTCTAAAAATGAAATAAATGCCTTCTATGCACCTGAAACATTCACTCTAAAACTGAAGATTGTTGTTTTTCGTAATATTTTAAGAAATTTGGGCTCTTTTAGTAACATTAACAACCCCGCTGAAGCATCTTTTATGCTAATTTCTTGTCTTTCAGGATTTAATATGGGTTTATTTTTGTTTATTTAATGAAAATGAACAACAATACACACCATGGAAAGATTTTTGTTTGATTTGTGTCAAGTGAGATTTTCACCTAGAACCCAAAGGGCACGGCAAAGGGGTATTGGCACTTTTCATGGAAAAATGTGAAAAAAAACATTTTCTAAAAATGAAATAAATGCTTTTTATGCACCTCAAACATTCACTCTTAAACAGAAGATTGTTGTTTTTCGCAATATTTTTAGAAATTTTGGCTCTTTTAGTAACATTAACACTTGCGCTTAAGCATCTTTTATGCTCCCTTCTTGCCTTTCAGGATTTATTCTGGGTTTAATTTTGTTTAGTTGATGAAAATGAACAACAATACACACCATGGAAACATTTTTGTTTGATTTTTGTCGAGTGAGATTTTCACCTAGAACCCAAAGGGGGGTATTGGCACTTTTCATGGAAAAATGTGAAAAATTAAATTTTCTAAAAATGAAATAAATGCCTTCTATGCACCTGAAACATTCACTCTAAAACTGAAGATTGTTGTATTTCGCTATAATTTTAGAAATTTTGGCTCTTTTAGCAACATTAACACTTGCGCTGAAGCATCTTTTATGCTCATTTCTTGTCTTTCAGTATTTATTCTTGGTTTTATTTTGTTTATTTGATGAAAATGAACAACAATACACACCATGGAAACATTTTTGTTTGATTTGTGTCGAGTAAGATTTTCACCTAGAACCCAAAGGGGGGGGTATTGGCACTTTTCATGGATAAATGGGAAAAATTAAATTTTCTAAAAATAAAATAAATGCCTTCTATACACCTCAAACATTCACTCTCAAACTGAAAATTGTTGTTTTTCGCAATATTTTTAGAAATTTGGGCTCTTTTAGTAACATTAACACTTCCGCTGAAGCTTCTTTTATGCTCATTTCTTGTATTTCAGTATTTATTCTGGGTTTTATTTTGTTTATGTGATGAAAATGAAAAACAATACTTAAGTTTCGCAATATTTTTAGAAATTTTGGCTCTTTTAGTAACATTAACACTTGCGCTTAAGCATCTTTTATGCTCCCTTCTTGCCTTTCAGGATTTATTCTGGGTTTAATTTTGTTTAGTTGATGAAAATGAACAACAATACACACCATGGAAACATTTTTGTTTGATTTGTGTCGAGTGAGATTTTCACCTAGAACCCAAAGGGGGGGTATTGGCACTTTTCATGGAAAAATGTGAAAAATTAAATTTTCTAAAAATGAAATAAATGCCTTCTATGCACCTGAAACATTCACTCTAAAACTGAAGATTGTTGTTTTTCGTTCTATTTTAAGAAATTTGGGCTCTTTTAGTAACCTTAACACTTGAACTGAAGCATCTTTTATGCTCATTTCTTATCTTTCAGGATTTATTCTGGGTTTTATTTTGTTTATTTGATGAAAATGAACAACAATACACACCATGGAAACATTTTTGTTTGATTTGTGTCGAGTTAGATTTTCACCTAGAACCCATGGGGGGGGTATTGGAACTTTTCATGGAAAAATGTGAAAAATTAAATTTTCTAAAAATGAAATAAATGCCTTCTATACACCTCAAACATTCACTCTTAAACTGAAAATTGTTGTTTTTCGCTATATTTTTAGAAATTTGGGCTCTTTTAGTTACATTAACACTTGCGCTGAAGCACCTTTTATGCTCATTTCTTGTCTTTCACTATTTATTCTGGGTTTTATTTTGTTTATTTGATGAAAATGAACAACAATACACACCATGGAAACATTTTTGTTTGATATGTGTCGAGTGAGATTTTCACGTACAACCCAAAGGGGTGGGTATTGGCACTTTTCATAGAAAAATGTGAAAAATTAAATTTTCTAAAATTGAAATAAATGCCTTCTATACACCTCAAACGTTCACTCTTAAAAAGAAGATTGTGGTTTTTCGCAAGATTTTTAGAAATTTGGGCTCTTTTAGTAACATTAACAACCCCGCTGAAGCAATTTTTATGCTCATTTCTTGTCTTTCAGGATTTAATATGGGTTTATTTTTGTTTATTTAATGAAAATGAACAACAATACACACCATGGAAACATTTTTGTTTGATTTGTGTCAAGTGAGATTTTCACCTAGAACCCAAAGGGCACGGCAAAGGGGTATTGGCACTTTTCATGGAAAAATGTGAAAAAAACATTTTCTAAAAATGAAATAAATGCCTTTTATGCACCTCAAATATTCACTCTTAAACAGAAGATTGTGATTTTTCGCAATATTTTTAGAAATTTGGGCTCTTTTAGTAACCTTAACACTTGAGCTGAAGCATCTTTTATGCTCATTTCTTATCTTTCAGGAGTTATTCTTGGTTTTACTTTGTTTATATGATGAAAATGAGATAAAATACACTCCATGGAAACATTTTTGTTTGATTTGTGTCGAGTGAGATTTTCACCTAGAACCAAAAGGGGGGGGTATTGGCACTTTTCATGGAAAAATGTGAAAAATTAAATTTTCTAAAATTGAAATAAATGCCTTCTATACACCTCAAATATTCACTCTTAAACAGAAGATTGTGGTTTTTCGCAATATTTTTAGAAATTTGGGCTCTTTTAGTAACATTAACAACCCCGCTGAAGCAACTTTTATGCTTATTTCTTGTCTTTCAGGATTTATTCTGGGTTTTATTTTGTTTATTTGATGAAAATGAACAACAATACACACCATGGAAACATTTTTGTTTGATTTGTGTCGAGTTAGATTTTCACCTAGAACCCAAAGGGAGGGTATTGGAACTTTTCATGGAAAAATGTGAAAAATTAAATTTTCTAAAAATGAAATAAATGCCTTCTATGCACCTGAAACATTCACTCTAAAACTGATGATTGTTGTTTTTCGTAATATTTTAAGAAATTTGAACTCTTAGTAACCTTAACACTTGAGCTGAAGCATCTTTTATGCTCATTTCTTATCTTTCAGGATTTATTCTTGGTTTTACTTTGTTTATTTGATGAAAATGAGCAAAAATACACTCCATGGAAACATTTTTGTTTGATTTGTGTCGAGTGAGATTTTCACCTAGAACCCAAAGGGGGGGGTATTGGCACTTTTCATGGAAAAATGTGAAAAATTAAATTTTCTAAAATTGAAATAAATGCCTTCTATACACCTCAAACATTCACTCTTAAACAGAAGATTGTGGTTTTTCGCAATATTTATAGAAATTTTGGCTCTTTTAGTAACATTAACAACCCCGCTGAAGCACCTTTTATGCTCATTTCTTGTCTTTCAGGATTTATTCTGGGTTTTATTTTGTTTATTTGATGAAAATGAACAACAATACACACCATGGAAACATTTTTGTTTGATATGTGTCGAGTGAGATTTTCACCTAGAACCCAAAGGGGTGGGTATTGGCACTTTTCATAGAAAAATGTGAAAAATTAAATTTTCTAAAAATGAAATAAATGCCTTCTATACACCTCAAACATTCACTCTTAAACTGAAAATTGTTTTTTTTCGCAATAATATTAGAAATTTTGGCTCATTTAGCAACATTAACACTTGCGCTGAAGCTTCTTTTATGCTCATTTCTTGTTTTTCAGTATTTATTCTGGGTTTAATTTTGTTTATTTGATGAAAATGAACAACAATACACACCATGGAAACAAATTTTTTTGATTTGTGTCGAGTGAGATTTTCACCTAGAACCCAAAGGGGGGGTATTGGCACTTTTCATGGAAAAATGTGAAAAATTAAATTTTCTAAAAATGAAATAAATGCCTTCTATACACCTCAAACATACACTCTTAAACTGAAGATTGTTGTTTTTCGCAATATTTTTAGAAATTTGGGCTCTTTTAGTAACATTAACACTTGCCCTGAAGCACCTTTTATGCTCATTTCTTGTCTTTCAGGATTTATTCTGGGTTTTATTTTGTTTATTTGATGAAAATGAACAACAATACTCACCATGGAAACATTTTTGTTTGATTTGTGTCGAGTGAGATTTTCACCTAGAACCCAAAGGGGGGGGTATTGGCACTTTTCATGGAAAAATGTGAAAAATTAAATTTTCTAAAAATGAAATAAATGCCTTCTATACACCTCAAACATACACTCTAAAACTGAAAATTGTTGTTTTTCGCAATATTTTTAGAAATTTGGGCTCTTTTAGTAACATTAACATTTGCGCTGAAGCACCTTTTATGCTCATTTCTTGTCTTTCAGGATTTATTCTGGGTTTTATTTTGTTTATTTGCTGAAAATAAACAACAATACACACCATGGAAACATTTTTGTTTGAATTGTGTCGAGTGAGATTTTCACCCACAACCCAAACGGGGGGTATTGGCACTTTTCGTGGAAAAATGTGAAAAATTAAATTTTCTAAAAATGAAATAAATGCCTTCTATACAACTCAAACATTCAGTCTTAAACTGAAAATTGTTGTATTTCGCAATAATTTTAGAAATTTTGGCTCTTTTAGCAACATTAACACTTGCGCTGAAGCATCTTTTATGCTCATTTCTTGTCTTTCAGTATTTATTCTTGGTTTTATTTTGTTTGTTTGATGAAAATGAACAACAATACACACCATGGAAACATTTTTGTTTGATTTGTGTCGATTAAGATTTTCACCTAGAACCAAAAGGGTATTGGCACTTTTCATGGATAAATGGGAAAAATTAAATTTTCTAAAAATAAAATAAATGCCTTCTATACACCTCAAACATTCACTCTAAAACTGAAAATTGTTGTATTTCGCAATATTTTTAGAAATTTGGGCTCTTTTAGTAACATTAACACTTCCGCTGAAGCTTCTTTTATGCTCATTTCTTGTATTTCAGTATTTATTCTGGGTTTTATTTTGTTTATGTGATGAAAATGAACAACAATACACACCATGGAAACATTTTTGTTTGATCTGTGTCGAGAGAGATTTTCACCTAGAACCCAAGGCGGTGGGTATTGGCACTTTTCATAGAAAAATGTGAAAAATTAAATTTTCTAAAATTGAAATAAATGCCTTCTATACACCTCAAACATTCACTCTTTAAAAGAAGATTGTGGTTTTTCGCAATATTTTTAGAAATTTGGGCTCTTTTAGTAACATTAACAACCCCGCTGAAGCATCTTTTATGCTAATTTCTTGTCTTTCAGGATTTAATATGGGTTTATTTTTGTTTATTTAATGAAAATGAACAACAATACACACCATGGAAACATTTTTGTTTGATTTGTGTCAAGTGAGATTTACACCTAGAACCCAAAGGGCACGGCAAAGGGGTATTGGCACTTTTCATGGAAAAATGTGAAAAAAAACATTTTCTAAAAATGAAATAAATGCCTTTTATGCACCTCAAACATTCACTCTTAAACAGATGATTGTTGTTTTTCGCAATATTTTTAGAATATTTGGCTCTTTTAGTAACATTAACACTTGCGCTTAAGCATCTTTTATGCTCCCTTCTTGCCTTTCAGGATTTATTCTGGGTTTAATTTTGTTTAGTTGATGAAAATGAACAACAATACACACCATGGAAACATTTTTGTTTGATTTGTGTCGAGAGAGATTTTCACCTAGAACCCAAAGGGGGGGTATTGGAACTTTTCATGGAAAAATGTGAAAAATTAAATTTTCTAAAAATGAAATAAATGCCTTCTATACACCTCAAACATTCACTCTTAAACTGAAAATTGTTGTTTTTCGCAATATTTTTAGAAATTTGGGCTCTTTTAGTAACATTAACACTTGCGCTGAAGCACCTTTTATGCTCATTTCTTGTCTGTCAGGATTTATTCTGGGTTTATTTTGTTTATTTGATGAAAATGAACAACAATACACACCATGGAAACATTTTTGTTTGATATGTGTCGAGTGAGATTTTCACCTACAACCCAAAGGGGTGGGTATTGGCACTTTTAATGGAAAAATGTGAAAAATTAAATTTTCTAAAATTGAAATAAATGCCTTCTATACACCTCAAACATTCACTCTTAAACAGAAGATTGTGGTTTTTCGCAATATTTTTAGAAATTTGGGCTCTTTTAGTAACATTAACAACCCCGCTGAAGCAACTTTACGGCTCATTTCTTGTCTTTCAGGATTTATTCTGGGTATTATTTTTGTTTATTTGATGAAAATGAACAACAATACACACCATGGAAACATTTTTGTTTGATTTGTGTCGAGTGAGATTTTCACCTAGAACCCAAAGGTGGGGTATTGGCACTTTTCATGGAAAAATGTGAAAAATTAAATTTTCTAAAAATGAAATAAATGCCTTTTATGCACCTGAAACATTCGCTCTTAATCTGAAAATTGTTGTTTTTCGCAATATTTTAAGAAATTTGAACTCTTTTAGTAACCTTAACACTTGAGCTGAAGCATCTTTTATGCTCATTTCTTATCTTTCAGGATTTATTCTTGGTTTTACTTTGTTTATTTGATGAAAATGAGCAAAAATACACTCCATGGAAACATTTTTGTTTGATTTGTGTCGAGTGAGATTTTCACCTAGAACCCAAAGGGGGGGTATTGGCACTTTTCATGGAAAAATGTGAAAATTAAATTTTCTAAAATTGAAATAAATGCCTTCTATACACCTCAAACATTCACTCTTAAATAGAAGATTGTGGTTTTTCGCAATATTTATAGAAATTTTGGCTCTTTTAGTAACATTAACAACCCCGCTGAAGCAACTTTTGTGCTGATTTCTTGTCTTTCAGGATTTATTCTGGGTTTTATTTTGTTTATTTGATGAAAATGAACAACAATACACACCATGAAAACATTTTTGTTTGATTTGTGTCGAGTTAGATATTCACCTAGAACCCAAAGGGGGGTATTGGAACTTTTCATGGAAAAATGTGAAAAATTAAATTTTCTAAAAATGAAATAAATGCCTTCTATACACCTCACACATTCACTCTTAAACTGAAAATTGTTGTTTTTCGCAATATTTTTAGAAATTTGGGCTCTTTTAGTAACATTAACACTTGCGCTGAAGCACCTTTTATGCTCATTTCTTGTCTTTCAGGATTTATTCTGGGTTTTATTTTTTTTATTTGATGAAAATGAACAACAATACTCACCATGGAAACATTTTTGTTTGATTTGTGTCGAGTGAGATTTTCACCTAGAACCCAAAGGGGGGGGTATTGGCACTTTTCATGGAAAAATGTGAAAAATTAAATTTTCTAAAAATGAAATAAATGCCTTCTATACACCTCAAACATACACTCTAAAACTGAAAATTGTTGTTTTTCGCAATATTTTTAGAAATTTGGGCTCTTTTAGTAACATTAACATTTGCGCTGAAGCACCTTTTATGCTCATTTCTTGTCTTTCAGGATTTATTCTGGGTTTTATTTTGTTTATTTGCTGAAAATAAACAACAATACACACCATGGAAACATTTTTGTTTGAATTGTGTCGAGTGAGATTTTCACCTACAACCCAAAGGGGGGGTATTGGCACTTTTCATGGAAAAATGTGAAAAATTAAATTTTCTAAAAATGAAATAAATGCCTTCTATACAACTCAAACATTCAGTCTTAAACTGAAAATTGTTGTATTTCGCAATAATTTTAGAAATTTTGGCTCTTTTAGCAACATTAACACTTGCGCTGAAGCATCTTTTATGCTCATTTCTTGTCTTTCAGTATTTATTCTTGGTTTTATTTTGTTTGTTTGATGAAAATGAACAACAATACACACCATGGAAACATTTTTGTTAGATTTGTGTCGAGTAAGATTTTCACCTAGAACCAAAAGGGTATTGGCACTTTTCATGGATAAATGGGAAAAATTAAATTTTCTAAAAATAAATAAATGCCTTCTATACACCTCAAGCATTCACTCTAAAACTGAAAATTGTTGTTTTTCGCAATATTTTTAGAAATTTGGGCTCTTTAAGTAACATTAACACTTCCGCTGAAGCTTCTTTTATGCTCATTTCTTGTATTTCAGTATTTATTCTGGGTTTTATTTTGTTTATGTGATGAAAATGAACAACAATACACACCATGGAAACATTTTTGTTTGATCTGTGTCGAGAGAGATTTTCACCTAGAACCCAAAGCGGTGGGTATTGGCACTTTTCATAGAAAAATGTGAAAAATTAAATTTTCTAAAATTGAAATAAATGCCTTCTATACACCTCAAACATTCACTCTTTAAAAGAAGATTGTGGTTTTTCGCAATATTTTTAGAAATTTGGGCTCTTTTAGTAACATTAACAACCCCGCTGAAGCATCTTTTATGCAAATTTCTTGTCTTTCAGGATTTAATATGGGTTTATTTTTGTTTATTTAATGAAAATGAACAACAATACACACCATGGAAACATTTTTGTTTGATTTGTGTCAAGTGAGATTTACACCTAGAACCCAAAGGGCACGGCAAAGGGGTATTGGCACTTTTCATGGAAAAATGTGAAAAATAAAATTTTCTAAAAATGAAATAAATGCCTTTTATGCACCTCAAACATTCACTCTTAAACAGATGATTGTTGTTTTTCGCAATATTTTTAGAATATTTGCCTCTTTTAGTAACATTAACACTTGCGCTGAAGCACCTTTTATGCTCATTTCTTGTCTTTCACTATTTATTCTGGGTTTTATTTTGTTTATTTGATGAAAATGAACAACAATACACACCATGGAAACATTTTTGTTTGATATGTGTCGAGTGAGATTTTCACCTACAACCCAAAGGGGTGGGTATTGGCACTTTTAATGGAAAAATGTGAAAAATTAAATTTTCTAAAATTGAAATAAATGCCTTCTATACACCTCAAACATTCACTCTTAAACAGAAGATTGTGGTTTTTCGCAATATTTTTAGAAATTTGGGCTCTTTTAGTAACATTAACAACCCCGCTGAAGCAACTTTTATGCTCACTTCTTGTCTTTCAGGATTTATTCTGGGTTTTATTTTGTTTATTTGATGAAAATGAACAACAATACACACCATGGAAACATTTTTGTTTGATTTGTGTCGAGTGAGATTTTCACCTAGAACCCAAAGGGGGGGATTGGAACTTTTCATGGAAAAATGTGAAAAATTAAATTTTCTAAAAATGAAATAAATGCCTTCTATACACTTTGAAAATTCACTCTAAAACTGAAGGTTGTTGTTTTTCGCAATATTTTTAGAAATTTGGGCTCTTTTAGTAACATTAACACTTGCGCTGAAGCATCTTTTATGCTCATTTCTTGTCTTTCAGAATTTATTCTGGGTTTTATTTTGTTTATTTGATGAAAATGAACAACAATACACACCATGGAAACATTTTTGTTTGGTATGTGTCGAGTGAGATTTTCACCTAGAACCCAAAGGGCTTGGCACATTTCATAGAAAAATGTGAAAAATTAAATATTCTAAAATTGAAAAAATGCCTTCTATATACCTCAAACATTCACTCTTAATCTGAAAATTGTTGTTTTTCGCAATATTTTTAGAAATTTGGGCTCTTTTAGTAACATTTACACTTGCGCTTAAGCATCTTTTATGCTCCCTTCTTGCCTTTCAGGATTTATTCTGGGTTTCATTTTGTTTAGTTGATGAAAATGAACAACAATACACACCATGGAAACATTTTTGTATGATTTGTGTCGAGTGAGATATTCACCTAGAACCCAAAGGGGGGGTATTGGCACTTTTCATGGAAAAATGTGAAAAATTAAATTTTTTAAAAATGAAATAAATGCCTTTTATGCACCTGAAACATTCACTCTAAAACTGAAGATTGTTGTTTTTCGCAATATTTTTAGAAATTTGGGCTTTTAGTAACATTAACACTTCCGCTGAAGCTTCTTTTATGCTCATTTCTTGTATTTCAGTATTTATTCTGGGTTTTATTTTGTTTATGTGATGAAAATGAACAACAATACACACCATGGAAACATTTTTGTTTGATCTGTGTCGAGAGAGATTTTCACCTAGAACCCAAAGCGGTGGGTATTGGCACTTTTCATAGAAAAATGTGAAAAATTAAATTTTCTAAAATTGAAATAAATGCCTTCTATACACCTCAAACATTCACTCTTTAAAAGAAGATTGTGGTTTTTCGCAATATTTTTAGAAATTTGGGTTCTTTTAGTAACATTAACAACCCCGCTGAAGCATCTTTTATGCTAATTTCTTGTCTTTCAGGATTTAATATGGGTTTATTTTTGTTTATTTAATGAAAATGAACAACAATACACACCATGGAAACATTTTTGTTTGATTTGTGTCAAGTGAGATTTACACCTAGAACCCAAAGGGCACGGCAAAGGGGTATTGGCACTTTTCATGGAAAAATGTGAAAAAAAACATTTTCTAAAAATGAAATAAATGCCTTTTATGCACCTCAAACATTCACTCTTAAACAGATGATTGTTGTTTTTCGCAATATTTTTAGAATATTTGGCTCTTTTAGTAACATTAACACTTGCGCTTAAGCATCTTTTATGCTCCCTTCTTGCCTTTCAGGATTTATTCTGGGTTTAATTTTGTTTAGTTGATGAAAATGAACAACTATACACACCATGGAAACATTTTTGTTTGATTTGTGTCGAGAGAGATTTTCACCTAGAACCCAAAGGGGGGGTATTGGCACTTTTCATGGAAAAATGTGAAAAATTAAATTTTCTAAAAATGAAATAAATGCCTTCAACGCACCTGAAACATTCACTCTAAAACTGAAGATTGTTGTTTTTCGTAATATTTTAAGAAATTTGGGCTCTTTTAGTAACCTTAACACTTGAACTGAAGAATCTTTTATGCTCATTTCTTATCTTTCAGGATTTATTCTGGGTTTTATTTTGATTATTTGATGAAAATGAACAACAATACCCACCATGGAAACATTTTTGTTTGATTTGTGTCGAGTTAGATTTTCACATAGAACCCAAAGGGGGGGTATTGGAACTTTTCATGGAAAAATGTGAAAAATTAAATTTTCTAAAAATGAAATAAATGCCTTCTATACACCTCAAACATTCACTCTTAAACTGAAAATTGTTGTTTTTCGCAATATTTTTAGAAATTTGGGCTCTTTTAGTAACATTAACACTTGCGCTGAAGCACCTTTTATGCTCATTTCTTGTCTTTCACTATTTATTCTGGGCTTTATTTTGTTTATTTGATGAAAATGAACAACAATACACACCATGGAAACATTTTTGTTTGATTTGTGTGGAGTGAGATTTTCACCTAGAACCCAGAGGGGGGGGTATTGGCACTTTTAATGGAAAAATGTGAAAAATTAAATTTTCTAAAATTGAAATAAATGCCTTCTATACACCTCAAACATTCACTCTTAAACAGAAGATTGTGGTTTTTCGCAATATTTTTAGAAATTTGGGCTCTTTTAGTAACATTAACAACCCCGCTGAAGCAACTTTTATGCTCATTTCTTGTCTTTCAGGATTTATTCTGGGTTTTATTTTGTTTATTTGATGAAAATGAACAACAATACACACCATGGAAACATTTTTGTTTGATTTGTGTCGAGTGAGATTTTCACCTAGAACCCAAAGGGGGGGATTGGAACTTTTCATGGAAAAATGTGAAAAATTAAATTTTCTAAAAATGAAATAAATGCCTTCTATACACTTTGAAAATTCACTCTAAAACTGAAGGTTGTTGTTTTTCGCAATATTTTTAGAAATTTGGGCTCTTTTAGTAACATTAAAACTTGCGCTGAAGCATCTTTTATGCTCATTTCTTGTCTTTCAGAATTTATTCTGGGTTTTATTTTGTTTATTTGATGAAAATGAACAACAATACACACCATGGAAACATTTTTGTTTGGTATGTGTCGAGTGAGATTTTCACCTAGAACCCAAAGGGCTTGGCACATTTCATAGAAAAATGTGAAAAATTAAATATTCTAAAATTGAAAAAATGCCTTCTATATACCTCAAACATTCACTCTTAATCTGAAAATTGTTGTTTTTCGCAATATTTTTAGAAATTTGGGCTCTTTTAGTAACATTTACACTTGCGCTTAAGCATCTTTTATGCTCCCTTCTTGCCTTTCAGGATTTATTCTGGGTTTCATTTTGTTTAGTTGATGAAAATGAACAACAATACACACCATGGAAACATTTTTGTATGATTTGTGTCGAGTGAGATATTCACCTAGAACCCAAAGGGGGGGTATTGGCACTTTTCATGGAAAAATGTGAAAAATTAAATTTTCTAAAAATGAAATAAATGCCTTCTATGCACCTGAAACATTCACTCTAAAACTGAAGATGGTTGTTTTTCGTAATATTTTAAGAAATTCGGGCTCTTTTAGTAACCTTAACACTTGGCTGAAGCATCTTTTATGCTCATTTCTTATCTTTCAGGATTTATTCTTGGTTTTACTTTGTTAATTTGATGAAAATGAACAACAATACACACCATGGAAACATTTTTGTTTGATATGTGTCGAGTGAGATTTTCACCTACAACCCAAAGGGGTGGGTATTGGCACTTTTAATGGAAAAATGTGAAAAATTAAATTTTCTAAAATTGAAATAAATGCCTTCTATACACCTCAAACATTCACTCTTAAACAGAAGATTGTGGTTTTTCGCAATATTTTTAGAAATTTGGGCTCTTTTAGTAACATTAACAACCCCGCTGAAGCAACTTTTATGCTCATTTCTTGTCTTTCAGGATTTATTCTGGGTATTATTTTGTTTATTTGATGAAAATGAACAACAATACACACCATGGAAACATTTTTGTTTGATTTGTGTCGAGTGAGATTTTCACCTAGAACCCAAAGGGGGGGATTGGAACTTTTCATGGAAAAATGTGAAAAATTAAATTTTCTAAAAATGAAATAAATGCCTTCTATACACTTTGAAAATTCACTCTAAAACTGAAGGTTGTTGTTTTTCGCAATATTTTTAGAAATTTGGGCTCTTTTAGTAACATTAACACTTGCGCTGATGCATCTTTTATGCTCATTTCTTGTCTTTCAGAATTTATTCTGGGTTTTATTTTGTTTATTTGATGAAAATGAACAACAATACACACCATGGAAACATTTCTGTTTGGTATGTGTCGAGTGAGATTTTCACCTAGAACGCAAAGGGCTTGGCACATTTCATAGAAAAATGTGAAAAATTAAATATTCTAAAATTGAAAAAATGCCTTCTATATACCTCAAACATTCACTCTTAATCTGAAAATTGTTGTTTTTCGCAATATTTTTAGAAATTTGGGCTCTTTTAGTAACATTTACAGTTGCGCTTAAGCATCTTTTATGCTCCCTTCTTGCCTTTCAGGATTTATTCTGGGTTTCATTTTGTTTAGTTGATGAAAATGAACAACAATACACACCATGGAAACATTTTTGTATGATTTGTGTCGAGTGAGATATTCACCTAGAACCCAAAGGGGGGGTATTGGCACTTTTCATGGAAAAATGTGAAAAATTAAATTTTCTAAAAATGAAATAAATGCCTTCTATGCACCTGAAACATTCACTCTAAAACTGAAGATTGTTGTTTTTCGTAATATTTTAAGAAATTCGGGCTCTTTTAGTAACCTTAACACTTGGCTGAAGCATCTTTTATGCTCATTTCTTATCTTTCAGGATTTATTCTTGGTTTTACTTTGTTAATTTGATGAAAATGAGCAAAAATACACTCCATGGAAACATTTTCGTTTGATTTGTGTCGAGTGAGATTTTCACCTAGAACCCAAAGGGGGGGGTATTGGCACTTTTAATGGAAAAATGTGAAAAATTAAATTTTCTAAAATTGAAATAAATGCCTTCTATACACCTCAAACAATCACTCCTAAACAGAAGATTGTGGTTTTTCGCAATATTTTTAGAAATTTGGGCTCTTTTAGGAACATTAACACTTGCGCTTAAGGATCTTTTATGCTCCCTTTTTGCCTTTCAGGATTTATCCTGGGTTTAATTTTGTTTAGTTGATGAAAATGAACAACAATACACACCATGGAAACATTTTTGTTTGATTTGTGTCGAGTGAGATTTTCACCTAGAACCCAAAGGGGGGGGGGGGTATTGGCACTTTTCATGGAAAAATGTGAAAAATTAAATTTTCTAAAAATGAAATAAATGCCTTCTATGCACCTGAAACATTCACTCTAAAACTGAAGATTGTTGTTTTTCGTAATATTTTAAGAAATTTTGGCTCTTTTAGTAACATTAACAACCCCGCTGAAGCAACTTTTATGCTCATTTCTTGTCTTTCAGGATTTATTCTGGGTTTTATTTTGTTTATTTGATTAAAATGAACAACAATACACACCATGGAAACATTTTTGTTTGATTTGTGTCGAGTGAGATTTTCACCTAGAACCCAAAGGGGGGGATTGGAACTTTTCATGGAAAAATGTGAAAAATTAAATTTTCTAAAAATGAAATAAATGCCTTCTATACACTTTGAAAATTCACTCTAAAACTGAAGGTTGTTGTTTTTCGCAATATTTTTAGAAATTTGGGCTCTTTTAGTAACATTAACACTTGCGCTGAAGCATCTTTTATGCTCATTTCTTGTCTTTCAGAATTTATTCTGGGTTTTATTTTGTTTATTTGATGAAAATGAACAACAATACACACCATGGAAACATTTTTGTTTGGTATGTGTCGAGTGAGATTTTCACCTAGAACCCAAAGGGCTTGGCACATTTCATAGAAAAATGTGAAAAATTAAATATTCTAAAATTGAAAAAATGCCTTCTATATACCTCAAACATTCACTCTTAATCTGAAAATTGTTGTTTTTCGCAATATTTTTAGAAATTTGGGCTCTTTTAGTAACATTTACACTTGCGCTTAAGCATCTTTTATGCTCCCTTCTTGCCTTTCAGGATTTATTCTGGGTTTCATTTTGTTTAGTTGATGAAAATGAACAACAATACACACCATGGAAACATTTTTGTATGATTTGTGTCGAGTGAGATATTCACCTAGAACCCAAAGGGGGGGTATTGGCACTTTTCATGGAAAAATGTGAAAAATTAAATTTTCTAAAAATGAAATAAATGCCTTCTATGCACCTGAAACATTCACTCTAAAACTGAAGATGGTTGTTTTTCGTAATATTTTAAGAAATTCGGGCTCTTTTAGTAACCTTAACACTTGGCTGAAGCATCTTTTATGCTCATTTCTTATCTTTCAGGATTTATTCTTGGTTTTACTTTGTTAATTTGATGAAAATGAACAACAATACACACCATGGAAACATTTTTGTTTGATATGTGTCGAGTGAGATTTTCACCTACAACCCAAAGGGGTGGGTATTGGCACTTTTAATGGAAAAATGTGAAAAATTAAATTTTCTAAAATTGAAATAAATGCCTTCTATACACCTCAAACATTCACTCTTAAACAGAAGATTGTGGTTTTTCGCAATATTTTTAGAAATTTGGGCTCTTTTAGTAACATTAACAACCCCGCTGAAGCAACTTTTATGCTCATTTCTTGTCTTTCAGGATTTATTCTGGGTATTATTTTGTTTATTTGATGAAAATGAACAACAATACACACCATGGAAACATTTTTGTTTGATTTGTGTCGAGTGAGATTTTCACCTAGAACCCAAAGGGGGGGATTGGAACTTTTCATGGAAAAATGTGAAAAATTAAATTTTCTAAAAATGAAATAAATGCCTTCTATACACTTTGAAAATTCACTCTAAAACTGAAGGTTGTTGTTTTTCGCAATATTTTTAGAAATTTGGGCTCTTTTAGTAACATTAACACTTGCGCTGAAGCATCTTTTATGCTCATTTCTTGTCTTTCAGAATTTATTCTGGGTTTTATTTTGTTTATTTGATGAAAATGAACAACAATACACACCATGGAAACATTTCTGTTTGGTATGTGTCGAGTGAGATTTTCACCTAGAACGCAAAGGGCTTGGCACATTTCATAGAAAAATGTGAAAAATTAAATATTCTAAAATTGAAAAAATGCCTTCTATATACCTCAAACATTCACTCTTAATCTGAAAATTGTTGTTTTTCGCAATATTTTTAGAAATTTGGGCTCTTTTAGTAACATTTACACTTGCGCTTAAGCATCTTTTATGCTCCCTTCTTGCCTTTCAGGATTTATTCTGGGTTTCATTTTGTTTAGTTGATGAAAATGAACAACAATACACACCATGGAAACATTTTTGTATGATTTGTGTCGAGTGAGATATTCACCTAGAACCCAAAGGGGGGGTATTGGCACTTTTCATGGAAAAATGTGAAAAATTAAATTTTCTAAAAATGAAATAAATGCCTTCTATGCACCTGAAACATTCACTCTAAAACTGAAGATTGTTGTTTTTCGTAATATTTTAAGAAATTCGGGCTCTTTTAGTAACCTTAACACTTGGCTGAAGCATCTTTTATGCTCATTTCTTATCTTTCAGGATTTATTCTTGGTTTTACTTTGTTAATTTGATGAAAATGAGCAAAAATACACTCCATGGAAACATTTTCGTTTGATTTGTGTCGAGTGAGATTTTCACCTAGAACCCAAAGGGGGGGGTATTGGCACTTTTAATGGAAAAATGTGAAAAATTAAATTTTCTAAAATTGAAATAAATGCCTTCTATACACCTCAAACAATCACTCCTAAACAGAAGATTGTGGTTTTTCGCAATATTTTTAGAAATTTGGGCTCTTTTAGGAACATTAACACTTGCGCTTAAGGATCTTTTATGCTCCCTTTTTGCCTTTCAGGATTTATCCTGGGTTTAATTTTGTTTAGTTGATGAAAATGAACAACAATACACACCATGGAAACATTTTTGTTTGATTTGTGTCGAGTGAGATTTTCACCTAGAACCCAAAGGGGGGGGGGGTATTGGCACTTTTCATGGAAAAATGTGAAAAATTAAATTTTCTAAAAATGAAATAAATGCCTTCTATGCACCTGAAACATTCACTCTAAAACTGAAGATTGTTGTTTTTCGTAATATTTTAAGAAATTTTGGCTCTTTTAGTAACATTAACAACCCCGCTGAAGCAACTTTTATGCTCATTTCTTGTCTTTCAGGATTTATTCTGGGTTTTATTTTGTTTATTTGATTAAAATGAACAACAATACACACCATGGAAACATTTTTGTTTGATTTGTGTCGAGTGAGATTTTCACCTAGAACCCAAAGGGGGGGATTGGAACTTTTCATGGAAAAATGTGAAAAATTAAATTTTCTAAAAATGAAATAAATGCCTTCTATACACTTTGAAAATTCACTCTAAAACTGAAGGTTGTTGTTTTTCGCAATATTTTTAGAAATTTGGGCTCTTTTAGTAACATTAACACTTGCGCTGAAGCATCTTTTATGCTCATTTCTTGTCTTTCAGAATTTATTCTGGGTTTTATTTTGTTTATTTGATGAAAATGAACAACAATACACACCATGGAAACATTTTTGTTTGGTATGTGTCGAGTGAGATTTTCACCTAGAACCCAAAGGGCTTGGCACATTTCATAGAAAAATGTGAAAAATTAAATATTCTAATATTGAAAAAATGCCTTCTATATACCTCAAACATTCACTCTTAATCTGAAAATTGTTGTTTTTCGCAATATTTTTAGAAATTTGGGCTCTTTTAGTAACATTTACACTTGCGCTTAAGCATCTTTTATGCTCCCTTCTTGCCTTTCAGGATTTATTCTGGGTTTCATTTTGTTTAGTTGATGAAAATGAACAACAATACACACCATGGAAACATTTTTGTATGATTTGTGTCGAGTGAGATATTCACCTAGAACCCAAAGGGGGGGTATTGGCACTTTTCATGGAAAAATGTGAAAAATTAAATTTTCTAAAAATGAAATAAATGCCTTCTATGCACCTGAAACATTCACTCTAAAACTGAAGATGGTTGTTTTTCGTAATATTTTAAGAAATTCGGGCTCTTTTAGTAACCTTAACACTTGGCTGAAGCATCTTTTATGCTCATTTCTTATCTTTCAGGATTTATTCTTGGTTTTACTTTGTTAATTTGATGAAAATGAACAACAATACACACCATGGAAACATTTTTGTTTGATATGTGTCGAGTGAGATTTTCACCTACAACCCAAAGGGGTGGGTATTGGCACTTTTAATGGAAAAATGTGAAAAATTAAATTTTCTAAAATTGAAATAAATGCCTTCTATACACCTCAAACATTCACTCTTAAACAGAAGATTGTGGTTTTTCGCAATATTTTTAGAAATTTGGGCTCTTTTAGTAACATTAACAACCCCGCTGAAGCAACTTTTATGCTCATTTCTTGTCTTTCAGGATTTATTCTGGGTATTATTTTGTTTATTTGATGAAAATGAACAACAATACACACCATGGAAACATTTTTGTTTGATTTGTGTCGAGTGAGATTTTCACCTAGAACCCAAAGGGGGGGATTGGAACTTTTCATGGAAAAATGTGAAAAATTAAATTTTCTAAAAATGAAATAAATGCCTTCTATACACTTTGAAAATTCACTCTAAAACTGAAGGTTGTTGTTTTTCGCAATATTTTTAGAAATTTGGGCTCTTTTAGTAACATTAACACTTGCGCTGAAGCATCTTTTATGCTCATTTCTTGTCTTTCAGAATTTATTCTGGGTTTTATTTTGTTTATTTGATGAAAATGAACAACAATACACACCATGGAAACATTTCTGTTTGGTATGTGTCGAGTGAGATTTTCACCTAGAACGCAAAGGGCTTGGCACATTTCATAGAAAAATGTGAAAAATTAAATATTCTAAAATTGAAAAAATGCCTTCTATATACCTCAAACATTCACTCTTAATCTGAAAATTGTTGTTTTTCGCAATATTTTTAGAAATTTGGGCTCTTTTAGTAACATTTACACTTGCGCTTAAGCATCTTTTATGCTCCCTTCTTGCCTTTCAGGATTTATTCTGGGTTTCATTTTGTTTAGTTGATGAAAATGAACAACAATACACACCATGGAAACATTTTTGTATGATTTGTGTCGAGTGAGATATTCACCTAGAACCCAAAGGGGGGGTATTGGCACTTTTCATGGAAAAATGTGAAAAATTAAATTTTCTAAAAATGAAATAAATGCCTTCTATGCACCTGAAACATTCACTCTAAAACTGAAGATTGTTGTTTTTCGTAATATTTTAAGAAATTCGGGCTCTTTTAGTAACCTTAACACTTGGCTGAAGCATCTTTTATGCTCATTTCTTATCTTTCAGGATTTATTCTTGGTTTTACTTTGTTAATTTGATGAAAATGAGCAAAAATACACTCCATGGAAACATTTTCTTTTGATTTGTGTCGAGTGAGATTTTCACCTAGAACCCAAAGGGGGGGGTATTGGCACTTTTAATGGAAAAATGTGAAAAATTAAATTTTCTAAAATTGAAATAAATGCCTTCTATACACCTCAAACATTCACTCTTAAACAGAAGATTGTGGTTTTTCGCAATATTTTTAGAAATTTGGGCTCTTTTAGGAACATTAACACTTGCGCTTAAGGATCTTTTATGCTCCCTTTTTGCCTTTCAGGATTTATCCTGGGTTTAATTTTGTTTAGTTGATGAAAATGAACAACAATACACACCATGGAAACATTTTTGTTTGATTTGTGTCGAGTGAGATTTTCACCTAGAACCCAAAGGGGGGGTATTGGCACTTTTCATGGAAAAATGTGAAAAATTAAATTTTCTAAAAATGAAATAAATGCCTTCTATGCACCTGAAACATTCACTCTAAAACTGAAGATTGTTGTTTTTCGTAATATTTTAAGAAATTTTGGCTCTTTTAGTAACATTAACAACCCCGCTGAAGCAACTTTTATGCTCATTTCTTGTCTTTCAGGATTTATTCTGGGTTTTATTTTGTTTATTTGATTAAAATGAACAACAATACACACCATGGAAACATTTTTGTTTGATTTGTGTCGAGTGAGATTTTCACCTAGAACCCAAAGGGGGGGATTGGAACTTTTTATGGAAAAATGTGAAAAATTAAATTTTCTAAAAATGAAATAAATGCCTTCTATACACTTTGAAAATACACTCTAAAACTGAAGGTTGTTGTTTTTCGCAATATTTTTAGAAATTTGGGCTCTTTTAGTAACATTAACACTTGCGCTGAAGCATCTTTTATGCTCATTTCTTGTCTTTCAGGATTTATTCTGGGTTTTATTTTGTTTATTTGATGAAAATGAACAACAATACACACCATGGAAACATTTTTGTTATATATGTGTTGAGTGAGATTTTCACCTAGAACCCAAAGGGGTGGGTATTGGCACTTTTCATAGAAAAATGTGAAAAATTAAATTTTCTTAAAATGAAATAAATGCCTTCTTTATACCTCAAACATTCACTCTTAATCTGAAAATTGTTTTTTCGCAATATTTTTAGAAATTTTGGCTCTTTAATTAACATAAACACTTCCGCTGAAGCTTCTTTTATGCTCATTTCTTGTATTTCAGTATTTATTCTGGGTTTTATTTTGTTTATTTGATGAAAATGAACAAAAATACACATCATGGAAACATTTTTGTTTGATTTGTGTCGTGTGAGATTTTCACCTAGAACCCAAAGGAGGGTATTGGCACTTTTCATGGAAAAATGTGAAAAATTAAATTTTCTAAAAATGAAATAAATGCCTTCTATACACCTCAAACATACACTCTAAAACTGAAAATTGTTGTTTTTCGCAATATTTTTAGAAATTTGGGCTCTTTAATAACATTAACAATTGCGTTGAAGCATCTTTAATGCTCATTTCTTGTCTTTCACTATTTATTCTGGGTTTTATTTTGTTTATTTGATGAAAATGAACATCAATACACACCATCGAAACATTTTTGTTTGATATGTGTCGAGTGATTTTCACCTAGAACCCAAAGGGGTGGGTATTGGCACTTTTCAGGGAAAAATGTGAAAAATTAAATTTTCTAAAATTGAAATAAATGCCTTCTATACACCTCAAACATTCACTCTTAAACAGAAGATTGTGGTTTTGCGCAATATTTTTAGAAATTTGGGCTCTTTTAGTAACATTAACAACCCCGCTGAAGAATCTTTAATGCTCATTTCTTGTTTTTCAGGATTTATTATGGGTTTAATTTTGTTTATTTAATGAAAAGGAACAACAATACACACCATGGAAACATTTTTGTTTGATTTGTGTCAAATGAGATTTTCACCTAGAACCTAAAGGGCACGGCAAAGGGGTATTGGCACTTTTCATGGAAAAATGTGAAAAAAAAACATTTTCTAAAAATGAAATAAATGCCTTTTATGCACCTCAAACATTCACTCCTAAACAGAAGATTGTTGTTTTTCGCAATAGTCTTAGAAATTTGGGCTCTTTTAGTAACATTAACACTTGCGCTTTAGCATCTTTTATGCTCCCTTCTTGCCTTTCAGGATTTATTCTAGGTTTAATTTTGTTTATTTGATGAAAATGAACAACAATACACACCATGGAAACATTTTTGTTTGATTTGTGTCGAGTGAGATTTTCACCTAGAACCCAAAGGGGGGGATTGGAACTTTCATGGAAAAATGTGAAAAATTAAATTTTCTAAAAATGAAATAAATGCCTTCTATACACTTTGAAAATTCACTCTAAAACTGAAGGTTGTTGTTTTTCGCAATATTTTTAGAAATTTGGGCTCTTTTAGTAACATTAACACTTGCGCTGAAGCATCTTTTATGCTCATTTCTTGTCTTTCAGAATTTATTCTGGGTTTTATTTTGTTTATTTGATGAAAATGAACAACAATACACACCATGGAAACTTTTTTTTTTGGTATGTGTCGAGTGAGATTTTCACCTAGAACCCAAAGGGCTTGGCACATTTCATAGAAAAATGTGAAAAATTAAATATTCTAAAATTGAAAAAATGCCTTCTATATACCTCAAACATTCACTCTTAATCTGAAAATTGTTGTTTTTCGCAATATTTTTAGAAATTTGGGCTCTTTTAGTAACATTTACACTTGCGCTTAAGCATCTTTTATGCTCCCTTCTTGCTTTTCAGGATTTATTCTGGGTTTCATTTTGTTTAGTTGATGAAAATGAACAACAATACACACCATGGAAACATTTTTGTATGATTTGTGTCGAGTGAGATATTCACCTAGAACCCAAAGGGGGGGTATTGGCACTTTTCATGGAAAAATGTGAAAAATTAAATTTTCTAAAAATGAAATAAATGCCTTCTATGCACCTGAAACATTCACTCTAAAACTGAAGATGGTTGTTTTTCGTAATATTTTAAGAAATTCGGGCTCTTTTAGTAACCTTAACACTTGGCTGAAGCATCTTTTATGCTCATTTCTTATCTTTCAGGATTTATTCTTGGTTTTACTTTGTTAATTTGATGAAAATGAACATCAATACACACCATCGAAACATTTTTGTTTGATATGTGTCGAGTGATTTTCACCTAGAACCCAAAGGGGTGGGTATTGGCACTTTTCAGGGAAAAATGTGAAAAATTAAATTTTCTAAAATTGAAATAAATGCCTTCTATACACCTCAAACATTCACTCTTAAACAGAAGATTGTGGTTTTGCGCAATATTTTTAGAAATTTGGGCTCTTTTAGTAACATTAACAACCCCGCTGAAGAATCTTTAATGCTCATTTCTTGTTTTTCAGGATTTATTATGGGTTTAATTTTGTTTATTTAATGAAAAGGAACAACAATACACACCATGGAAACATTTTTGTTTGATTTGTGTCAAATGAGATTTTCACCTAGAACCTAAAGGGCACGGCAAAGGGGTATTGGCACTTTTCATGGAAAAATGTGAAAAAAAAACATTTTCTAAAAATGAAATAAATGCCTTTTATGCACCTCAAACATTCACTCCTAAACAGAAGATTGTTGTTTTTCGCAATAGTCTTAGAAATTTGGGCTCTTTTAGTAACATTAACACTTGCGCTTTAGCATCTTTTATGCTCCCTTCTTGCCTTTCAGGATTTATTCTAGGTTTAATTTTGTTTATTTGATGAAAATGAACAACAATACACACCATGGAAACATTTTTGTTTGATTTGTGTCGAGTGAGATTTTCACCTAGAACCCAAAGGGGGGGATTGGAACTTTTCATGGAAAAATGTGAAAAATTAAATTTTCTAAAAATGAAATAAATGCCTTCTATACACTTTGAAAATTCACTCTAAAACTGAAGGTTGTTGTTTTTCGCAATATTTTTAGAAATTTGGGCTCTTTTAGTAACATTAACACTTGCGCTGAAGCATCTTTTATGCTCATTTCTTGTCTTTCAGAATTTATTCTGGGTTTTATTTTGTTTATTTGATGAAAATGAACAACAATACACACCATGGAAACATTTTTGTTTGGTATGTGTCGAGTGAGATTTTCACCTAGAACCCAAAGGGCTTGGCACATTTCATAGAAAAATGTGAAAAATTAAATATTCTAAAATTGAAAAAATGCCTTCTATATACCTCAAACATTCACTCTTAATCTGAAAATTGTTGTTTTTCGCAATATTTTTAGAAATTTGGGCTCTTTTAGTAACATTTACACTTGCGCTTAAGCATCTTTTATGCTCCCTTCTTGCCTTTCAGGATTTATTCTGGGTTTCATTTTGTTTAGTTGATGAAAATGAACAACAATACACACCATGGAAACATTTTTGTATGATTTGTGTCGAGTGAGATATTCACCTAGAACCCAAAGGGGGGGTATTGGCACTTTTCATGGAAAAATGTGAAAAATTAAATTTTCTAAAAATGAAATAAATGCCTTCTATGCACCTGAAACATTCACTCTAAAACTGAAGATTGTTGTTTTTCGTAATATTTTAAGAAATTCGGGCTCTTTTAGTAACCTTAACACTTGGCTGAAGCATCTTTTATGCTCATTTCTTATCTTTCAGGATTTATTCTTGGTTTTACTTTGTTAATTTGATGAAAATGAGCAAAAATACACTCCATGGAAACATTTTCTTTTGATTTGTGTCGAGTGAGATTTTCACCTAGAACCCAAAGGGGGGGGTATTGGCAATTTTAATGGAAAAATGTGAAAAATTAAATTTTCTAAAATTGAAATAAATGCCTTCTATACACCTCAAACATTCACTCTTAAACAGAAGATTGTGGTTTTTCGCAATTTTTTTAGAAATTTGGGCTCTTTTAGGAACATTAACACTTGCGCTTAAGGATCTTTTATGCTCCCTTTTTGCCTTTCAGGATTTATCCTGGGTTTAATTTTGTTTAGTTGATGAAAATGAACAACAATACACACCATGGAAACATTTTTGTTTGATTTGTGTCGAGTGAGATTTTCACCTAGAACCCAAAGGGGGGGTATTGGCACTTTTCATGGAAAAATGTGAAAAATTAAATTTTCTAAAAATGAAATAAATGCCTTCTATGCACCTGAAACATTCACTCTAAAACTGAAGATTGTTGTTTTTCGTAATATTTTAAGAAATTTTGGCTCTTTTAGTAACATTAACAACCCCGCTGAAGCAACTTTTATGCTCATTTCTTGTCTTTCAGGATTTATTCTGGGTTTTATTTTGTTTATTTGATTAAAATGAACAACAATACACACCATGGAAACATTTTTGTTTGATTTGTGTCGAGTGAGATTTTCACCTAGAACCCAAAGGGGGGGATTGGAACTTTTTATGGAAAAATGTGAAAAATTAAATTTTCTAAAAATGAAATAAATGCCTTCTATACACTTTGAAAATACACTCTAAAACTGAAGGTTGTTGTTTTTCGCAATATTTTTAGAAATTTGGGCTCTTTTAGTAACATTAACACTTGCGCTGAAGCATCTTTTATGCTCATTTCTTGTCTTTCAGGATTTATTCTGGGTTTTATTTTGTTTATTTGATGAAAATGAACAACAATACACACCATGGAAACATTTTTGTTATATATGTGTTGAGTGAGATTTTCACCTAGAACCCAAAGGGGTGGGTATTGGCACTTTTCATAGAAAAATGTGAAAAATTAAATTTTCTAAAAATGAAATAAATGCCTTCTTTATACCTCAAACATTCACTCTTAATCTGAAAATTGTTTTTTCGCAATATTTTTAGAAATTTTGGCTCTTTAATTAACATAAACACTTCCGCTGAAGCTTCTTTTATGCTCATTTCTTGTCTTTCACTATTTATTCTGGGTTTTATTTTGTTTATTTGATGAAAATGAACATCAATACACACCATCGAAACATTTTTGTTTGATATGTGTCGAGTGATTTTCACCTAGAACCCAAAGGGGTGGGTATTGGCACTTTTCAGGGAAAAATGTGAAAAATTAAATTTTCTAAAATTGAAATAAATGCCTTCTATACACCTCAAACATTCACTCTTAAACAGAAGATTGTGGTTTTGCGCAATATTTTTAGAAATTTGGGCTCTTTTAGTAACATTAACAACCCCGCTGAAGAATCTTTAATGCTCATTTCTTGTTTTTCAGGATTTATTATGGGTTTAATTTTGTTTATTTAATGAAAAGGAACAACAATACACACCATGGACACATTTTTGTTTGATTTGTGTCAAATGAGATTTTCACCTAGAACCTAAAGGGCACGGCAAAGGGGTATTGGCACTTTTCATGGAAAAATGTGAAAAAAAAACATTTTCTAAAAATGAAATAAATGCCTTTTATGCACCTCAAACATTCACTCCTAAACAGAAGATTGTTGTTTTTCGCAATAGTCTTAGAAATTTGGGCTCTTTTAGTAACATTAACACTTGCGCTTTAGCATCTTTTATGCTCCCTTCTTGCCTTTCAGGATTTATTCTAGGTTTAATTTTGTTTATTTGATGAAAATGAACAACAATACACACCATGGAAACATTTTTGTATGATTTGTGTCGAGTGAGATTTTCACCTAGAACCCAAAGGGGGGGATTGGAACTTTTCATGGAAAAATGTGAAAAATTAAATTTTCTAAAAATGAAATAAATGCCTTCTATACACTTTGAAAATTCACTCTAAAACTGAAGGTTGTTGTTTTTCGCAATATTTTTAGAAATTTGGGCTCTTTTAGTAACATTAACACTTGCGCTGAAGCATCTTTTATGCTCATTTCTTGTCTTTCAGAATTTATTCTGGGTTTTATTTTGTTTATTTGATGAAAATGAACAACAATACACACCATGGAAACATTTCTGTTTGGTATGTGTCGAGTGAGATTTTCACCTAGAACGCAAAGGGCTTGGCACATTTCATAGAAAAATGTGAAAAATTAAATATTCTAAAATTGAAAAAATGCCTTCTATATACCTCAAACATTCACTCTTAATCTGAAAATTGTTGTTTTTCGCAATATTTTTAGAAATTTGGGCTCTTTTAGTAACATTTACACTTGCGCTGAAGCTTCTTTTATGCTTATTTCTCGTCTTTCAGTATTTATTCTTGGTTTTATTTTGTTTATTTGTATGAAAATAAAAACCAATACACACCATTGAAACATTTTTGTTTGATTTGTGTCGAGTGAGATTTTCACCTAGAACCCATAGATTGGCACTTTTCATGGAAAAATGTGACTAATTAAATTTTCTAAAAATGAAATAAATGCCTTCTATACACCTCAAACATACACTCTTAAACTGAAAATTGTTGTTTATCGCAATATTTTTAGAAATTTGGGCTCTTTTAGTAACATTAACACTTGCGCTGAAGCATCTTTTATGCTCATTTCTTGTCTTTCACTATTTATTCTGGGTTTTATTTTGTTTATTTGATGAAAATGAACAACAATACACATCATGGAAACATTTTTGTTTTATTTGTGTCGAGTGAGATTTTCACCTAGAACCCAAAGGGGGGGTATTGGCACTTTTCATGGTAAAATGTGAAAAATTAAATTTTCTAAAAATGAAATAAATGCCTTCTATACACCTCAAACATACACTCTTAAACTGAAAATTGTTGTTTTTCGCAATATTTTTAGAAATTTGGGCTCTTTTAGTAACATTAACTCTTCCGCTGAAGCTTCTTTTATGCTCATTTCTTGTATTTCAGTATTTATTCTGGGTTTTATTTTGTTTATTTGATTAAAATGAACAACTATACACATCATGGAAACATTTTTGTTTGATTTGTGTCGAGTGAGATTTTCACCTAGAACCCAAAGGGGGGGTATTGGCACTTTTCATGTAAAAATGTTAAAAATTAAATTTTCTAAAAATGAAATAAATGCCTTCTATATACCTCAAACATTCACTCTTAAACTGAAAATTGTTGTTTTTCGCAATATTTTTAGAAATTTGGGCTCTTTAATAACATTAACACTTGCGTTGAAGTATCTTTTATAGCCATTTCTTGTCTTTCACTATTTATTCTGGGTTTTATTTTGTTTAATTGATGAAAATGAACAACAATACACACCATGGAAACATTTTTGTTTGATATGTGTCGAGTGATTTTCACCTAGAACCCAAAGGGGTGGGTATTGGCACTTTTCATAGAAAAATGTGAAAAATTAAATTTTCTAAAATTGAAATAAATGCCTTCTATACACCTCATACATTCACTCTTTAACAGAAGATTGTGGTTTTGCGCAATATTTTTAAAAATTTGGGCTCTTTTAGTAACATTAACAACCCCGCTGAAGAATCTTTAATGCTCATTTCTTGTTTTTCAGGATTTATTATGGGTTTAATTTTGTTTATTTAATGAAAAGGAACAACAATACACACCATGGAAACATTTTTGTTTGATTTGTGTCAAGTGAGATTTTCACCTAGAACCTAAAGGGCACGGCAAAGGGGTATTGGCACTTTTCATGGAAAAATGTGAAAAAAAAACATTTTCTAAAAATGAAATAAATGCCTTTAATGCACCTCAAACATTCACTCCTAAACAGAAGATTGTTGTTTTTCGCAATAGTCATAGAAATTTGGGCTCTTTTAGTAACATTAACACTTGCGCTTAAGCATCTTTTATGCTCCCTTCTTGCCTTTCAGGATTTTTTCTGGGTTTAATTTTGTTTATTTGATGAAAATGAACAACAATACACACCATGGAAACATTTTTGTTTGATTTGTGTCGAGTGAGATTTTCACCTAGAACCCAAAGGGGTGGGTATTGGCACTTTTCATGGAAAAATGTGAAAAATAAAATTTTCTAAAATTGAAATAAATGCCTTCTATACACCTCAAACATTCACTCTTAAACTGAAAATTGTTGTTTTTCGCAATATTTTTAGAAATTTTGGCTCTTTTAGCAACATTTACACTTGCGCTGAAGCTTCTTTTATGCTTATTTCTCGTCTTTCAGTATTTATTCTTGGTTTTATTTTATTTATTTGTATGAAAATAAAAAACAATACACACCATTGAAACATTTTTGTTTGATTTGTGTCGAGTGAGATTTTCACCTAGAACCCATAGGGGAGTATTGGCACTTTTCATGGAAAAATGTGACTAATTAAATTTTCTAAAAATGAAATAAATGCCTTCTATACACCTCAAACATACACTCTTAACCTGAAAATTGTTGTTTATCGCAATATTTTTAGAAATTTGGGCTCTTTTAGTAACATTAACAGTTGCGCTGAAGCATCTTTTATGCTCATTTCTTGTCTTTCACTATGTATTCTGGGTTTTATTTTGTTTTTTTGATGAAAATGAACAACAATACACACCATGGAAACATTTTTGTTTGATATGTGTCGAGTGAGATTTTCACCTAGAACCCAAAGGGGTGGGTATTGGCACTTTTCATAGAAAAATGTGAAAAATAAAATTTTCTAAAATTGAAATAAATGCCTTCTTTATACTTCAAACATTCACTCTTAAACTGAAAATTGTTGTTTTTCGCAATATTTTTAGAAATTTTGGCTCTTTTAGCAACATTTACACTTGCGCTGAAGCTTCTTTTATGCTTATTTCTCGTCTTTCAGTATTTATTCTTGGTTTTATTTTGTTTATTTGTATGAAAATAAAAAACAATACACACCATTGAAACATTTTTGTTTGATTTGTGTCGAGTGAGATTTTCACCTAGAACCCATAGGGGAGTATTGGCACTTTTCATGGAAAAATGTGACTAATTAAATTTTCTAAAAATGAAATAAATGCCTTCTATACACCTCAAACATACACTCTTAACCTGAAAATTGTTGTTTATCGCAATATTTTTAGAAATTTGGGCTCTTTTAGTAACATTAACAGTTGCGCTTAAGCATCTTTTATGCTCATTTCTTGTCTTTCACTATTTATTCTGGGTTTTATTTTGTTTTTTTGATGAAAATGAACAACAATACACACCATGGAAACATTTTTGTTTGATATGTGTCGAGTGAGATTTTCATCTAGAACCCAAAGGTGTGGGTATTGGCACTTTTCATAGAAAAATGTGAAAAATTAAATTTTCTAAAAATGAAATAAATGCCTTCTTTATACTTCAAACATTCACTCTTAATCTGAAAGTTGTTTTTTTTCGCAATATTTTTAGAAATTTGGGCTCTTTTAGTAACATAAACACTTCCGCTGAAGCTTCTTTTATCCTCATTTCTTGTATTTCAGTATTTATTCTGGGTTTTATTTTGTTTATTTGATGAAAATGAACAACAATACACACCATGGAATCATTTTTGTTTGATTTGTGTCGAGTAAGATTTTCACCTAGAACCCAAAGGGGGGGGTATTGGCACTTTTCATGGAAAGATGGGAAAAATTGAATTTTCTAAAAATGAAATAAATGCCTTCTATACACCTCAAACATTCACTCTAAAACTGAAAATTGTTGTTTTTCGCAATATTTTTAGAAATTTAGGCTCTTTTAGTAACATTAACACTTGCGTTGAAGCATCTTTTATGCACATTTCTTGTCTTTCAGGATTTATTCTGGGTTTTATTTTGTTTATTTGATGAAAATGAACTACAATACACACCATGGAAACATTTTTGTTTGATTTGTGTCGAGTGAGATTTTCACCTAGAACCCAAAGGGGGGGAATTGGCACTTTTCATGGAAAAATTTGAAAAATTAAATTTTCTAAAAATCAAAAATAAATGCCTTCTTTACACCTCAAACATACAATCTTAAACTGAAAATTGTTGTTTTTCGCAATATTTTTAGAAATTTGGGCTCTTTTAGTAACATTAACACTTGCGCTGAGGCATCTTTTATGCTCATTTCTTGTCTTTAACTATTTATTCTGGGTTTTATTTTTATTATTTGATGAAAATGAACAACAATACACACCATGGAAACATTTTTGTTTGATATGTGTCGAGTGAGATTTTCACCTAGAACCCAAAGGGGTGGGTATTGGCACTTTTCATAGAAAAATGTGAAAAATTAAATTTTCAAAAATTGAAATAAATGCCTTCTATACACCTCAAACATTCACTCTTAAAAAGAAGATTGTGGTTTTTCGCAATATTTTTAGAAATTTGGGCTCTTTTAGTAACATTAACAACCCCGCTGAAGCATCTTTTATGCTCATTTCTTGTCTTTCAGGATTTAATATGGGTTTAATTTTGTTTATTTAATGAAAATGAACAACAATACACACCATGGAAATATTTTTGTTTGATTTGTGTCAAGTGAGATTTTCACTTAGAACCCAAAGGGCACGGCAAAGTGGTATTGGCACTTTTCATGGAAAAATGTGAAAAAAAACATTTTCTAAAAATGAAATAAATTCCTTTTATGCACCTCAAACATTCACTCTTAAACAGAAGATTGTTGTTTTTCGCAATATTTTTGATAATTTGGGCTCTTTTAGTAACATTTACACTTGCGCTTAAGCATCTTTTATGCTCCCTTCTTGCCTTTCAGGATTTATTCTGGGTTTAATTTTGTTTAGTTGACGAAAATGAACAACAATACACACCATGGAAACATTTTTGTTTGATTTGTGTCGAGTGAGATTTTCACCTAGAACCCAAAGGGGGGGTATTGGCACTTTTCATGGAAAAATGTGAAAAATTAAATTTTCCAAAAATGAAATAAATGCCTTCTATGCACCTGAAACATTCACTCTAAAACTGAAGATTGTTGTTTTTCGTAATATTTTAAGAAATTTTGGCTCTTTTAGTAACCTTAACACTTGAGCTGAAGCATCTTTTATGCTCATTTCTTATCATTCAGGATTTATTCTTGGTTTTACTTGGTTAATTTGATGAAAATGAGCAAAAATACACTCCATGGAAACATTTTTGTTTGATTTGTGTCGAGTGAGATTTTCACCTAGAACCCAAAGGGGGGGGGTATTGGCACTTTTCATGGAAAAATGTGAAAAATTAAATTTTCTAAAATTGAAATAAATGCCTTCTATACACCTCAAACATTCACTCTAAAACTGAAAATTGTTGTTTTTCGCAATATTTTTAGAAATTTAGGCTCTTTTAGTAACATTAACACTTGCGTTGAAGCATCTTTTATGCACATTTCTTGTCTTTCAGGATTTATTCTGGGTTTTATTTTGTTTATTTGATGAAAATGAACTACAATACACACCATGGAAACATTTTTGTTTGATATGTGTCGAGTTAGATTTTCACCTAGAACCCAAAGGGGGGGTCTTGGAACTTTTCATGGAAAAAAATGAAAAATTAAATTTTCTAAAAATAAAATAAAAGCCTTCTATACACCTCAAACAATCACTCTAAAACTGAAAATTGTTGTTTTTCGCAATATTTTTAGAAATTTGGGCTCTTTTAGTAACAATAACACTTCCGCTGAAGCTTCTTTTATGCTCATTTCTTGTCTTTAACTATTTATTCTGGGTTTTATTTTGTTTATTTGATGAAAATGAACAACAATACACACCATGGAAACATTTTTGTTTGATATGTGTCGAGTGAGATTTTCACCTAGAACCCAAAGGGGTGGGTATTGGCACTTTTCATAGAAAAATGTGAAAAATTAAATTTTCAAAAATTGAAATAAATGCCTTCTATACACCTCAAACATTCACTCTTAAATAGAAGATTGTTGTTTTTCGCAATATTTTTAGAAATTTGGGCTCTTTTAGTAACATTAACACTTGCGCTTATACATCTTTTATGCTCCCTTCTTGCCTTTCAGGATTTATTCTGGGTTTAATTTTGTTTAGTTGATGAAAATGAACAACAATACACACCATGGAAACATTTTTGTTTGATTTGTGTCGAGTTAGATTTTCACCTAGAACCCAAAGGGGGGGGGTATTGGCACTTTTCATGGAAAAATGTGAAAAATTAAATTTTCTAAAATTGAAATAAATGCCTTCTATACACCTCAAACATTCACTCTTAAACAGAAGATTGTGGTTTTTCGCAATATTTTTAGAAATTTGGGCTCTTTTAGTAACATTAACAACCCCGCTGAAGCAACTTTAATGCTCATTTCTTGTCTTTCAGGATTTAATCTGGGTTTTATTTTGTTTATTTGATGAAAATGAACAACAATACACAATGGAATCATTTTTGTTTGATTTGTGTCGAGTGAGATTTTCACCTAGAACCCAAAGGGGGGGGTATTGGCACTTTTCATGGAAAAATGGGAAAAATAAATTTCCTAAAAATAAAATAAATGCCTTCTATACACCTCAAACATTCACTCTAAAACTGAAAATTGTTGTTTTTCGCAATATTTTTAGAAATTTAGGCTCTTTTAGTAACATTAACACTTGCGTTGAAGCATCTTTTATGCACATTTCTTGTCTTTCAGGATTTATTCTGGGTTTTATTTTGTTTATTTGATGAAAATGAACTACAATACACACCATGGAAACATTTTTGTTTGATTTGTGTCGAGTTAGATTTTCACCTAGAACCCAAAGGGGGGGCTATTGGCACTTTTCATGGAAAAATGTGAAAAATTAAATTTTCTAAAAATGAAATAAATGCGTTCTATACACCTCAATCATTCACTCTTAAACTGAAAATTGTTGTTTTTCGCAATATTTTTAGAAATTTGGGCTCTTTTAGTAACATTTACACTTGCGCTTAAGAATCTTTTATGCTCCCTTCTTGCCTTTCAGGATTTATTCTGGGTTTAATTTGGTTTAGTTGATGAAAATGAACAACAATACACACCATGGAAACATTTTTGTTTCATTTCTATCCAGTGAGATTTTCAACTAGAACCCAAAGGGGGGGGTATTGGCACTTTTAATGGAAAAATGTGAAAAATTAAATTTTCTAAAAATGAAATAAATGCCTTCTATACACCTCAAACATTCACTCTTAAACTGAAAATTGTTGTTTTTCGCAATATTTTTAGAAATTTGGGCTCTTTTAGTAACATTAACCCTTCGCTGAAGCACCTTTTATGCTCATTTCTTGTCTTTCAGGAATTATTCTGGGTTTTATTTTGTTTATTTGATGAAAATAAACAACAATACACACCATGGAAACATTTTTGTTTGATTTGTGTCGAGTGAGATTTTCACCTAGAACCCAAAGGGGGGGTATTGGCACTTTTCATGGAAAAATGGAAAATTAAATTTTCTAAAAATAAAATAAATGCCTTCTATACACCTCAAACAATCACTCTAAAACTGAAAATTGTTGTTTTTCGCAATATTTTTAGAAATTTGGGCTCTTTTAGTAACAATAACACTTCCGCTGAAGCTTCTTTTATGCTCATTTCTTGTATTTCAGTATTTATACTGGGTTTTATTTTGTTTATTTGATGAAAATGAACAACAATACACATCATGGAAACATTTTTGTTTTATTTGTGTCGAGTGAGATTTTCACCTAGAACCCAAAGGGGGGGAATTGGCACTTTTCATTGAAAAATGTGAAAAATTAAATTTTCTAAAAATGAAATAAATGCCTTCTATACACCTCAAACATACACTCTTAAACTGAAAATTGTTGCTTTTCGCAATAATTTTAGAAATTTTGGCTCTTTTAGCAACATTAACACTTGCGCTGAAGCATCTTTTATGCTCATTTCTTGTCTTTCAGTTTTTTTCTTGGTTTTATTTTGTTTATTTGATGAAAATGAACAACAATACACACCATGGAAACATTTTTGTTTGATATGTGTCGAGTGAGATTTTCACCTAAAACCCAAAGGGGTGGGTATTGGCACTTTTCATAGAAAAATGTGAAAAATTAAATTTTCAAAAATTGAAATAAATGCCTTCTATACACCTCAAACATTCACTCTTAAAAAGAAGATTGTGGTTTTTCGCAATATTTTTAGAAATTTGGGCTCTTTTAGTAACATTAACAACCCCGCTGAAGCATCTTTTATGCTCATTTCTTGTCTTTCAGGATTTAATATGGGTTTAATTTTGTTTATTTAATGAAAATGAACAACAATACACACCATGGAAATATTTTTGTTTGATTTGTGTCAAGTGAGATTTTCACCTAGAACCCAAAGGGCACGGCAAAGGGTATTGGCACTTTTCATGGAAAAATGTGAAAAAAAATATTTTCTAAAAATGAATTAATGCCTTTTATGCACCTCAAACATTCACTCTTAAACAGAAGATTGTTGTTTTTCGCAATATTTTTAGAAATTTGGGCTCTTTTAGTAACATTAACACTTGCGCTTAAGCATCTTTTATGCTCCCTTCTTGCCTTTCAGGATTTATTCTGGGTTTAATTTTGTTTAGTTGATGAAAATGAACAACAATACACACCATGGAAACATTTTTGTTTGATTTGTGTCGAGTGAGATTTTCACCTAAAACCCAAAGGGGGGGTATTGGCACTTTTCATGGAAAAATGTGAAAAATTAAATTTTCTAAAAATGAAATAAATGCCTTCTATGCACCTGAAACATTCACTCTAAAACTGAAGATTGTTGTTTTTCGTAATATTTTAAGAAATTTTGGCTCTTTTAGTAACCTTAACACTTGAGCTGAAGCATCTTTTATGCTCATTTCTTATCATTCAGGATTTATTCTTGGTTTTACTTGGTTAATTTGATGAAAATGAGCAAAAATACACTCCATGGAAACATTTTTGTTTGATTTGTGTCGAGTGAGATTTTCACCTAGAACCCAAAGGGGGGGGGTATTGGCACTTTTCATGGAAAAATGTGAAAAATTAAATTTTCTAAAATTGAAATAAATGCCTTCTATACACCTCAAACATTCACTCTTAAACAGAAGATTGTGGTTTTTCGCAATATTTTTAGAAATTTGGGCTCTTTTAGTAACATTAACAACCCCGCTGAAGCAACTTTAATGCTCATTTCTTGTCTTTCAGGATTTATTCTGGGTTTAATTTTGTTTAGTTGATGAAAATGAACAACAATACACACCATGGAAACATTTTTGTTTGATTTGTGTCGAGTGAGATTTTCACCTAGAACCCAAAGGGGGGGGGTATTGGCACTTTTCATGGAAAAATGTGAAAAATTAAATTTTCTAAAATTGAAATAAATGCCTTCTATACACCTCAAACATTCACTCTTAAACAGAAGATTGTGGTTTTTCGTAATATTTTTAGAAATTTGGGCTCTTTTAGTAACATTAACAACCCCGCTGAAGCAACTTTAATGCTCATTTCTTGTCTTTCAGGATTTAATCTGTGTTTTATTTTGTTTATTTGATGAAAATGAACAACAATACACAATGGAATCATTTTTGTTTGATTTGTGTCGAGTGAGATTTTCACCTAGAACCCAAAGGGGGGGGTATTGGCACTTTTCATGGAAAAATGGGAAAAATTAAATTTCCTAAAAATAAAATAAATGCCTTCTATACACCTCAAACATTCACTCTAAAACTGAAAATTGTTGTTTTTCGCAATATTTTTAGAAATTTAGGCTCTTTTAGTAACATTAACACCTGCGTTGAAGCATCTTTTATGCACATTTCTTGTCTTTCAGGATTTATTCTGGGTTTTATTTTGTTTATTTGATGAAAATGAACTACAATACACACCATGGAAACATTTTTGTTTGATTTGTGTCGAGTTAGATTTTCACCTAGAACCCAAAGGGGGGGCTATTGGCACTTTTCATGGAAAAATGTGAAAAATTAAATTTTCTAAAAATGAAATAAATGCGTTCTATACACCTCAATCATTCACTCTTAAACTGAAAATTGTTGTTTTTCGCAATATTTTTAGAAATTTGGGCTCTTTTAGTAACATTTACACTTGCGCTTAAGAATCTTTTATGCTCCCTTCTTGCCTTTCAGGATTTATTCTGGGTTTAATTTGGTTTAGTTGATGAAAATGAACAACAATACACACCATGGAAACATTTTTGTTTCATTTCTATCCAGTGAGATTTTCAACTAGAACCCAAAGGGGGGGGTATTGGCACTTTTAATGGAAAAATGTGAAAAATTAAATTTTCTAAAAATGAAATAAATGCCTTCTATACACCTCAAACATTCACTCTTAAACTGAAAATTGTTGTTTTTCGCAATATTTTTAGAAATTTGGGCTCTTTTAGTAACATTTACACTTGCGCTTAAGAATCTTTTATGCTCCCTTCTTGTCTTTCAGGAATTATTCTGGGTTTTATTTTGTTTATTTGATGAAAATGAACAACAATACACACCATGGAAACATTTTTGTTTGATTTGTGTCGAGTGAGATTTTCACCTAGAACCCAAAGGGGGGGTATTGGCACTTTTCATGGAAAAATGGAAAATTAAATTTTCTAAAAATAAAATAAATGCCTTATATACACCTCAAACAATCACTCTAAAACTGAAAATTGTTGTTTTTCGCAATATTTTTAGAAATTTGGGCTCTTTTAGTAACAATAACACTTCCGCTGAAGCTTCTTTTATGCTCATTTCTTGTATTTCAGTATTTATACTGGGTTTTATTTTGTTTATTTGATGAAAATGAACAACAATACACATCATGGAAACATTTTTGTTTTATTTGTGTCGAGTGAGATTTTCACCTAGAACCCAAAGGGGGGGAATTGGCACTTTTCATTGAAAAATGTGAAAAATTAAATTTTCTAAAAATGAAATAAATGCCTTCTATACACCTCAAACATACACTCTTAAACTGAAAATTGTTGTTTTTCGCAATAATTTTAGAAATTTTGGCTCTTTTAGCAACATTAACACTTGCGCTGAAGCATCTTTTATGCTCATTTCTTGTCTTTCAGTTTTTTTCTTGGTTTTATTTTGTTTATTTGATGAAAATGAACAACAATACACACCATGGAAACATTTTTGTTTGATATGTGTCGAGTGAGATTTTCACCTAGAACCCAAAGGGGTGGGTATTGGCACTTTTCATAGAAAAATGTGAAAAATTAAATTTTCAAAAATTGAAATAAATGCCTTCTATACACCTCAAACATTCACTCTTAAAAAGAAGATTGTGGTTTTTCGCAATATTTTTAGAAATTTGGGCTCTTTTAGTAACATTAACAACCCCGCTGAAGCATCTTTTATGCTCATTTCTTGTCTTTCAGGATTTAATATGGGTTTAATTTTGTTTATTTAATGAAAATGAACAACAATACACACCATGGAAATATTTTTGTTTGATTTGTGTCAAGTGAGATTTTCACCTAGAACCCAAAGGGCACGGCAAAGGGTATTGGCACTTTTCATGGAAAAATGTGAAAAAAAATATTTTCTAAAAATGAAATAAATGCCTTTTATGCACCTCAAACATTAACTCTTTAACAGAAGATTGTTGTTTTTCGCAATATTTTTAGAAATTTGGGCTCTTTTAGTAACATTAACACTTGCGCTTAAGCATCTTTTATGCTCCCTTCTTGCCTTTCAGGATTTATTCTGGGTTTAATTTTGTTTAGTTGATGAAAATGAACAACAATACACACCATGGAAACATTTTTGTTTGATTTGTGTCGAGTGAGATTTTCACCTAAAACCCAAAGGGGGGGTATTGGCACTTTTCATGGAAAAATGTGAAAAATTAAATTTTCTAAAAATGAAATAAATGCCTTCTATGCACCTGAAACATTCACTCTAAAACTGAAGATTGTTGTTTTTCGTAATATTTTAAGAAATTTTGGCTCTTTTAGTAACCTTAACACTTGAGCTGAAGCATCTTTTATGCTCATTTCTTATCATTCAGGATTTATTCTTGGTTTTACTTGGTTAATTTGATGAAAATGAGCAAAAATACACTCCATGGAAACATTTTTGTTTGATTTGTGTCGAGTGAGATTTTCACCTAGAACCCAAAGGGGGGGGGTATTGGCACTTTTCATGGAAAAATGTGAAAAATTAAATTTTCTAAAATTGAAATAAATGCCTTCTATACACCTCAAACATTCACTCTTAAACAGAAGATTGTGGTTTTTCGCAATATTTTTAGAAATTTGGGCTCTTTTAGTAACATTAACAACCCCGCTGAAGCAACTTTAATGCTCATTTCTTGTCTTTCAGGATTTAATCTGGGTTTTATTTTGTTTATTTGATGAAAATGAACCACAATACACACCATGGAAACATTTTTGTTTGATTAATGTCGAGTGAGATTTTCACCTAGAACCCAAAGGGGGGGTATTGGCACTTTTCATGGAAAAATGTGAAAAATTAAATTTTCTAAAATTGAAATAAATGCCTTCTATACACCTCAAACATTCACTCTTAAACAGAAGATTGTGGTTTTTCGCAATATTTTTAGAAATTTGGGCTCTTTTAGTAACATTAACAACCCCGCTGAAGCTACTTTAATGCTCATTTCTTGTCTTTCAGGATTTATTATGGGTTTAATTTTGTTTATTTGATGAAAATAAACAACAATACACACCACGGAAACATTTTTTGTTTGATTAATGTCGAGTGAGATTTTCACCTAGAACCCAAAGGGGGGGTATTGGTACTTTTCATGAAAAAATTTAAAAAAAAACATTTTCTAAAAATGAAATAAATGCCTTTTATGCACCTCAAACATTCACTCTTAAACAGAAGATTGTTGTTTTTCGCAATATTTTTAGAAATTTGGGCTCATTTAGTAACAATAACAACCCCGCTGAAGAATCTTTTATGCTCATTTCTTGCCTTACAGGATTTATTCTGGGTTTAATTTTTTTTATTTAATGAAAATGAACAACAATACACACCATGGAAACATTTTTGTTTGATTTGTGTCGAGTGAGATTTTCACCTAGAACCCAAAAGGGGGGTATTGGCACTTTTTATGGAAAAATGTGAAAAAAACCATTCTCTAAAAATGAAATAAATGCCTTCTATACACCTCAAACATTCACTCTTAAAATGAAAATTGTTGTTTTTCGCAATATTTTTAGAAATTTGGGCTCTTTTAGTAACATTTACACTTGCGCTTAAGAATCTTTTATGCTCCCTTTTTGCATTTCAGAATTTATTCTGGGTTTAATTTGGTTTAGTTGATGAAAATGAACAACAATACACACCATGGAAACATTTTTGTTTCATTTCTATCCAGTGAGATTTTCAACTAGAACCCAAAGGGGGGGGTATTGGCACTTTTAATGGAAAAATGTGAAAAATTAAATTTTCTAAAAATGAAATAAATGCCTTCTATACACCTCAAACATTCACTCTTAAACTGAAAATTGTTGTTTTTCGCAATATTTTTAGAAATTTGGGCTCTTTTAGTAACATTAACCCTTCGCTGAAGCACCTTTTATGCTCATTTCTTGCTTTCAGGATTTATTCTGGGTTTTATTTTGTTTATTTGATGAAAATGAACAACAATACACACCATGGAAACATTTTTTTTTGATTTGTGTCGAGTGAGATTTTCACTTAGAACCCAAAGGGGGGGTATTGGCACTTTTCATGGAAAAATGGAAAATTAAATTTTCTAAAAATAAAATAAATGCCTTCTATACACCTCAAACAATCACTCTATAACTGAAAATTGTTGTTTTTCGCAATATTTTTAGAAATTTGGGCTCTTTTAGTAACAATAACACTTCCGCTGAAGCTTCTTTTATGCTCATTTCTTGTATTTCACTATTTATTCTGGGTTTTATTTTGTTTATTTGATGAAAATGAACAACAATACACACCATGGAAACAAATTTGTTTGATTTTTTGTCTTGTGAGATTTTCACCTAGAACCCAAAGGGGGGGGGTATTGGCACTTTTCATTGAAAAATGTGAAAAATTAAATTTTCTAAAAATGAAATAAATGCCTTCTATACACCTCAAACATTCACTCTTAAACTGAAAATTGTTGTTTTTCGCAATAATTTTAGAAATTTTGGCTCTTTTAGCAACATTAACACTTGCGCTGAAGCATCTTTTATGCTCATTTCTTGTCTTTCAGTTTTTTTCTTGGTTTTATTTTGTTTATTTGATGAAAATGAACAACAATACACACCATGGAAACATTTTTGTTTGATTTGTGTCGAGTAAGATTTTCACCTAGAACCCCAAGGGGGGATATTGGCACTTTTCATGGAAAAATGGGAAAAATTAAATTTTCTAAAAATAAAATAAATGCCTTCTATTAACCTCAAACATTCACTCTAAAACTGAAAATTGTTGTTTTTCGCAATATTTTTAGAAATTTTGGCTCTTTTAGTAACATAAACACTTGCGCTGAAGCACCTTTTATGCTCATTTCTTGTCTTTCAGCATTTATTCTGGGTTTTATTTTGTTTATTTGATGAAAATGAACAATAATACACACCATGGAAACATTTTTGTTTGATTTGTGTCGAGTGAGATTTTCACCTAGAACCCAAAGGGGTGGGTATTGGCACTTTTAATAGAAAAATGTGAAAAATTAAATTTTCAAAAATTGAAATAAATGCCTTCTATACACCTCAAACATTCACTCTTAAAAAGAAGATTGTGGTTTTTCGCAATATTTTTAGAAATTTGGGCTCTTTTAGTAACATTAACAACCCCGCCGAAGCCTCTTTTATGCTCATTTCTTGTCTTTCAGGATTTAATATGGGTTTAATTTTGTTTATTTAATGAAAATGAACAACAATACACACCATGGAAACATTTTTGTTTGATTTGGGTCAAGTGAGATTTTCACCTAGAACCCAAAGGGCACGGCAAAGGGGTATTGGCACTTTTCATGGAAAAATGTGAAAAAAAACATTTTCTAAAAATGAAATAAATGCCTTTTATGCACCTCAAACATTCACTCTTAAACAGAAGATTGTTGTTTTTCGCAATATTTTTAGAAATTTGGGCTCTTTTAGTAACATTAACACTTGCGCTTAAGCATCTTTTATGCTCCCTTCTTGCCTTTCAGGATTTATTCTGGGTTTAATTTTGTTTAGTTGATGAAAATGAACAACAATACACACCATGGAAACATTTTTGTTTGATTTGTGTCGAGTGAGATTTTCACCTAGAACCCAAAGGGGGGGGTATTGGCACTTTTCATTGAAAAATGTGAAAAATTAAATTTTCTAAAAATGAAATAAATGCCTTCTATACACCTCAAACATTCACTCTTAAACTGAAAATTGTTGCTTTGCGCAATAATTTTAGAAATTTTGGCTCTTTTAGCAACATTAACACTTGCGCTGAAGCATCTTTTATGCTCCCTTCTTGCCTTTCAGGATTTATTCTGGGTTTAATTTTGTTTAGTTGATGAAAATGAACAACAATACACACCATGGAAACATTTTTGTTTGATTTGTGTCGAGTGAGATTTTCACCTAGAACCCAAAGGGGGGGTATTGGCACTTTTCATGGAAAAATGTGAAAAATTAAATTTTCTAAAAATGAAATAAATGCCTTCTATGCACCTGAAACATTCACTCTAAAACTGAAGATTGTTGTTTTTCGTAATATTTTAAGAAATTTTGGCTCTTTTAGTAACCTTAACACTTGAGCTGAAGCATCTTTTATGCTCATTTCTTATCATTCAGGATTTATTCATGGTTTTACTTGGTTAATTTGATGAAAATGAGCAAAAATACACTCCATGGAAACATTTTTGTTTGATTTGTGTCGAGTGAGATTTTCACCTAGAACCAAAAGGGGGGGGTATTGGCACTTTTCATGGAAAAATGTGAAAAATTAAATTTTCTAAAATTGAAATAAATGCCTTCTATACACCTCAAACATTCACTCTTAAACAGAAGATTGTGGTTTTTCGCAATATTTTTAGAAATTTTTGGCTCTTTTAGTAACATTAACAACCCCGCTGAAGCAACTTTAATGCTCATTTCTTGTCTTTCAGGATTAATTCTGGGTTTTATTTTGTTTATTTGATGAAAATGAACAACAATACACACCATGGAAACATTTTTGTTTGATTTGCGTCAAGTTAGATTTTCACCTAGAACCCAAAGGGGGGGGGTATTGGCACTTGTCATGGAAAAAATTGAAAAATTAAATTTTCTAAAAACGAAATAAATGCCTTCTATACACCTCAAACATACACTCTTAAACTTAAAATTGTTGTTTTTCGCCATATTTTTAGAAATTTGGGCTCTTTTAGTAACATTAACACTTGCGCTGAAGCATCTTTTATGCTCATTTCTTGTCTATCACTATTTATTCTGGGTTTTATTTTGTTTATTTGATGAAAATGAACAACAATACACACCATGGAAACAAATTTTTTGATTTGTTTCGAGTGAGATTTTCACCTAGAACCCAAAGGGGGGGGTATTGGCACTTTTCATTGAAAAATGTGAAAAATTAAATTTTCTAAAAATGAAATAAATGCCTTATATACACCTCAAACATTCACTCTAAAACTGAAAATTGTTGTTTTTCGCAATATTTTTAGAAATTTGGTCTCTTTTAGTAACATTAACACTTCCGCTGAAGCTTCTTTTATGCTCATTTCTTGTATTTCATTATTTATTCTGGGTTTTATTTTGTTTATTTGATGAAAATGAACAACAATACACACCATGGAAACATTTTTTTTTATTTGTGTCGAGTAAGATTTTCACCTACAACCCAAAGGGGGGGGTATTGGCACTTTTCATGGAAAAATGGGAAAAATTAAATTTTCTAAAAATAAAATAAATGCCTTCTATACACCTCAAACATTCACTCTAAAACTGAAAATTGTTGTTTTTCGCAATATTTTTAGAAATTTGGGCTCTTTTAGTAACTTTAACACTTCCGCTGAAGCTTCTTTTATGCTCATTTCTTGTATTTCAGTATTTATTCTGGGTTTTATTTTGTTTATTTGATGAAAATGAACAGCAATACACATCATGGAAACGTTTTTGTTTTATTTGTGTCGAGTGAGATTTTCACCTAGAACCCAAAGGGGGGTATTGGCACTTTTCATGGAAAAATGTGAAAAATTAAATTTTCTAAAAATGAAATAAATGCCTTCTATACACCTCAAACATTCACTCTTAAACTGAAAATTGTTGTTTTTCGCAATAATTTTAGAAATTTTGGCTCTTTTAGTAACATTAACACTTCCGCTGAAGCTTCTTTTATGCTCATTTCTTGTATTTCAGTATTTATTCTGGGTTTTATTTTGTTTATTTGATGAAAATGAACAACAATACACACCACGGAAACATTTTTGTTTGATTTGTGTCGAGTGAGATTTTCACCTAGAACCCAAAGGGGGGGGTATTGGCACTTTTCATGGAAAAATGTGAATAATTAAATTTTCTAAAAATGAAATAAATGCCTTCTATACACCTCAAACATACACTCTTAAACTGAAAATTGTTGTTTTTCGCAATATTTTTAGAAATTTGGGCTCTTTTAGTAACATTAACAACCCCGCTGAAGCAACTTTTATGCTCATTTCTTGCCTTTCAGGATTTTTTATGGGTTTAATTTTGTTTATTTAATGAAAATGAACAACAATACGCACCATGGAAACATTTTTATTTGATTTGTGTCGAGTGAGATTTTCACCTTAAACCCAAAGGAGGGGGTATTGGCCCTATTCATGGAAAAATGAGAAAAATTAAATTTTCTAAAAATGAAATAAAGGCCTTCTATACACCTCAAACATTCACTCTAAATCTGAAAATTGTTGTTTTTCGCAAAGTTTTTAGAAATTTGGGCTCTTTTAGTAACATTGACACTTGCGCTGAAGCATCTTTTATGCTCATTTCTTGTCTTTCCCTATTTATTCTGGGTTTTATTTTGTTTATTTGATGAAAATGAACAACAATACACACCATGGAAACATTTTTTTTTTATTTGTGTCGAGTAAGATTTTCACCTACAACCCAAAGGGGGGGGTATTGGCACTTTTCATGGAAAAATGGGAAAAATTAAATTTTCTAAAAATAAAATAAATGCCTTCTATACACCTCAAACATTCACTCTAAAACTGAAAATTGTTGTTTTTCGCATTATTTTTAGAAATTTGGGCTCTTTTAGTAACATTAACACTTCCGCTGAAGCTTCTTTTATGCTCATTTCTTGTATTTCAGTATTTATTCTGGGTTTTATTTTGTTTATTTGATGAAAATGAACAACAATACACATCATGGAAACGTTTTTGTTTTATTTGTGTCGAGTGAGATTTTCACCTAGAACCCAAAGGGGGGTATTGGCACTTTTCATGGAAAAATGTGAAAAATTAAATTTTCTAAAATTGAAATAAATGCCTTCTATACACCTCAAACATACACTCTTAAACTGAAAATTGTTGTTTTTCGCAATATTTTTAGAAATTTGGGCTCTTTTAGTAACATAAACACTTCCGCTGAAGCTTCTTTTATGCTCATTTCTTGTATTTCAGTATTTATTCTGGGTTTTATTTTGTTTATTTGATGAAAATGAACAACAATACATATCTTGGAAACGTTTTTGTTTTATTTGTGTCGAGTGAGATTTTCACCTAGAACTCAAAGGGGGTATTGGCACTTTTCATGGAAAAATGTGAAAAATTAAATTTTCTAAAAATGAAATAAATGCCTCCTATACACCTCACACATACACTCTTAAACTGAAAATTGTTGTTTTTCGCAATATTTTTAGAAATTTTGGCTCTTTTAGTAACATAAACACTTGCGCTGAAGCACCTTTTATGCTCATTTCTTGTCTTTCAGGATTTATTCTGGGTTTTATTTTGTTTATTTGATGAAAATGAACAATAATACACACCATGGAAACATTTTTGTTTGATTTGTGTCGAGTGAGATTTTCACCTAGAACCCAAAGGGGTGGGTATTGGCACTTTTAATAGAAAAATGTGAAAAATTAAATTTTCAAAAATTGAAATAAATGCCTTCTATACACCTCAAACATTCACTCTTAAAAAGAAGATTGTGGTTTTTCGCAATATTTTTAGAAATTTGGGCTCTTTTAGTAACATTAACAACCCCGCCGAAGCCTCTTTTATGCTCATTTCTTGTCTTTCAGGATTTAATATGGGTTTAATTTTGTTTATTTAATGAAAATGAACAACAATACACACCATGGAAACATTTTTGTTTGATTTGGGTCAAGTGAGATTTTCACCTAGAACCCAAAGGGCACGGCAAAGGGGTATTGGCACTTTTCATGGAAAAATGTGAAAAAAAACATTTTCTAAAAATGAAATAAATGCCTTTTATGCACCTCAAACATTCACTCTTAAACAGAAGATTGTTGTTTTTCGCAATATTTTTAGAAATTTGGGCTCTTTTAGTAACATTAACACTTGCGCTTAAGCATCTTTTATGCTCCCTTCTTGCCTTTCAGGATTTATTCTGGGTTTAATTTTGTTTAGTTGATGAAAATGAACAACAATACACACCATGGAAACATTTTTGTTTGATTTGTGTCGAGTGAGATTTTCACCTAGAACCCAAAGGGGGGGTATTGGCACTTTTCATGGAAAAATGTGAAAAATTAAATTTTCTAAAAATGAAATAAATGCCTTCTATGCACCTGAAACATTCACTCTAAAACTGAAGATTGTTGTTTTTCGTAATATTTTAAGAAATTTTGGCTCTTTTAGTAACCTTAACACTTGAGCTGAAGCATCTTTTATGCTCATTTCTTATCATTCAGGATTTATTCTTGGTTTTACTTGGTTAATTTGATGAAAATGAGCAAAAATACACTCCATGGAAACATTTTTGTTTGATTTGTGTCGAGTGAGATTTTCACCTAGAACCAAAAGGGGGGGGGTATTGGCACTTTTCATGGAAAAATGTGAAAAATTAAATTTTCTAAAATTGAAATAAATGCCTTCTATACACCTCAAACATTCACTCTTAAACAGAAGATTGTGGTTTTTCGCAATATTTTTAGAAATTTTTGGCTCTTTTAGTAACATTAACAACCCCGCTGAAGCAACTTTAATGCTCATTTCTTGTCTTTCAGGATTTATTCTGGGTTTTATTTTGTTTATTTGATGAAAATGAACAACAATACACACCATGGAAACATTTTTGTTTGATTTGCGTCAAGTTAGATTTTCACCTAGAACCCAAAGGGGGGGGTATTGGCACTTGTCATGGAAAAAATTGAAAAATTAAATTTTCTAAAAACGAAATAAATGCCTTCTATACACCTCAAACATACACTCTTAAACTTAAAATTGTTGTTTTTCGCCATATTTTTAGAAATTTGGGCTCTTTTAGTAACATTAACACTTGCGCTGAAGCATCTTTTATGCTCATTTCTTGTCTATCACTATTTATTCTGGGTTTTATTTTGTTTATTTGATGAAAATGAACAACAATACACACCATGGAAACAAATTTTTTTGATTTGTGTCGAGTGAGATTTTCACCTAGAACCCAAAGGGGGGGGTATTGGCACTTTTCATTGAAAAATGTGAAAAATTAAATTTTCTAAAAATGAAATAAATGCCTTCTATACACCTCAAACATTCACTCTAAAACTGAAAATTGTTGTTATTCGCAAATTTTTTAGAAATTTGGTCTCTTTTAGTAACATTAACACTTCCGCTGAAGCTTCTTTTATGCTCATTTCTTGTATTTCATTATTTATTCTGGGTTTTATTTTGTTTATTTGATGAAAATGAACAACAATACACACCATGGAAACATTTTTTTTTATTTGTGTCGAGTAAGATTTTCACCTACAACCCAAAGGGGGGGGTATTGGCACTTTTCATGGAAAAATGGGAAAAATTAAATTTTCTAAAAATAAAATAAATGCCTTCTATACACCTCAAACATTCACTCTAAAACTGAAAATTGTTGTTTTTCGCATTATTTTTAGAAATTTGGGCTCTTTTAGTAACATTAACACTTCCGCTGAAGCTTCTTTTATGCTCATTTCTTGTATTTCAGTATTTATTCTGGGTTTTATTTTGTTTATTTGATGAAAATGAACAACAATACACATCATGGAAACGTTTTTGTTTTATTTGTGTCGAGTGAGATTTTCACCTAGAACCCAAAGGGGGGTATTGGCACTTTTCATGGAAAAATGTGAAAAATTAAATTTTCTAAAAATGAAATAAATGCCTTCTATACACCTCAAACATTCACTCTTAAACTGAAAATTGTTGTTTTTCGCAATAATTTTAGAAATTTTGGCTCTTTTAGCAACATTAACACTTGCGCTGAAGCATCTTTTATGCTCATTTCTTGTCTTTCAGTATTTATTCTTGGTTTTATTTTGTTTATTTGATGAAAATAAACAACAATACACACCACGGAAACATTTTTGTTTGATTTGTGTCGAGTGAGATTTTCACCTAGAACCCAAAGGGGGGGGTATTGGCACTTTTCATGGAAAAATGTGAATAATTAAATTTTCTAAAAATGAAATAAATGCCTTCTATACACCTCAAACATACACTCTTAAACTGAAAATTGTTGTTTTTCGCAATATTTTTAGAAATTTGGGCTCTTTTAGTAACATTAACAACCCCGCTGAAGCAACTTTTATGCTCATTTCTTGCCTTTCAGGATTTTTTATGGGTTTAATTTTGTTTATTTAATGAAAATGAACAACAATACGCACCATGGAAACATTTTTATTTGATTTGTGTCGAGTGAGATTTTCACCTTAAACCCAAAGGAGGGGGTATTGGCCCTATTCATGGAAAAATGGGAAAAAAACATTTTCTAAAAATGAAATAAAGGCCTTCTATACACCTCAAACATTCACTCTAAATCTGAAAATTGTTGTTTTTCGCAATATTTTTAGAAATTTAGGCTCTTTTAGTAACATTAACACTTGCGCTGAAGCATCTTTTATGCTCATTTCTTGTCTTTCCCTATTTATTCTGGGTTTTATTTTGTTTATTTGATGAAAATGAACAACAATACACACCATGGAAACATTTTTGTTTGATTTGTGTCGAGTAAGATTTTCACCTAGAACCCCAAGGGGGGGTATTGGCACTTTTCATGGAATAATGAGAAAAATTAAATTTTCTAAAAATAAAATAAATGCCTTCTATACACCTCAAACATTCACTCTAAAACTGAAAATTGTTGTTTTTCGCAATATTTTTAGAAATTTGGTCTCTTTTAGTAACATTAACACTTCCGCTGAAGCTTCTTTTATGCTCATTTCTTGTATTTCATTATTTATTCTGGGTTTTATTTTGTTTATTTGATGAAAATGAACAACAATACACACCATGGAAACATTTTTTTTTATTTGTGTCGAGTAAGATTTTCACCTACAACCCAAAGGGGGGGGTATTGGCACTTTTCATGGAAAAATGGGAAAAATTAAATTTTCTAAAAATAAAATAAATGCCTTCTATACACCTCAAACATTCACTCTAAAACTGAAAATTGTTGTTTTTCGCATTATTTTTAGAAATTTGGGCTCTTTTAGTAACATTAACACTTCCGCTGAAGCTTCTTTTATGCTCATTTCTTGTATTTCAGTATTTATTCTGGGTTTTATTTTGTTTATTTGATGAAAATGAACAACAATACACATCATGGAAACGTTTTTGTTTTATTTGTGTCGAGTGAGATTTTCACCTAGAACCCAAAGGGGGGTATTGGCACTTTTCATGGAAAAATGTGAAAAATTAAATTTTCTAAAAATGAAATAAATGCCTTCTATACACCTCAAACATACACTCTTAAACTGAAAATTGTTGTTTTTCGCAATATTTTTAGAAATTTGGGCTCTTTTAGTAACATAAACACTTGCGCTGAAGCACCTTTTATGCTCATTTCTTGTCTTTCAGGATTTATTCTGGGTTTTATTTTGTTTATTTGATGAAAATGAACAAAAATACACACCATGGAAACATTTTTGTTTGATTTGTGTCGAGTGAGATTTTCACCTAGAACCCAAAGGGGGGGGTATTGGCACTTTTCATGGAAAAAGGTGAAAAAAAACATTTTCTAAAAATGAAATAAATGCCTTCTATACACCTCAAACATTCACTCTTAAACTGAAAATTGTTGTTTTTCGCAAATATTTTAGAAATTTTGGCTCTTTTAGCAACATTAACACTTGCGCTGAAGCATCTTTTATGCTCATTTCTTGTCTTTCAGTATTTATTCTTGGTTTTATTTTGTTTATTTGATGAAAATAAACAACAATACACACCACGGAAACATTTTTGTTTGATTTGTGTCGAGTGAGATTTTCACCTAGAACCCAAAGGGGGGGGTATTGGCACTTTTCATGGAAAAATGTGAATATTTAAATTTTCTAAAAATGAAATAAATGCCTTCTATACACCTCAAACATACACTCTTAAACTGAAAATTGTTGTTTTTCGCAATATTTTTAGAAATTTGGGCTCTTTTAGTAACATTAACAATCCCGCTGAAGCAACTTTTATGCTCATTTCTTGCCTTTCAGGATTTTTTATGGGTGTAATTTTGTTTATTTAATGAAAATGAACAACAATACGCACCATGGAAACATTTTTATTTGATTTGTGTCGAGTGAGATTTTCACCTAAAACCCAAAGGAGGGGGTATTGGCCCTATTCATGGAAAAATGGGAAAAAAACATTTTCTAAAAATGAAATAAAGGTCTTCTATACACCTCAAACATTCACACTTAATCTGAAAATTGTTGTTTTTCGCAAAATTTTTAGAAATTTGGGCTCTTTTAGTAACATTAACACTTGCGCTGAAGCATCTTTTATGCTCATTTCTTGTCTTTCCCTATTTATTCTGGGTTTTATTTTGTTTATTTGATGAAAATGAACAACAATACACACCATGGAAACATTTTTTTTTGATTTGTGTCGAGTTAGATTTTCACCTAGAACCCAAAATTGGAACTTTTCATGGAAAAATGTGAAAAATTAAATTTTCTAAAAATGAAATTAATGCCTTTTATACACCTTAAACATTCACTCTTAAACTGAAAATTGTTGTTTTTCGCAATAATTTTAGAAATTTTGGCTCTTTTAGCAACATTAACACTTGCGCTGAAGCATCTTTTATGCTCATTTCTTGTCTTTCAGGATTTATTCTGGGTTTTATTTTGTTTATTTGATGAAAATGAACAACAATACACACCATGGAAACATTTTTGTTTGATTTGCGTCAAGTTAGATTTTCACCTAGAACCCAAAGGGGGGGGTATTGGCACTTGTCATGGAAAAAATTGAAAAATTAAATTTTCTAAAAATGAAATAAATGCCTTCTATACACCTCAAACATACACTCTTAAACTTAAAATTGTTGTTTTTCGCCATATTTTTAGAAATTTGAGCTCTTTTAGTAACATTTACACTTGCGCTGAAGCATCTTTTATGCTCATTTCTTGTCTATCACTATTTATTCTGGGTTTTATTTTGTTTATTTGATGAAAATGAACAACAATACACACCATGGAAACAAATTTTTTTGATTTGTGTCGAGTGAGATTTTCACCTAGAACCCAAAGGGGGGGGTATTGGCACTTTTCATTGAAAAATGTGAAAAATTAAATTTTCTAAAAATGAAATAAATGCCTTCTATACACCTCAAACATTCACTCTAAAACTGAAAATTGTTGTTTTTCGCAATATTTTTAGAAATTTGGTCTCTTTTAGTAACATTAACACTTCCGCTGAAGCTTCTTTTATGCTCATTTCTTGTATTTCATTATTTATTCTGGGTTTTATTTTGTTTATTTGATGAAAATGAACAACAATACACACCATGGAAACATTTTTTTTTATTTGTGTCGAGTAAGATTTTCACCTACAACCCAAAGGGGGGGGTATTGGCACTTTTCATGGAAAAATGGGAAAAATTAAATTTTCTAAAAATAAAATAAATGCCTTCTATACACCTCAAACATTCACTCTAAAACTGAAAATTGTTGTTTTTCGCATTATTTTTAGAAATTTGGGCTCTTTTAGTAACATTAACACTTCCGCTGAAGCTTCTTTTATGCTCATTTCTTGTATTTCAGTATTTATTCTGGGTTTTATTTTGTTTATTTGATGAAAATGAACAACAATACACATCATGGAAACGTTTTTGTTTTATTTGTGTCGAGTGAGATTTTCACCTAGAACCCAAAGGGGGGTATTGGCACTTTTCATGGAAAAATGTGAAAAATTAAATTTTCTAAAAATGAAATAAATGCCTTCTATACACCTCAAACATACACTCTTAAACTGAAAATTGTTGTTTTTCGCAATATTTTTAGAAATTTGGGCTCTTTTAGTAACATAAACACTTGCGCTGAAGCACCTTTTATGCTCATTTCTTGTCTTTCAGGATTTATTCTGGGTTTTATTTTGTTTATTTGATGAAAATGAACAAAAATACACACCATGGAAACATTTTTGTTTGATTTGTGTCGAGTGAGATTTTCACCTAGAACCCAAAGGGGGGGGTATTGGCACTTTTCATGGAAAAAGGTGAAAAAAAACATTTTCTAAAAATGAAATAAATGCCTTCTATACACCTCAAACATTCACTCTTAAACTGAAAATTGTTGTTTTTCGCAATAATTTTAGAAATTTTGGCTCTTTTAGCAACATTAACACTTGCGCTGAAGCATCTTTTATGCTCATTTCTTGTCTTTCAGTATTTATTCTTGGTTTTATTTTGTTTATTTGATGAAAATAAACAACAATACACACCACGGAAACATTTTTGTTTGATTTTTGTCGAGTGAGATTTTCACCTAGAACCCAAAGGGGGGGGTATTGGCACTTTTCATGGAAAAATGTGAATATTTAAATTTTCTAAAAATGAAATAAATGCCTTCTATACACCTCAAACATACACTCTTAAACTGAAAATTGTTGTTTTTCGCAATATTTTTAGAAATTTGGTTTCTTTTAGTAACATTAACAATCCCGCTGAAGCAACTTTTATGCTCATTTCTTGCCTTTCAGGATTTTTTATGGGTGTAATTTTGTTTATTTAATGAAAATGAACAACAATACGCACCATGGAAACATTTTTATTTGATTTGTGTCGAGTGAGATTTTCACCTAAAACCCAAAGGAGGGGGTATTGGCCCTATTCATGGAAAAATGGGAAAAAAACATTTTCTAAAAATGAAATAAAGGTCTTCTATACACCTCAAACATTCACACTTAATCTGAAAATTGTTGTTTTTCGCAAAATTTTTAGAAATTTGGGCTCTTTTAGTAACATTAACACTTGCGCTGAAGCATCTTTTATGCTCATTTCTTGTCTTTCCCTATTTATTCTGGGTTTTATTTTGTTTATTTGATGAAAATGAACAACAATACACACCATGGAAACATTTTTTTTTGATTTGTGTCGAGTTAGATTTTCACCTAGAACCCAAAATTGGAACTTTTCATGGAAAAATGTGAAAAATTAAATTTTCTAAAAATGAAATAAATGCCTTTTATACACCTTAAACATTCACTCTTAAACTGAAAATTGTTGTTTTTCGCAATAATTTTAGAAATTTTGGCTCTTTTAACAACATTAACACTTGCGCTGAAGCATCTTTTATGCTCATTTCTTGTCTTTCAGGATTTATTCTGGGTTTTATTTTGTTTATTTGATGAAAATGAACAACAATACACACCATGGAAACATTTTTGTTTGATTTGCGTCAAGTTAGATTTTCACCTAGAACCCAAAGGGGGGGGTATTGGCACTTGTCATGGAAAAAATTGAAAAATTAAATTTTCTAAAAATGAAATAAATGCCTTCTATACACCTCAAACATACACTCTTAAACTTAAAATTGTTGTTTTTCGCCATATTTTTAGAAATTTGGGCTCTTTTAGTAACATTTACACTTGCGCTGAAGCATCTTTTATGCTCATTTCTTGTCTATCACTATTTATTCTGGGTTTTATTTTGTTTATTTGATGAAAATGAACAACAATACACACCATGGAAACAAATTTTTTTGATTTGTGTCGAGTGAGATTTTCACCTAGAACCCAAAGGGGGGGGTATTGGCACTTTTCATTGAAAAATGTGAAAAATTAAATTTTCTAAAAATGAAATAAATGCCTTCTATACACCTCAAACATTCACTCTAAAACTGAAAATTGTTGTTTTTCGCAATATTTTTAGAAATTTGGGCTCTTTTAGTAACATTAACACTTCCGCTGAAGCTTCTTTTATGCTCATTTCTTGTATTTCAGTATTTATTCTGGGTTTTATTTTGTTTATTTGATGAAAATGAACAACAATACACATCATGGAAACGTTTTTGTTTTAATTGTGTCGAGTGAGATTTTCACCTGGAACCCAAAGGGGGGTATTGGCACTTTTCATGGAAAAATGTGAAAAATTAAATTTTCTAAAAATGAAATAAATGCCTACTATACACCTCAAACATTCACTCTTAAACTGAAAATTGTTGTTTTTCGCAATAATTTTAGAAATTTTGGCTCTTTTAGCAACATTAACACTTGCGCTGAAGCATCTTTTATGCTCATTTCTTGTCTTTCAGTATTTATTCTTGGTTTTATTTTGTTTATTTGATGAAAATAAACAACAATACACACCACGGAAACATTTTTGTTTGATTTGTGTCGAGTGAGATTTTCACCTAGAACCCAAAGGGGGGGGTATTGGCACTTTTCATGGAAAAATGTGAATAATTAAATTTTCTAAAAATGAAATAAATGCCTTCTATACACCTCAAACATACACTCTTAAACTGAAAATTGTTGTTTTTCGCAATATTTTTAGAAATTTGGGCTCTTTTAGTAACATTAACAACCCCGCTGAAGCAACTTTTATGCTCATTTCTTGCCTTTAAGGATTTTTTATGGGTTTAATTTTGTTTATTTAATGAAAATGAACAACAATACGCACAATGGAAACATTTTTATTTGATTTGTGTCGAGTGAGATTTTCACCTAAAACCCAAAGGAGGGGGTATTGGCACTTTTCATTGAAAAATGTGAAAAATTAAATTTTCTAAAAATGAAATAAATGCCTTCTATACACCTCAAACATTCACTCTAAAACTGAAAATTGTTGTTTTTCGCAATATTTTTAGAAATTTGGTCTCTTTTAGTAACATTAACACTTCCGCTGAAGCTTCTTTTATGCTCATTTCTTGTATTTCATTATTTATTCTGGGTTTTATTTTGTTTATTTGATGAAAATGAACAACAATACACACCATGGAAACATTTTTTTTTTATTTGTGTCGAGTAAGATTTTCACCTACAACCCAAAGGGGGGGGTATTGGCACTTTTCATGGAAAAATGGGAAAAATTAAATTTTCTAAAAATAAAATAAATGCCTTCTATACACCTCAAACATTCACTCTAAAACTGAAAATTGTTGTTTTTCGCAATATTTTTAGAAATTTGGGCTCTTTTAGTAACATTAACACTTCCGCTGAAGCTTCTTTTATGCTCATTTCTTGTATTTCAGTATTTATTCTGGGTTTTATTTTGTTTATTTGATGAAAATGAACAACAATACACATCATGGAAACGTTTTTGTTTTATTTGTGTCGAGTGAGATTTTCACCTAGAACCCAAAGGGGGGTATTGGCACTTTTCATGGAAAAATGTGAAAAATTAAATTTTCTAAAAATGAAATAAATGCCTTCTATACACCTCAAACATTCACTCTTAAACTGAAAATTGTTGTTTTTCGCAATAATTTTAGAAATTTTGGCTCTTTTAGCAACATTAACACTTGCGCTGAAGCATCTTTTATGCTCATTTCTTGTCTTTCAGTATTTTTTCTTGGTTTTATTTTGTTTATTTGATGAAAATAAACAACAATACACACCACGGAAACATTTTTGTTTGATTTGTGTCGAGTGAGATTTTCACCTAGAACCCAAAGGGGGGGGTATTGGCACTTTTCATGGAAAAATGTGAATAATTAAATTTTCTAAAAATGAAATAAATGCCTTCTATACACCTCAAACATACACTCTTAAACTGAAAATTGTTGTTTTTCGCAATATTTTTAGAAATTTGGGCTCTTTTGGTAACATTAACAACCCCGCTGAAGCAACTTTTATGCTCATTTCTTGCCTTTCAGGATTTTTTATGGGTTTAATTTTGTTTATTTAATGAAAATGAACAACAATACGCACCATGGAAACATTTTTATTTGATTTGTGTCGAGTGAGATTTTCACCTAAAACCCAAAGGAGGGGGTATTGGCACTTTTCATTGAAAAATGGGAAAAAAAACATTTTCTAAAAATGAAATAAAGGCCTTCTATACACCTCAAACATTCACTCTAAATCTGAAAATTGTTGTTTTTCGCAAAGTTTTTAGAAATTTGGGCTCTTTTAGTAACATTGACACTTGCGCTGAAGCATCTTTTATGCTCATTTCTTGTCTTTCCCTATTTATTCTGGGTTTTATTTTGTTTATTTGATGAAAATGAACAACAATACACACCATGGAAACATTTTTGTTTGATTTGTGTCGAGTAAGATTTTCACCTAGAACCCCAAGGGGGGGTATTGGCACTTTTCATGGAATAATGAGAAAAATTAAATTTTCAAAAAATAAAATAAATGCCTTCTATACACCTCAAACATTCACTCTAAAACTGAAAATTGTTGTTTTTCGCAATATTTTTAGAAATTTGGTCTCTTTTAGTAACATTAACACTTCCGCTGAAGCTTCTTTTATGCTCATTTCTTGTATTTCATTATTTATTCTGGGTTTTATTTTTTTATTTGATGAAAATGAACAACAATACACACCATGCAAACATTTTTGTTTGATTGGTGTAGAGTGAGGTTTTCACCTAGAACCCAAAGGGGGGGGTATTGGAACTTTTATGGAAAAATGTGAAAAATAAATTTTTTAAAAATGAAATAAATGCCTTCTATGCACCTCAAACATTCACTCTTAAAAAGAAGATTGTGGTTTTTCGCAATATTTTTAGAAATTTGGGCTCTTTTAGTAACATAAACAACCCCGCCGAAGCACCTTTTATGCTCATTTCTTGTCTTTCAGGATTTAATATGGGTTTAATTTTGTTTATTTAATGAAAATGAACAACAATTAACACCATGGAAACATTTTTGTTTGATTTGTGTCAAGTGAGATTTTCACCTAGAACCCAAAGGGCACGGCAAAGGGGTATTGGCACTTTTCATGGAAAAATGTGAAAAAAAACATTTTCTAAAAATGAAATAAATGCCTTTTATGCACCTCAAACATTCACTCTTAAACAGAAGATTGTTGTTTTTCGCAATATTTTTAGAAATTTGGGCTCTTTTAGTAACATTAACACTTGCGCTTAAGCATCTTTTATGCTCCCTTCTAGCCTTTCAGGATTTATTCTGGGTTTAATTTTGTTTAGTTGATGAAAATGAACAACAATACACACCATGCAAACATTTTTGTTTGATTTGAGTCGAGTGAGGTTTTCACCTGGAACCCAAAGGGGGGGGTATTGGCACTTTTCATGGAAAAATGTGAAAAATTACATTTTCTAAAAATGAAATAAATGCCTTCTATGCACCTCAAACATTCACTCTAAAACAGAAGATTGTAGTTTTTCGTAATATTTTCAGAAATTTTGGCTGTTTTAGTAACATTAACACTTGCGCTGAAGCATCTTTTATGCTCATTTCTTGTCTTTCAGTATTTATTCTGGGTTTTATTTTTTTATTTGATGAAAATGAAACACAATACACACCATGCAAACATTTTTGTTTGATTGGTGTAGAGTGAGGTTTTCACCTAGAACCCAAAGGGGGGGGTATTGGAACTTTTATGGAAAAATGTGAAAAATAAATTTTTTAAAAATGAAATAAATGCCTTCTATGCACCTCAAACATTCACTCTAAAACAGAAGATTGTTGTTTTTCGCAATATTTTTAGAAATTTTGGCCTTTAAGTAACATTTACATTTGCGCTGAAGCATCATTTATGCTCATTTCTTGTCTTTCAGGATTAATTCTGAGTTTTATTTTGTTTTTTTATGTAAATTAACAAGAATACAAAACATGGAAACATTTCAATTTGATTAGTGTCGAGTGAGATTTTCACCTAGAACCCGAAGGGGGGGTATTGGCACTTTTCATGGAAAAATGTGAAAAATTAAATTTTCTAAAAATGAAATAAATGCCTTCTATACACCTCAAACATTCACTCAAAAACTGAAGATTGTTGTTTTTCGCAATATTTTTAGAAATTTGGGCTCTTTTAGTAACATTAACACTTCCGCTGAAGCATCTTTTATGCTCATTTCTTGTATTTCAGTATTTATTCTGGGTTTTATTTTGTTTATTTGATGAAAACGAACAACAATACACACCATGGAAACATTTTTGTTTGAAATGTGTCAAGTGAGATTTTCACATAGAACCCAAAGGGGGGGGTATTGGCACTTTTCATGGAAAAATGTGAAAAATTATATTTTCTAAAATTGAAATAAATGCCTTCTATACACCTCAAACATTCACTTTTAAACAGAAGATTGTGGTTTTTCGCAATATTTTTAGAAATTTGGGCTCTTTTAGTAACATTAACAACCCCGCTGAAGCATCTTTTATGCTCATTTCTTGTCTTTCACGTTTTATTCTGGGTTTTATTTTGTTTATTTGATGAAAATGAACAACAATACACACCATGGGAAAATTTTTGTTTGATATGTGTCGAGTGAGATTTTCACCTAGAACCCAAAGGGGGGGGTATTGGCACTTTTCATGTAAAAATGTGAAAAATTAAATTTTCTAAAATTGAAATAAATGCCTTCTATACACCTCAAACATTCACTCTTAAACGGAAGATTGTGGTTTTTAGCAATATTTTTAGAAATTTGGGCTCTTTTAGTAACATTTACAACCCCGCTGAAGCATCTTTTATGCTCATTTCTTGTCTTTCAGGATTTATTCTGGGTTTTATTTTGTTTATTTGATGTAAATGAACAACAATACACACCATGGATACATTTTTGTTTGAAATGTGTCAAGTTAGATTTTCACCTAGAACCCAAAGGGGGGGTATTGATACTTTTCATGTAAAAATGTGAAAAAAAACAATTTCTAAAAATGAAATAAATGCCTTCAATGCACCTCAAACCTTCACTCTAAAACAGAAGATTGTTGTTTTTCGCAATATTTTTAGAAATTTTGGCTCTTTAAGTAACATTAACATTTGCGCTGAAGCATCTTTTATGCTCATTTCTTGTCTTTCGGGATTAATTTTGAGTTTTATTTTGTTTCTTTGATGAAAATTAACAAGAATACAATCCATGGAAAAATTTTAATTTGATTTGTGTCGAGTGAGATTTTCACGTAGAACCCAAAGGGTATTGGCACTTTTCATGAAAAAAAGGGAAAAATTAAATTTTTTAAAAATGAAATAAATGCCTTCTATACACCTCAAACATTCACTCTAAAACTGAAAATTGTTGTTTTTCGCAATATTTTTAGAAATTTGGGCTCTTTTAGTAACATAAAACTTCCGCTGAAGCATCTTTTATGCTCATTTCTTGTATTTCAGTATTTATTCTGGGTTTTATTTTGTTTATTTGATGAAAATGAACAACAATACACACCATGGAAACATTTTTGTTTGATTTGTGACGAGTGAGATTTTCACCTAGAATCCAAAGGGGGGGGTATTGGCACTTTTCATTGAAAAATGTGAAAAATAACAATTTCTAAAAATGAAATAAATGCCTTCTATGCACCTCAAACATTCACTCTAAAACAGAAGATTGTTGTTTTTCGTAATATTTTCAGAAATTTGGGCTCTTTTAGTAACCTTAACACTTGAGCTGAAGCATCTATTATGCTCATTTCTTATCTTTCAGGATTTATTCTGAGTTTTATTTTGTTTACTTGATGAAAATGAACAACAATACACACCATGGAAACATTTTTGTTTGATATGTGTCGAGTGAGATTTTCACCTAGAACCCAAAGAGGGGGGTATTGGCACTTTTCATGGAAAAATGTGAAAAATTAAATTTTCTAAAAATGAAATAAATGCCTTGTATACACCTCAAACATTCACTCTAAAACAGAAGATTGTTGTTTTTCGCAATATTTTTAGAAATTTTGGCTCTTTTAGTAACATTAACACTTGCGCTGAAGCATCTTTTATGCTCATTTCTTGTCTTTCAGGATTTATTCTGGGTTTTATTTTGTTTATTTGATGAAAATGAACAACAATACACACCATGGAAACATTTTTGTTTGATATGTGTCGAGTGAGATTTTCACCTAGAACCCAAAGGGGGGGGTATTGGCACTTTTCATGGAAAAATGTGAAAAATTAAATTTTCTAAAAATGAAATAAACGCCTTCTATACTCCTCAAACATTCACTCATAAACTGAAAATTGTTGTTTTTCGCAATATTTTTAGAAATTTTGGCTGTTTTAGTAACATTAACACTTGCGCTGAAGCATCTTTTATGCTCATTTCTGGTCTTTCAGTATTTATTCTGGGTTTTATTTTTTTATTTGATGAAAATGAACAACAATACACACCATGCAAACATTTTTGTTTGATTGGTGTAGAGTGAGGTTTTCACCTAGAACCCGAAGGGGGGGTATTGGCACTTTTCATGGAAAAATGTGAAAAATTAAATTTTCTAAAAATGAAATAAATGCCTTCTATACACCTCAAACATTCACTCTAAAACTGAAGATTGTTGTTTTTCGCAATATTTTTAGAAATTTGGGCTCTTTTAGTAACGTTAACACTTCCGCTGAAGCATCTTTTATGCTCATTTCTTGTCTTTCAGGATTTATTCTGGGTTTTATTTTGTTTATTTGATGAAAACGAACAACAATACACACCATGGAAACATTTTTGTTTGAAATGTGTCAAGTGAGATTTTCACAGGGAACCCAAAGGGGGGGGTATTGGCACTTTTCATGTAAAAATGTAAAAATTAAATTTTCTAAAATTGAAATAAATGCCTTCTATACACCTCAAACATTCACTCTTAAACGGAAGATTGTGGTTTTTAGCAATATTTTTAGAAATTTGGGCTCTTTTAGTAACATTAACAACCCCGCTGAAGGATCTTTTATGCTCATTTCTTGTCTTTCAGGATTTATTCTGGGTTTTATTTTGTTTATTTGATGTAAATGAACAACAATACACACCATGGAAACATTTTTGTTTGATTTGTGTCAAGTTAGATTTTCACCTAGAACCCAAAGGGGGGGTATTGATACTTTTCATGTAAAAATGTGAAAAATAACAATTTCTAAAAATGAAATAAATGCCTTCAATGCACCTCAAACCTTCACTCTAAAACAGAAGATTGTTGTTTTTCGCAATATTTTTAGAAATTTTGGCTCTTTAAGTAACATTAACATTTGCGCTGAAGCATCTTTTATGCTCATTTCTTGTCTTTCAGGATTAATTGTGAGTTTTATTTTGTTTCTTTGATGAAAATTAACAAGAATACAATCCATGGAAAAATTTTAATTTGATTTGTGTCGAGTGAGATTTTCACCTAGAACCCAAAGGGGGGGGTATTGGCACTTTTCATGTAAAAATGTGAAAAATTAAATTTTCTAAAATTGAAATAAATGCCTTCTATACACCTCAAACATTCACTCTTAAACGGAAGATTGTGGTTTTTAGCAATATTTTTAGAAATTTGGGCTCTTTTAGTAACATTTACAACCCCGCTGAAGCATCTTTTATGCTCATTTCTTGTCTTTCAGGATTTATTCTGGGTTTTATTTTGTTTATTTGATGTAAATGAACAACAATACACACCATGGATACATTTTTGTTTGAAATGTGTCAAGTTAGATTTTCACCTAGAACCCAAAGGGGGGGTATTGATACTTTTCATGTAAAAATGTGAAAAATAACAATTTCGAAAAATGAAATAAATGCCTTCAATGCACCTCAAACCTTCACTCTAAAACAGAAGATTGTTGTTTTTCGCAATATTTTTAGAAATTTTGGCTCTTTAAGTAACATTAACATTTGCGCTGAAGCATCTTTTATGCTCATTTCTTGTCTTTCGGGATTAATTTTGAGTTTTATTTTGTTTCTTTGATGAAAATTAACAAGAATACAATCCATGGAAAAATTTTAATTTGATTTGTGTCGAGTGAGATTTTCACGTAGAACCCAAATGGTATTGGCACTTTTCATGAAAAAAAGGGAAAAATTAAATTTTTTAAAAATGAAATAAATGCCTTCTATACACCTCAAACATTCACTCTAAAACTGAAAATTGTTGTTTTTCGCAATATTTTTAGAAATTTGGGCTCTTTTAGTAACATTAACACTTGCGCTGAAGCATCTTTTATGCTCATTTCTTGTTTTTCAGGATTTATTCTTGGTTTTATTTTGTTTATTTGATGAAAACGAACAACAATACACACCATGGAAACATTTTTGTTTGAAATGTGTCAAGTGAGATTTTCACAGGGAACCCAAAGGGGGGGGTATTGGCACTTTTCATGGAAAAATGTGAAAAATTAAATTTTCTAAAATTGAAATAAATGCCTTCTATACACCTCAAACATTCACTCTTAAAAAGAAGATTGTGGTTTTTCGCAATATTTTTAGAAATTTGGGCTCTTTTAGTAACATTAACAACCCCGCTGAAGCATCTTTTATGCTCATTTCTTGTCTTTCAGGATTTATTCTGTGTTTTATTTTGTTTATTTGATGAAAATGAACAACAATACACACCATGGAAACATTATTGTTTGATATGTGTCGAGTGAGATTTTCACCTAGAACCCAAAGGGGGGGTATTGGCACTTTTCATGTAAAAATGTAAAAATTAAATTTTCTAAAATTGAAATAAATGCCTTCTATACACCTCAAACATTCACTCTTAAACGGAAGATTGTGGTTTTTAGCAATATTTTTAGAAATTTGGGCTCTTTTAGTAACATTAACAACCCCGCTGAAGGATCTTTTATGCTCATTTCTTGTCTTTCAGGATTTATTCTGGGTTTTATTTTGTTTATTTGATGTAAATGAACAACAATACACACCATGGAAACATTTTTGTTTGATTTGTGTCAAGTTAGATTTTCACCTAGAACCCAAAGGGGGGGTATTGATACTTTTCATGTAAAAATGTGAAAAATAACAATTTCTAAAAATGAAATAAATGCCTTCAATGCACCTCAAACCTTCACTCTAAAACAGAAGATTGTTGTTTTTCGCAATATTTTTAGAAATTTTGGCTCTTTAAGTAACATTAACATTTGCGCTGAAGCATCTTTTATGCTCATTTCTTGTCTTTCAGGATTAATTGTGAGTTTTATTTTGTTTCTTTGATGAAAATTAACAAGAATACAATCCATGGAAAAATTTTAATTTGATTTGTGTCAAGTGAGATTTTCACCTAGAACCCAAAGGGGGGGGTATTGGCACTTTTCATGTAAAAATGTGAAAAATTAAATTTTCTAAAATTGAAATAAATGCCTTCTATACACCTCAAACATTCACTCTTAAACGGAAGATTGTGGTTTTTAGCAATATTTTTAGAAATTTGGGCTCTTTTAGTAACATTTACAACCCCGCTGAAGCATCTTTTATGCTCATTTCTTGTCTTTCAGGATTTATTCTGGGTTTTATTTTGTTTATTTGATGTAAATGAACAACAATACACACCATGGATACATTTTTGTTTGAAATGTGTCAAGTTAGATTTTCACCTAGAACCCAAAGGGGGGGTATTGATACTTTTCATGTAAAAATGTGAAAAATAACAATTTCGAAAAATGAAATAAATGCCTTCAATGCACCTCAAACCTTCACTCTAAAACAGAAGATTGTTGTTTTTCGCAATATTTTTAGAAATTTTGGCTCTTTAAGTAACATTAACATTTGCGCTGAAGCATCTTTTATGCTCATTTCTTGTCTTTCGGGATTAATTTTGAGTTTTATTTTGTTTCTTTGATGAAAATTAACAAGAATACAATCCATGGAAAAATTTTAATTTGATTTGTGTCGAGTGAGATTTTCACGTAGAACCCAAAGGGTATTGGCACTTTTCATGAAAAAAAGGGAAAAATTAAATTTTTTAAAAATGAAATAAATGCCTTCTATACACCTCAAACATTCACTCTAAAACTGAAAATTGTTGTTTTTCGCAATATTTTTAGAAATTTGGGCTCTTTTAGTAACATTAACACTTGCGCTGAAGCATCTTTTATGCTCATTTCTTGTCTTTCAGGATTTATTCTGGGTTTTATTTTGTTTATTTGATGAAAACGAACAACAATACACACCATGGAAACATTTTTGTTTGAAATGTGTCAAGTGAGATTTTCACAGGGAACCCAAAGGGGGGGGTATTGGCACTTTTCATGGAAAAATGTGAAAAATTAAATTTTCTAAAATTGAAATAAATGCCTTCTATACACCTCAAACATTCACTCTTAAAAAGAAGATTGTGGTTTTTCGCAATATTTTTAGAAATTTGGGCTCTTTTAGTAACATTAACAACCCCGCTGAAGCATCTTTTATGCTCATTTCTTGTCTTTCAGGATTTATTCTGTGTTTTATTTTGTTTATTTGATGAAAATGAACAACAATACACACCATGGAAACATTATTGTTTGATATGTGTCGAGTGAGATTTTCACCTAGAACCCAAAGGGGGGGTATTGGCACTTTTCATGTAAAAATGTAAAAATTAAATTTTCTAAAATTGAAATAAATGCCTTCTATACACCTCAAACATTCACTCTTAAACGGAAGATTGTGGTTTTTAGCAATATTTTTAGAAATTTGGGCTCTTTTAGTAACATTAACAACCCCGCTGAAGGATCTTTTATGCTCATTTCTTGTCTTTCAGGATTTATTCTGGGTTTTATTTTGTTTATTTGATGTAAATGAACAACAATACACACCATGGAAACATTTTTGTTTGATTTGTGTCAAGTTAGATTTTCACCTAGAACCCAAAGGGGGGGTATTGATACTTTTCATGTAAAAATGTGAAAAATAACAATTTCTAAAAATGAAATAAATGCCTTCAATGCACCTCAAACCTTCACTCTAAAACAGAAGATTGTTGTTTTTCGCAATATTTTTAGAAATTTTGGCTCTTTAAGTAACATTAACATTTGCGCTGAAGCATCTTTTATGCTCATTTCTTGTCTTTCAGGATTAATTGTGAGTTTTATTTTGTTTCTTTGATGAAAATTAACAAGAATACAATCCATGGAAAAATTTTAATTTGATTTGTGTCGAGTGAGATTTTCACCTAGAACCCAAAGGGGCGGGTATTGGCACTTTTCATGTAAAAATGTGAAAAATTAAATTTTCTAAAATTGAAATAAATGCCTTCTATACACCTCAAACATTCACTCTTAAACGGAAGATTGTGGTTTTTCGCAATATTTTTAGAAATTTGGGCTCTTTTAGTAACATTTACAACCCCGCTGAAGCATCTTTTATGCTCATTTCTTGTCTTTCAGGATTAATTCTGAGTTTTATTTTGTTTTTTTATGTAAATTAACAAGAATACAAAACATGGAAACATTTCAATTTGATTAGTGTCGAGTGAGATTTTCACTTAGAACCCAAAGGGGGGGGTATTGGCACTTTTCATGGAAAAATGTGAAAAATTATATTTTCTAAAATTGAAATAAATGCCTTCTATACACCTCAAACATTCACTTTTAAACAGAAGATTGTGGTTTTTCGCAATATTTTTAGAAATTTGGGCTCTTTTAGTAACATTAACAACCCCGCTGAAGCATCTTTTATGCTCATTTCTTGTCTTTCAGGTTTTATTCTGGGTTTTATTTTGTTTATTTGATGAAAATGAACAACAATACACACCATGGAAACATTTTTGTTTGATATGTGTCGAGTGAGATTTTCACCTAGAACCCAAAGGGGGGGGTATTGGCACTTTTCATGGAAAAATGTGAAAAATTAAATTTTCTAAAATTGAAATAAATGCCTTCTATACACCTCAAACATTCACTCTTAAAAAGAAGATTGTGCTTTTTCGCAATATTTTTAGAAATTTGGGCTCTTTTAGTAACATTAACAACCCCGCTGAAGCATCTTTTATGCTCATTTCTTGTCTTTCAGGATTTATTCTGTGTTTTATTTTGTTTATTTGATGAAAATGAACAACAATACACACCATGGAAACATTATTGTTTGATATGTGTCGAGTGAGATTTTCACCTAGAACCCAAAGGGGGGGTATTGGCACTTTTCATGTAAAAATGTAAAAATTAAATTTTCTAAAATTGAAATAAATGCCTTCTATACACCTCAAACATTCACTCTTAAACGGAAGATTGTGGTTTTTAGCAATATTTTTAGAAATTTGGGCTCTTTTAGTAACATTAACAACCCCGCTGAAGGATCTTTTATGCTCATTTCTTGTCTTTCAGGATTTATTCTGGGTTTTATTTTGTTTATTTGATGTAAATGAACAACAATACACACCATGGAAACATTTTTGTTTGATTTGTGTCAAGTTAGATTTTCACCTAGAACCCAAAGGGGGGGTATTGATACTTTTCATGTAAAAATGTGAAAAATAACAATTTCTAAAAATGAAATAAATGCCTTCAATGCACCTCAAACCTTCACTCTAAAACAGAAGATTGTTGTTTTTCGCAATATTTTTAGAAATTTTGGCTCTTTAAGTAACATTAACATTTGCGCTGAAGCATCTTTTATGCTCATTTCTTGTCTTTCAGGATTAATTGTGAGTTTTATTTTGTTTCTTTGATGAAAATTAACAAGAATACAATCCATGGAAAAATTTTAATTTGATTTGTGTCGAGTGAGATTTTCACCTAGAACCCAAAGGGTATTGGCACTTTTCATGAAAAAATGGGAAAAATTAAATTTTCTAAAAATGAAATAAATGCCTTTTATGCACCTCAAACATTCACTCTTATACAGAAGATTGTGGTTTTTCGCAATATTTTTAGAAATTTGGGCTCTTTTAGTAACATTTACAACCCCGCTGAAGCATCTTTTATGCTCATTTCTTGTCTTTCAGGATTTATTCTGGGTTTTATTTTGTTTATTTGATGTAAATGAACAACAATACACACCATGGAAACATTTTTGTTTGATATGTGTCAAGTTAGATTTTCACCTAGAAACCAAAGGGGGGGGTATTGGCACTTTTCATGGAAAAATGTGAAAAATAACAATTTCTAAAAATGAAATAAATGCCTTCTATGCACCTCAAACATTCACTCTAAAACAGAAGATTGTTGTTTTTCGCAATATTTTTAGAAATTTTGGCTATTTAAGTAACATAAACATTTGCGCTGAAGCATCTTTTATGCTCATTTCTTGTCTTTCAGGATTTATTCTGGGTTTTATTTTGTTTATTTGATGAAAATGAACAACAATACACACCATGGAAACATTTTTGTTTGATATGTGTCGAGTGAGATTTTTACCTAGAACCCAAAGGGTATTGGCGCTTTTCATGGAAAAATGTGAAAAATTAAATTTTTTAAAATCGAAATAAATGCCTTCTATAAACCTCAAACATTCACTCTAAAACTGAAAATTGTGTTTTTTCGCAATATTTTTAGAAATTTGGGCTCTTTTAGTAACATTTACAACCCCGCTGAAGCATCTTTTATGCTCATTTCTTGTCTTTCAGGATTAATTTTGAGTTTTATTTTTTTTCTTTGATGAAAATTAACAAGAATACAATCCATGGAAACATTTTAATTTGATTTGTGTCGAGTGGGATTTTCACCTAGAACCAGAAGGGCATTGGCACTTTTCATGTAAAAATGTGAAAAATAAAATTTTCTAAAATTGAAATAAATGCCTTCTATACACCTCAAACATTCACTCTTAAACAGAAGATTGTGGTTTTTCGCAATATTTTTAGAAATTTGGGCTCTTTTAGTAACATTAACACTTGCGCTGAAGCATCTTTTATGCTCATTTCTTGTTTTTCAGTATTTATTCTGGTTTTTATTTTTTTATTTGATGAAAATGAATAACAATACACACCATGCAAACATTTTTGTTTGATTTGAGTCGAGTGAGGTTTTCACCTAGAACCCAAAGGGGGGGGTATTGGCACTTTTCATGGAAAAATGTGAAAAATTAAATTTTCTAAAATTGAAATAAATGCCTTCTATACACCTCAAACATTCACTCTAAAACAGAAGATTGTTGTTTTTCGTAATATTTTCAGAAATTTGGGCTCTTTTAGTAACCTTAACACTTGAGCTGAAGCATCTATTATGATCATTTCTTATCTTTCAGGATTTATTCTGAGTTTTATTTTGGTTACTTGATGAAAATGAACAACAATACACACCATGGAAACATTTTTGTTTGATTTGAGTCGAGTGAGATTTTCACCTAGAACCCAAAGGGGGGGTATAGGCACTTTTCATGGAAAATTGTGAAAAATAAATTTTCTAAAAATGAAATAAATGCCTTCTATACACCTCAAACATTCACTCTAAATCTGAAAATTGTTGTTTTTCGCAATGTTTTTAGAAATTTGGGCTCTTTTAGTTACATTAACACTTGCGCTGAAGCATCTTTTATGCACATTTCTTGCCTTTCAGGATTTATTCTGGGTTTTATTTTGTTTATTTGATGAAAATGAACAACAATACACACCATGGAAACATTTTTGTTTGATATGTGTCGAGTGAGATTTTCACCTAGAACCCAAAGGGCATTGGCTCTTTTCATGTAAAAATGTGAAAAATAAAATTTTCTAAAATTGAAATAAATGCCTTCTATACACCTCAAACATTCACTCTTAAACGGAAGATTGTGGTTTTTAGCAATATTTTTAGAAATTTGGGCTCTTTTAGTAACATTAACAACCCCGCTGAAGCATCTTTTATGCTCATTTCTTGTCTTTCAGGATTTATTCTGGGTTTTATTTTGTTTATTTGATGTAAATGAACAACAATACACACCATGGAAACATTTTAATTTGATTTGTGTCGAGTGAGATTTTCACGTAGAACCCAAAGGGTATTGGCACTTTTCATGAAAAAAAGGGAAAAATTAAATTTTTTAAAAATGAAATAAATGCCTTCTATACACCTCAAACATTCACTCTAAAACTGAAAATTGTTGTTTTTCGCAATATTTTTAGAAATTTGGGCTCTTTTAGTAACATTAACACTTCCGCTGAAGCATCTTTTATGCTCATTTCTTGTATTTCAGTATTTATTCTGGGTTTTATTTTGTTTATTTGATGAAAATGAACAACAATACACACCATGGAAACATTTTTGTTTGATTTGTGTCGAGTGAGATTTTCACCTAGAACCCAGAGGGGGGGGTATTGGCACTTTTCATGCAAAAATGTGAAAAATTAAATTTTCTAAAATTGAAATAAATGCCTTCTATACACCTCAAACATTCACTCTTAAACAGAAGATTGTGGTTTTTCGCAATATTTTTAGAAATTTGGGCTCTTTTAGTAACATTTACAACCCCGCTGAAGCATCTTTTATGCTCATTTCTTGTCTTTCAGGATTAATTCTGAGTTTTATTTTGTTTTTTTATGTAAATTAACAAGAATACAAAACATGGAAACATTTCAATTTGATTAGTGTCGAGTGAGAATTTCACCTAGAACCCAAAGGGGGGGGTATTGGCACTTTTCATGGAAAAATGTGAAAAATTAAATTTTCTAAAATTGAAATAAATGCCTTCTATACACCTCAAACATTCACTCTTAAAAAGAAGATTGTGGTTTTTCGCAATATTTTTAGAAATTTGGGCTCTTTTAGTAACATTAACAACCCCGCTGAAGCATCTTTTATGCTCATTTCTTGTCTTTCAGGATTTATTCTGTGTTTTATTTTGTTTATTTGATGAAAATGAACAACAATACACACCATGGAAACATTTTTGTTTGATATGTGTCGAGTGAGATTTTCACCTAGAACCCAAAGGGGGGGGTATTGGCACTTTTCATGTAAAAATGTGAAAATTAAATTTTCTAAAATTGAAATAAATGCCTTCTATACACCTCAAACATTCACTCTTAAACGGAAGATTGTGGTTTTTAGCAATATTTTTAGAAATTTGGGCTCTTTTAGTAACATTAACAACCCCGCTGAAGCATCTTTTATGCTCATTTCTTGTCTTTCAGGATTTATTCTGGGTTTTATTTTGTTTATTTGATGTAAATGAACAACAATACACACCATGGAAACATTTTTGTTTGATATGTGTCAAGTTAGATTTTCACCTAGAACCCAAAGGGGGGGTATTGATACTTTTCATGTAAAAATGTGAAAAATAACAATTTCTAAAAATGAAATAAATGCCTTCAATGCACCTCAAACCTTCACTCTAAAACAGAAGATAGTTGTTTTTCGCAATATTTTTAGAAATTTTGGCTCTTTAAGTAACATTAACAACCCCGCTGAAGCATCTTTTATGCTCATTTCTTGTCTTTCAGGATTAATTTTGAGTTTTATTTTGTTTCTTTGATGAAAATTAACAAGAATACAATCCATGGAAAAATTTTAATTTGATTTGTGTCGAGGGAGATTTTCACCTAGAACCCAAAGGGTATTGGCACTTTTCATGAAAAAATGGGAAAAATTAAATTTTTTAAAAATGAAATAAATGCCTTCTATACACATCAAACATTCACTCTAAAACTGAAAATTGTTGTTTTTCGCAATATTTTTAGAAATTTGGGCTCTTTTAGTAACATTAACACTTCCGCTGAAGCGTCTTTTATGCTCATTTCTTGTATTTCAGTATTTATTCTGGGTTTTATTTTGTTTATTTGATGAAAATGAACAACAATACACACCATGGAAACATTTTTGTTTGATTTGTGTCGAGTGAGATTTTCACCTAGAACCCAGAGGGGGGGGTATTGGCACTTTTCATGCAAAAATGTGAAAAATTAAATTTTCTAAAATTGAAATAAATGCCTTCTATACACCTCAAACATTCACTCTTATACAGAAGATTGTGGTTTTTCGCAATATTTTTAGAAATTTGGGCTCTTTTAGTAACATTTACAACCCCGCTGAAGCATCTTTTATGCTCATTTCTTGTCTTTCAGGATTTATTCTGGGTTTTATTTTGTTTATTTGATGTAAATGAACAACAATACACACCATGGAAACATTTTTGTTTGATTTGTGTGGAGTGAGATTTTCACCTAGAACCCAGAGGGCACTTTTCATGCAAAAATGTGAAAAATTAAATTTTCTAAAATTGAAATAAATGCCTTCTATACACCTCAAACATTCACTCTTAAACAGAAGATTGTGGTTTTTCGCAATATTTTTAGAAATTTGGGCTCTTTTAGTAACATTAACACTTGCGCTGAAGCATCTTTTATGCTCATTTCTTGTCTTTCAGGATTTATTCTGGGTTTTATTTTGTTTATTTGATGAAAACGAACAACAATACACACCATGGAAACATTTTTGTTTGAAATGTGTCAAGTGAGATTTTCACATAGAACCCAAAGGGGGGGGTATTGGCACTTTTCATGGAAAAATGTGAAAAATTATATTTTCTAAAATTGAAATAAATGCCTTCTATACACCTCAAACATTCACTTTTAAACAGAAGATTGTGGTTTTTCGCAATATTTTTAGAAATTTGGGCTCTTTTAGTATAATTAACAACCCCGCTGAAGCATCTTTTATGCTCATTTCTTGTCTTTCAGGTTTTATTCTGGGTTTTAATTTGTTTATTTGATGAAAATGAACAACAATACACACCATGGAAACATTTTTGTTTGATATGTGTCGAGTGAGATTTTCACCTAGAACCCAAAGGGGGGGGGTATTGGCACTTTTCATGGAAAAATGTGAAAAATTAAATTTTCTAAAATTGAAATAAATGCCTTCTATACACCTCAAACATTCACTCTTAAAAAGAAGATTGTGGTTTTTCGCAATATTTTTAGAAATTTGGGCTCTTTTAGTAACATTAACAACCCCGCTGAAGCATCTTTTATGCTCATTTCTTGTCTTTCAGGATTTATTCTGTGTTTTATTTTGTTTATTTGATGAAAATGAACAACAATACACACCATGGAAACATTTTTGTTTGATATGTGTCGAGTGAGATTTTCACCTAGAACCCAAAGGGGGGGGTATTGGCACTTTTCATGTAAAAATGTAAAAATTAAATTTTCTAAAATTGAAATAAATGCCTTCTATACACCTCAAACATTCACTCTTAAACGGAAGATTGTGGTTTTTAGCAATATTTTTAGAAATTTGGGCTCTTTTAGTAACATTAACAACCCCGCTGAAGCATCTTTTATGCTCATTTCTTGTCTTTCAGGATTTATTCTGGGTTTTATTTTGTTTATTTGATGTAAATGAACAACAATACACACCATGGAAACATTTTTGTTTGATATGTGTCAAGTTAGATTTTCACCTAGAACCCAAAGGGGGGGTATTGATACTTTTCATGTAAAAATGTGAAAAATAACAATTTCTAAAAATGAAATAAATGCCTTCAATGCACCTCAAACCTTCACTCTAAAACAGAAGATTGTTGTTTTTCGCAATATTTTTAGAAATTTTGGCTCTTTAAGTAACATTAACATTTGCGCTGAAGCTACTTTTATGCTCATTTCTTGTCTTTCAGGATTAATTTTGAGTTTTATTTTGTTTCTTTGATGAAAATTAACAAGAATACAATCCATGGAAAAATTTTAATTTGATTTGTGTCGAGTGAGATTTTCACCTAGAACCCAAAGGGTATTGGCACTTTTCATGAAAAAATGGGAAAAATTAAATTTTTTAAAAATGAAATAAATGCCTTCTATACACCTCAAACATTCACTCTAAAACTGAAAATTGTTGTTTTTCGCAATATTTTTAGAAATTTGGGCTCTTTTAGTAACATTAACACTTCCGCTGAAGCATCTTTTATGCTCATTTCTTGTATTTCAGTATTTATTCTGGGTTTTATTTTGTTTATTTGATGTAAATGAACAACTATACACACCATGGAAACATTTTTGTTTGATTTGTGTCGAGTGAGATTTTCACCTAGAACCCAGAGGGGGGGGTATTGGCACTTTTCATGCAAAAATGTGAAAAATTAAATTTTCTAAAATTGAAATAAATGCCTTCTATACACCTCAAACATTCACTCTTATACAGAAGATTGTAGTTTTTCGCAATATTTTTAGAAATTTGGGCTCTTTTAGTAACATTTACAACCCCGCTGAAGCATCTTTTATGCTCATTTCTTGTCTTTCAGGATTTATTCTGGGTTTTATTTTGTTTATTTGATGAAAATGAACAACAATACACACCATGGAAACATTTTTGTTTGATATGTGTCGAGTGAGATTTTCACCTAGAACCCAAAGGGGGGGTATTGATACTTTTCATGGAAAAATGTGAAAAATTAAATTTTCTAAAATTGAAATAAATGCCTTCAATGCACCTCAAACATTCACTCGAAAACAGAAGATTGTTGTTTTTCGCAATATTTTTAGAAATTTTGGCTCTTTTAGTAACATTAACATTTGCGCTGAAGCATCTTTTATGCTCATTTCTTGTCTTTCAGGATTAATTTTCAGTTTTATTTTCTTTCTTTGATGAAAATTAACAAGAATACAATCCATGGAAAAATTTTAATTTGATTTGTGTCGAGTGAGATTTTCACCTAGAACCCAAAGGGTATTGGCACTTTTCATGAAAAAATGGGAAAAATTAAATTTTCTAAAATTGAAATAAATGCCTTCAATGCACCTCAAACATTCACTCGAAAACAGAAGATTGTTGTTTTTCGCAATATTTTTAGAAATTTTGGCTCTTTTAGTAACATTAACATTTGCGCTGAAGCATCTTTTATGCTCATTTCTTGTCTTTCAGGATTAATTTTCAGTTTTATTTTCTTTCTTTGATGAAAATTAACAAGAATACAATCCATGGAAAAATTTTAATTTGATTTGTGTCGAGTGAGATTTTCACCTAGAACCCAAAGGGTATTGGCACTTTTCATGAAAAAATGGGAAAAATTAAATTTTTTAAAAATGAAATAAATGCCTTCTATACACCTCAAAAATTCACTCTAAAACTGAAAATTTTTGTTTTTCGCAACATTTTTAGAAATTTGGGCTCTTTTATTAACATTAACACTTCCGCTTAAGCATCTTTTATGCTCATTTCTTGTATTTCAGTATTTATTCTGGGTTTTATTTTGTTTATTTGATGAAAATGAACAACAATACACACCATGGAAACATTTTTGTTTGATTTGTGTCGAGTGAGACTTTCACCTAGAACCCAGAGGGGGGGGAATTGGCACTTTTCATGCAAAAATGTGAAAAATTAAATTTTCTAAAATTGAAATAAATGCCTTCTATACACCTCAAACATTCACTCTTATACAGAAGATTGTGGTTTTTCGCAATATTTTTAGAAATTTGGGCTCTTTTAGTAACATTTACAACCCCGCTGAAGCATCTTTTAGGCTCATTTCTTGTCTTTCAGGATTTATTCTGGGTTTTATTTTGTTTATTTGATGTAAATGAACAACAATACACACCATGGAAACATTTTTGTTTGATATGTGTCAAGTTAGATTTTCACCTAGAACCCAAAGGGGGGGGGGTAATGGCACTTTTCATGGAAAAATGTGAAAAATAACAATTTCTAAAAATGAAATAAATGCCTTCTATGCACCTCAAACCTTCACTCTAAAACAGAAGATTGTTTTTTTTCGAAATATTTTTAGAAATTTTGGCTCTTTAAGTAACATTAACATTTGCGCTGAAGCATCTTTTATGCTCATTTCTTGTCTTTCAGGATTAATTTTGAGTTTTATTTTGTTTCTTTGATGAAAATTAACAAGAATACAATCCATGGAAAAATTTTAATTTGATTTGTGTCGAGTGAGATTTTCACCTAGAACCCAAAGGGTATTGGCACTTTTCATGAAAAAATGGGAAAAATTAAATTTTTTAAAAATGAAATAAATGCCTTCTATACACCTCAAACATTCACTCTAAAACTGAAAATTGTTGTTTTTCGCAATATTTTTAGAAATTTGGGCTCTTTTAGTAACATTAACACTTCCGCTGAAGCATCTTTTATGCTCATTTCTTGTATTTCAGTATTTATTCTGGGTTTTATTTTGTTTATTTGATGTAAATGAACAACTATACACACCATGGAAACATTTTTGTTTGATTTGTGTCGAGTGAGATTTTCACCTAGAACCCAGAGGGGGGGTATTGGCACTTTTCATGCAAAAATGTGAAAAATTAAATTTTCTAAAATTGAAATAAATGCCTTCTATACACCTCAAACATTCACTCTTATACAGAAGATTGTGGTTTTTCGCAATATTTTTAGAAATTTGGCTCTTTTAGTAACATTTACAACCCCGCTGAAGCATCTTTTATGCTAATTTTTGGTCTTTCAGGATTTATTTTGGGTTTTATTTTGTTTATTTGATGAAAACGAACACCAATACACACCGTGGAAACATTTTTGTTTGATTGTGTCGAGTGAGATTTTCACCTAGAACCCAGAGGTGGGGGTTTTGGCACTTTTCATGGAAAAATGTGAAAATTAAATTTTCTAAAATGAAATAAATGCCTTCTATACACATAAAACATTCACTCTTAAACAGAAGATTGTGGTTTTTCGCAATATTTTTAGAAATTTGGGCTCTTTTAGTAACATTAACACTTCCGCTGAAGCATCTTTTATGCTCATTTCTTGTCTTTCAGGATTTATTCTGGGTTTTATTTTGTTTATTTGATGAAAATGAACAAAAATACACACCATGGAAACATTTTTGTTTGATTTGTGTCGAGTGAGATTTTCACCTAGAACCCAAAGGGCATTGGCACTTTTCATGGAAAAATGTGAAAAATTATATTTTCTAAAATTGAAATAAATGCCTTCTATACACCTCAAACATTCACTTTTAAACAGAAGATTGTGGTTTTTCGCAATATTTTAGAAATTTGGGCTCTTTTAGTAACATTTACAACCCCTATGAAGCATCTTTTATGCTAATTTTTGGTCTTTCAGGATTTATTTTGGGTTTTATTTTGTTTATTTGATGAAAACGAACACCAATACACACCGTGGAAACATTTTTGTTTTATTTGTGTCGAGTGAGATTTTCACCTAGAACCTAAAGGGGGGGGTATTGGCACTTTTCATGGAAAAATGTGAAAAATAACAATTTCTAAAAATGAAATAAATGCCTTCTATGCACCTCAAACATTCACTCTAAAACAGAAGATTGTTGTTTTTCGCAATATTATTAGAAATTTTGGCTCTTTAAGTAACATTAACATTTGCGCTGAAGCATCTTTTATGCTCATTTCTTGTCTTTCAGGATTAATTCTGAGTTTTATTTTTTTTGCTTTGATGAAAATTAACAAGAATACAATCCATGGAAACATTTTAATTTGATTTGTGTCGAGTGGGATTTTCACCTAGAACCAGAGGGCATTGGCACTTTTCATGTAAAAATGTGAAAAATAAAATTTTCTAAAATTGAAATAAATGCCTTCTATACACCTCAAACATTCACTCTTAAACAGAAGATTGTGGTTTTCGCAATATTTTTAGAAATTTGGGCTCTTTTAGTAACATTAACACTTGCGCTGAAGCATCTTTTATGCTCATTCTTGTCTTTCAGTATTTATTCTGGGTTTTATTTTTTTATTTGATGAAAATGAATAACAATACACACCATGCAAACATTTTTGTTTGATTTGAGTCGAGTGAGGTTTTCACCTAGAACCCAAAGGGGGGGGTATTGGCACTTTTCATGGAAAAATGTGAAAAATTACATTTTCTAAAAATGAAATAAATGCCTTCTATGCACCTCAAACATTCACTCTAAAACAGAAGATTGTTGTTTTTCGTAATATTTTCAGAAATTTGGGCTCTTTTAGTAACCTTAACACTTGAGCTGAAGCATCTATTATGCTCATTTCTTATCTTTCAGGATTTATTCTGAGTTTTATTTTGTTTACTTGATGAAAATGAACAACAATACACACCATGGAAACATTTTTGTTTGATTTGATTACAGTGAGATTTTCACCTAGAACCCAAAGAGGGGGGTATTGGCACTTTTCATGGAAAAATGTGAAAAATTAAATTTTCTAAAAATGAAATAAATGCCTTGTATACACCTCAAAAATTGGCACTTTTCATGGAAAAATGTGAAAATTAAATTTTCTAAAAATGAAATAAACGCCTTCTATACTCCTCAAACTATCACTCATAAACTGAAAATTGTTGTTTTTCGCAATATTTTTAGAAATTTTGGCTGTTTTAGTAACATTAACACTTGCGCTGAAGCATCTTTTATGCTCATTTCTTGTCTTTCAGTATTTATTCTGGGTTTTATTTTTTTATTTGATGAAAATGAACAACAATACACACCATGCAAACATTTTTGTTTGATTGGTGTAGAGTAAGGTTTTCACCTAGAACCCAAAGGGGGGGGTATTGGAACTTTTATGGAAAAATGTGAAAAATAAATTTTTAAAAAATGAAATAAATGCCTTCTATGCACCTCAAACATTCACTCTAAACAGAAGATTGTTGTTTTTCGCAATATTTTTAGAAATTTTGGCTCTTTAAGTAACATTTACATTTGCGCTGAAGCATCATTTATGCTCATTTCTTGTCTTTCAGGATTAATTCTGAGTTTTATTTGTTTTTTTATGTAAATTAACAAGAATACAAAACATGGAAACATTTCAATTTGATTAGTGTCGAGTGAGATTTTCACCTAGAACCCGAAGGGGGGGTATTGGCACTTTTCATGGAAAAATGTGAAAATTAAATTTTCTAAAAATGAAATAAATGCCTTCTATACACCTCAAACATTCACTCTAAAACTGAAGATTGTTGTTTTTCGCAATATTTTTAGAAATTTGGGCTCTTTTAGTAACATTAACACTTCCGCTGAAGCATCTTTATGCTCATTTCTTGTATTTCAGTATTTATTCTGGGTTTTATTTTGTTTATTTGATGAAAACGAACAACAATACACACCATGGAAACATTTTTGTTTGAAATGTGTCAAGTGAGATTTTCACATAGAACCCAAAGGGGGGGGTATTGGCACTTTTCAAGGAAAAATGTGAAAAATTATATTTTCTAAAATTGAAATAAATGCCTTCTATACACCTCAAACATTCACTTTTAAACAGAAGATTGTGGTTTTTCGCAATATTTTTAGAAATTTGGGCTCTTTTAGTAACATTAACAACCCCGCTGAAGCATCTTTTATGCTCATTTCTTGTCTTTCACGTTTTATTTTGTTTATTTGATGAAAATGAACAACAATACACACCATGGGAAAATTTTTGTTTGATTTGTGTCGAGTGAGATTTTCACCTAGAACCCAAAGGGGGGGGGTATTGGCACTTTTCATGGAAAAATGTGAAAAATTAAATTTTCTAAAATTGAAATAAATGCCTTCTATACACCTCAAACATTCACTCTTAAAAAGAAGATTGTGGTTTTTCGCAATATTTTTAGAATTTGGGCTCTTTTAGTAACATTAACAACCCCGCTGAAGGATCATTTATGCTCATTTCTTGTCTTTCAGGATTAATTCTGAGTTTTATTTTGTTTTTTTATGTAAATTAACAAGAATACAAAACATGGAAACATTTCAATTTGATTAGTGTCGAGTGAGATTTTCACCTAGAACCCGAAGGGGGGGTATTGGCACTTTTCATGTAAAAATGTGAAAAATTAAATTTTCTAAAATTGAAATAAATGCCTTCTATACACCTCAAAAATTCACTCTTAAACGGAAGATTGTGGTTTTTAGCAATATTTTTAGAAATTTGGGCTCTTTTAGTAACATTAACAACCCCGCTGAAGCATCTTTTACGCTCATTTCTTGTCTTTCAGGATTTATTCTGGGTTTTATTTTGTTTATTTGATGTAAATGAACAACAATACACACCATGGAAACATTTTTGTTTGAAATGTGTCAAGTTAGATTTTCACCTAGAACCCAAAGGGGGGGTATTGATACTTTTCATGTAAAAATGTGAAAAATAACAATTTCTAAAAATGAAATAATTGCCTTCAATGCACCTCAAACCTTCACTCTAAAACAGAAGATTGTTGTTTATCGCAATATTTTTAGAAATTTTGGCTCTTTAAGTAACATTAACATTTGCGCTGAAGCATCTTTTTTGCTCATTTCTTGTCTTTCAGGATTAATTTTGAGTTTTATTTTGTTTCTTTGATGAAAATTAACAAGAATACAATCCATGGAAAAATTTTAATTTGATTTGTGTCGAGTGAGATTTTCACGTAGAACCCAAAGGGTATTGGCACTTTTCATGAAAAAAAGGGAAAAATTAAATTTTTTAAAAATGAAATAAATGCCTTCTATACACCTCAAACATTCACTCTAAAACTGAAAATTGTTGTTTTTCGCAATATTTTTAGAAATTTGGGCTCTTTTAGTAACATTAACACTTCCGCTGAAGCATCTTTTATGCTCATTTCTTGTATTTCAGTATTTATTCTGGGTTTTATTTTGTTTATTTGATGAAAATGAACAACAATACACACCATTGAAACATTTTTGTTTGATTTGTGTCGAGTGAGATTTTCACCTAGAACCCAGAGGGGGGGGTATTGGCACTTTTCATGCAAAAATGTGAAAAATTAAATTTTCTAAAATTGAAATAAATGCCTTCTATACACCTCAAACATTCACTCTTATACAGAAGATTGTGGTTTTTCGCAATATTTTTAGAAATTTGGGCTCTTTTAGTAACATTTACAACCCCGCTGAAGCATCTTTTATGCTCATTTCTTGTCTTTCAGGATTTATTCTGGGTTTTATTTTGTTTATTTGATGTAAATGAACAACAATACACACCATGGAAACATTTTTGTTTGATTTGTGTGGAGTGAGATTTTCACCTAGAACCCAGAGGGGGGGGTATTGGCACTTTTCATGCAAAAATGTGAAAAATTAAATTTTCTAAAATTGAAATAAATGCCTTCTATACACCTCAAACATTCACTCTTAAACAGAAGATTGTGGTTTTTCGCAATATTTTTAGAAATTTGGGCTCTTTTAGTAACATTTACAACCCCGCTGAAGCATCTTTTATGCTCATTTCTTGTCTTTCAGGATTTATTCTGGGTTTGATTTTGTTTATTTGATGTAAATGAACAACAATACACACCATGGAAACATTTTTGTTTGATATGTGTCAAGTTAGATTTTCACCTAGAACCCAAAGGGGGGGGTATTGGCACTTTTCATTGAAAAATGTGAAAAATAACAATTTCTAAAAATGAAATAAATGCCTTCTATGCACCTCAAACATTCACTCTAAAACAGAAGATTGTTGTTTTTCGTAATATTTTCAGAAATTTGGGCTCTTTTAGTAACCTTAACACTTGAGCTGAAGCATCTATTATGCTCACTTCTTATCTTTCAGGATTTATTCTGAGTTTTATTTTGTTTACTTGATGAAAATGAACAACAATACACACCATGGAAACATTTTTGTTTGATTTGATTACAGTGAGATTTTCACCTAGAACCCAAAGGGGGGGGTATTGGAACTTTTATGGAAAAATGTGAAAAATAAATTTTTTAAAAATGAAATAAATGCCTTCTATGCACCTCAAACATTCACTCTAAAACAGAAGATTGTTGTTTTTCGCAATATTTTTAGAAATTTTGGCTCTTTAAGTAACATTTACATTTGCGCTGAAGCATCATTTATGCTCATTTCTTGTCTTTCAGGATTAATTCTGAGTTTTATTTTGTTTTTTTATGTAAATTAACAAGAATACAAAACATGGAAACATTTCAATTTGATTAGTGTCGAGTGAGATTTTCACCTAGAACCCGAAGGGGGGGTATTGGCACTTTTCATGGAAAAATGTGAAAAATTAAATTTTCTAAAATGAAATAAATGCCTTCTATACACCTCAAACATTCACTCTAAAACTGAAGATTGTTGTTTTTCGCAATATTTTTAGAAATTTGGGCTCTTTTAGTAACATTAACACTTCCGCTGAAGCATCTTTTATGCTCATTTCTTGTCTTTCAGGTTTTATTCTGGGTTTTATTTTGTTTATTTGATGAAAATGAACAACAATACACACCATGGAAACATTGTTTGATTTGTGTCGAGTGAGATTTTCACTTAGAACCCAAAGGGGGGGGTATTGGCACTTTTCATGGAAAAATGGTAAAAATTAAATTTTTTAAAAATGAAATAAATGCCTTCTATTCTCCTCAAACATTCACTCTAAAACTGAAAATTGTTGTTTTTCGCAATATTTTTAGAAATTTGGGCTGTTTTAGTAACATTAACACTTGCGCTGAAGCATCTTTTATGCTCATTTCTTGTCTTTCAGGTTTTATTCTGGGTTTTATTTTGTTTATTTGATGAAAATGAACAACAATACACACCATGGAAACATTTTTGTTTGATTTGTGTCGAGTGAGATTTTCACCTAGAACCCAAAGGGGGGGGTATTGGCACTTTTCATGGAAAAATGTGAAAAATTAAATTTTCTAAAATTGAAATAAATGCCTTCTATACACCTCAAACATTCACTCTTAAAAAGAAGATTGTGGTTTTCCGCAATATTTTAGAAATTTGGGCTCTTTTAGTAACATTAACAACCCCGCTGAAGCATCTTTTATGCTCATTTCTTGTCTTTCAGGATTTATTCTGTGTTTTATTTTGTTTATTTGATGAAAATGAACAACAATACACACCATGGAAACATTTTTGTTTGATATGTGTCGAGTGAGATTTTCACCTAGAACCCAAAGGGCACTTTTCATGTAAAAATGTAAAAATTAAATTTTCTAAAATTGAAATAAATGCCTTCTATACACCTCAAACATTCACTCTTAAACGGAAGATTGTGGTTTTTAGCAATATTTTTAGAAATTTGGGCTCTTTTAGTAACATTAACAACCCCGCTGAAGCATCTTTTATGCTCATTTCTTGTCTTTCAGGATTTATTCTGGGTTTTATTTTGTTTATTTGATGTAAATGAACAACAATACACACCATGGAAACATTTTTGTTTGATATGTGTCAAGTTAGATTTTCACCTAGAACCCAAAGGGGGGGTATTGATACTTTTCATGTAAAATGTGAAAAATTAAATTTTCTAAAATTGAAATAAATGCCTTCTATACACCTCAAACATTCACTCTTATACAGAAGATTGTGGTTTTTCGCAATATTTTTAGAAATTTGGGCTCTTTTAGTAACATTAACAACCCCGCTGAAGCATCTTTTATGCTCATTTCTTGTCTTTCAGGATTAATTTGAGTTTTATTTTGTTTCTTTGATGAAAATTAACAAGAATACAATCCATGGAAAAATTTTAATTTGATTTGTGTCGAGTGAGATTTTCACGTAGAACCCAAAGGGTATTGGCACTTTTCATGAAAAAAAGGGAAAAATTAAATTTTTTAAAAATGAAATAAATGCCTTCTATACACCTCAAACATTCACTCTAAAACTGAAAATTGTTGTTTTTCGCAATATTTTTAGAAATTTGGGCTCTTTTAGTAACATTAACACTTCCGCTGAAGCATCTTTTATGCTCATTTCTTGTATTTCAGTATTTATTCTGGGTTTTATTTTGTTTATTTGATGAAAATGAACAACAATACACACCATGGAAACATTTTTGTTTGATTTGTGTCGAGTGAGATTTTCACCTAGAACCCAGAGGGGGGGGGTATTGGCACTTTTCATGCAAAAATGTGAAAAATTAAATTTTCTAAAATTGAAATAAATGCCTTCTATACACCTCAAACATTCACTCTTATACAGAAGATTGTGGTTTTTCGCAATATTTTTAGAAATTTGGGCTCTTTTAGTAACATTTACAACCCGCTGATGCATCTTTTATGCTCATTTCTTGTCTTTCAGGATTTATTCTGGGTTTTATTTTGTTTATTTGATGTAAATGAACAACAATACACACCATGGAAACATTTTTGTTTGATTTGTTTGGAGTGAGATTTTCACCTAGAACCCAGAGGGGGGGGTATTGGCACTTTTCATGCAAAAATGTGAAAAATTAAATTTTCTAAATTGAGATAAATGCCTTCTATACACCTCAAACATTCACTCTTAAACAGAAGATTGTGGTTTTTCGCAATATTTTAGAAATTTGGGCTCTTTTAGTAACATTTACAACCCCGCTGAAGCATCTTTATGCTCATTTCTTGTCTTTCAGGATTTATTCTGGGTTTTATTTTGTTTATTTGATGTAAATGATCAACAATACACACCATGGAAACATTTTTGTTTGATATGTGTCAAGTTAGATTTTCACCTAGAACCCAAAGGGGGGGGTATTGCACTTGTCATTGAAAAATGTTAAAAATAACAATTTCTAAAAATGAAATAAATGCCTTCTATGCACCTCAAACATTCACTCTAAAACAGAAGATTGTTGTTTTTCGTAATATTTTCAGAAAAATGGGCTCTTTTAGTAACCTTAACACTTGAGCTGAAGCATCTATTATGCTCATTTCTTATCTTTCAGGATTTATTCTGAGTTTTATTTTGTTTACTTGATGAAAATGAACAACAATACACACCATGGAAACATTTTTGTTTGATTTGATTACAGTGAGATTTTCACCTAGAACCCAAAGAGGGGGTATTGGCACTTTTCATGGAAAAATGTGAAAATTAAATTTTCTAAAAATGAAATAAATGCCTTGTATACACCTCAAACATTCACTCTAAAACAGAAGATTGTTGTTTTTCGCAATATTTTTAGAAATTTTGGCTCTTTTAGTAACATTAACACTTGCGCTGAAGCATCTTTTATGCTCATTTCTTGTCTTTCCGGATTTATTCTGGGTTTTATTTTGTTTATTTGATGAAAATGAACAACAATACACACCATGGAAACATTTTTGTTTGATATGTGTCGAGTGAGATTTTCACCTAGAACCCAAAGGGGGGGGTATTGGCACTTTTCATGGAAAAATCTGAAAAATTAAATTTTCTAAAAATGAAATAAACGCCTTCTATACTCCTCAAACATTCACTCATAAACTGAAAATTGTTGTTTTTCGCAATATTTTTAGAAATTTTGGCTGTTTTAGTAACATTAACACTTGCGCTGAAGCATCTTTTATGCTCATTTCTTGTCTTTCAGTATTTATTCTGGGTTTTATTTTTTTATTTGATGAAAATGAACAACAATACACACCATGCAAACATTTTTGTTTGATTGGTACAGAGTGAGGTTTTCACCTAGAACCCAAAGGGGGGGGTATTGGAACTTTTATGGAAAAATGTGAAAAATAAATTTTTAAAAATGAAATAAATGCCTTCTATGCACCTCAAACATTCACTCTAATACAGAAGATTGTTGTTTTTCGCAATATTTTTAGAAATTTTGGCTCTTTAAGTAACATTTACATTTGCGCTGAAGCATCATTTATGCTCATTTCTTGTCTTTCAGGATTAATTCTGAGTTTTATTTTGTTTTTTTATGTAAATTAACAAGAATACAAAACATGGAAACATTTCAATTTGATTAGTGTCGAGTGAGATTTTCACCTAGAACCCGAAGGGGGGGTATTGGCACTTTTCATGGAAAAATGTGAAAAATTAAATTTTCTAAAAATGAAATAAATGCCTTCTATACACCTCAAACATTCATTCTAAAACTGAAGATTGTTGTTTTTCGCAATATTTTTAAAAATTGGGCTCTTTTAGTAACATTAACACTTCCGCTGAAGCATCTTTTATGCTCATTTCTTGTCTTTCAGGATTTATTCTGGGTTTTATTTTGTTTATTTGATGTAAATGAACAACAATACACACCATGGAAACATTTTTGTTTGATTTGTGTCGAGTGAGATTTTCACTTAGAACCCAAAGGGGGGGGGTATTGGCACTTTTCATGGAAAAATGGTAAAAATTAAATTTTTTAAAAATGAAATAAATGCCTTCTATTCTCCTCAAACATTCACTCTAAAACTGAAAATTGTTGTTTTTCGCAATATTTTTAGAAATTTGAGCTGTTTTAGTAACAATAACACTTGCGCTGAAGCATCTTTTATGCTCATTTCTTGTCTTTCAGGTTTTATTCTGGGTTTTATTTTGTTTATTTGATGAAAATGAACAACAATACACACCATGGAAACATTTTGTTTGATATGTGTCGAGTGAGATTTTCACCTAGAACCCAAAGGGGGGGGTATTGGCACTTTTCATGGAAAAATGTGAAAAATTAAATTTTCTAAAATTGAAATAAATGCCTTCTATACACCTCAAACATTCACTCTTAAAAAGAAGATTGTGGTTTTTCGCAATATTTTTAGAAATTTGGGCTCTTTTAGTAACATTAACAACCCCGCTGAAGCATCTTTTATGCTCATTTCTTGTCTTTCAGGATTTATTCTGGGTTTTATTTTGTTTATTTGATGTAAATGAACAACAATACACACCATGGAAACATTTTTGTTTGATATGTGTCAAGTTAGATTTTCACCTAGAACCCAAAGGGGGGGTATTGATACTTTTCATGTAAAAATGTGAAAAATAACAATTTCTAAAATGAAATAAATGCCTTCAATGCACCTCAAACCTTCACTCTAAAACAAAAGATTGTTGTTTTTCGCAATATTTTTAGAAATTTTGGCTCTTTAAGTAACATTAACATTTGCGCTGAAGCATCTTTTATGCTCATTTCTTGTCTTTCAGGATTAATTTTGAGTTTTATTTTGTTTCTTTGATGAAAATTAACAAGAATACAATCCATGGAAAAATTTTAAATTGATTTGTGTCGAGTGAGATTTTCACCTAGAACCCAAAGGGTATTGGCACTTTTCATGAAAAAATGAGAAAAAATTAAATTTTTTAAAAATGAAATAAATGCCTTCTATACACCTCAAACATTCACTCTAAAACTGAAAATTGTTGTTTTTCGCAATATTTTTAGAAATTTGGGCTCTTTTAGTAACATTAACACTTCCGCTGAAGCATCTTTTATGCTCATTTCTTGTATTTCAGTATTTATTCTGGGTTTTATTTTGTTTATTTGATGTAAATGAACAACAATACACACCATGGAAACATTTTTGTTTGATTTGTGTCGAGTGAGATTTTCACCTAGAACCCAGAGGGGGGGGTATTGGCACTTTTCATGCAAAAATGTGAAAAATTAAATTTTCTAAAATTGAAATAAATGCCTTCTATACACCTCAAACATTCACTCTTATACAGAAGATTGTGGTTTTTCGCAATATGTTTAGAAATTTGGGCTCTTTTAGTAACATTTACAACCCCGCTGAAGCATCTTTTATGCTCATTTCTTGTCTTGCAGGATTTATTCTGGGTTTTATTTTGTTTATTTGATGTAAATGAACAACAATACACACCATGGAAACATTTTTGTTTGATATGTGTCAAGTTAGATTTTCACCTAGAAACCAAAGGGGGGGGTATTGGCACTTTTCATGGAAAAATGTGAAAAATAACAATTTCTAAAAATGAAATAAATGCCTTCTATGCACCTCAGACATTCACTCTAAAACAGAAGATTGTTGTTTTTCGCAATATTTTTAGAAATTTTGGCTCTTTAAGTAACATAAACATTTGCGCTGAAGCATCTTTTATGCTCATTTCTTGTCTTTCAGGATTTATTCTGGGTTTTATTTTGTTTATTTGATGAAAATGAACAACAATACACACCATGGAAACATTTTTGTTTGATATGTGTCGAGTGAGATTTTCACCTAGAACCCAAAGGGTATTGGCGCTTTTCATGGAAAAATGTGAAAAATTAAATTTTTTAAAATCGAAATAAATGCCTTCTATAAACCTCAAACATTCACTCTAAAACTGAAAATTGTGTTTTTTCGCAATATTTTTAGAAATTTGGGCTCTTTTAGTAACATTAACAACCCCGCTGAAGCATCTTTTATGCTCATTTCTTGTCTTTCAGGATTAATTCTGAGTTTTATTTTTTTTCTTTGATGAAAATTAACAAGAATACAATCCATGGAAACATTTTGATTTGATTTGTGTCGAGTGGGATTTTCACCTAGAACCAGAAGGGCATTGGCACTTTTCATGGAAAAATGTGAAAAATTAAATTTTCTAAAAATGAAATAAATGCCTTCTATACACCTAAAACATTCACTCTTAAACTGAAGATTGTTGTTTTTCGCAATATTTTTAGAAATTTGGGCTCTTTTAGTAACATTAACACTTCCGCTGAAGCATCTTTTATGCTCATTTCTTGTCTTTCAGGATTTATTCTGGGTTTTATTTTGTTTATTTGATGTAAATGAACAACAATACACACCATGGAAACATTTTTGTTTGATTTGTGTCGAGTGAGATTTTCACTTAGAACCCAAAGGGGGTATTGGCACTTTTCATGGAAAAATGGTAAAAATTAAATTTTTTAAAAATGAAATAAATGCCTTCTCTTCTCCTCAAACATTCACTCTAAAACTGAAAATTGTTGTTTTTCGCAATATTTCTAGAAATTTGGGCTCTTTTAGTAACATTAACACTTGCGCTGAAGCATCTTTTATGCTCATTTCTTGTCTTTCAGGATTTATTCTGGGTTTTATTTTGTTTATTTGATGAAAACGAACAACAATACACACCATGGAAACATTTTTGTTTGAAATGTGTCAAGTGAGATTTTCACATAGAACCCAAAGGGGGGGGTATTGGCACTTTTCATGGAAAAATGTGAAAAATTATATTTTCTAAAATTGAAATAAATGCCTTCTATACACCTCAAACATTCACTTTTAAACAGAAGATTGTGGTTTTTCGCAATATTTTTAGAAATTTGGGCTCTTTTAGTAACATTAACAACCCCGCTGAAGCATCTTTTATGCTCATTTCTTGTCTTTCAGGTTTTATTCTGGGTTTTATTTTGTTTATTTGATGAAAATGAACAACAATACACACCATGGAAACATTTTTGTTTGATATGTGTCGAGTGAGATTTTCACCTAGAACCCAAAGGGGGGGGTATTGGCACTTTTCATGGAAAAATGTGAAAAATTAAATTTTCTAAAATTGAAATAAATGCCTTCTATACACCTCAAACATTCACTCTTAAAAAGAAGATTGTGGTTTTTCGCAATATTTTTAGAAATTTGGGCTCTTTTAGTAATATTAACAACCCCGCTGAAGCATCTTTTATGCTCATTTCTTGTCTTTCAGGATTTATTCTGTGTTTTATTTTGTTTATTTGATGAAAATGAACAACAATACACACCATGGAAACATTTTTGTTTGATATGTGTCGAGTGAGATTTTCACCTAGAACCCAAAGGGGGGGGTATTGGCACTTTTCATGTAAAAATGTAAAAATTAAATTTTCTAAAATTGAAATAAATGCCTTCTATACACCTCAAACATTCACTCTTAAACGGAAGATTGTGGTTTTTAGCAATATTTTTAGAAATTTGGGCTCTTTTAGTAACATTAACAACCCCGCTGAAGCATCTTTTATGCTCATTTCTTGTCTTTCAGGATTTATTCTGGGTTTTATTTTGTTTATTTGATGTAAATGAACAACAATACACACCATGGAAACATTTTTGTTTGATATGTGTCAAGTTAGATTTTCACCTAGAACCCAAAGGGGGGGTATTGATACTTTTCATGTAAAAATGTGAAAAATAACAATTTCTAAAAATGAAATAAATGCCTTCAATGCACCTCAAACCTTCACTCTAAAACAGAAGATTGTTGTTTTTCGCAATATTTTTAGAAATTTTGGCTCTTTAAGTAACATTAACATTTGCGCTGAAGCATCTTTTATGCTCATTTCTTGTCTTTCAGGATTAATTTTGAGTTTTATTTTGTTTCTTTGATGAAAATTAACAAGAATACAATCCATGGAAAAATTTTAATTTGATTTGTGTCGAGTGAGATTTTCACCTAGAACCCAAAGGGTATTGGCACTTTTCATGAAAAAATGGGAAAAATTAAATTTTTTAAAAATGAAATAAATGCCTTCTATACACCTCAAACATTCACTCTAAAACTGAAAATTGTTGTTTTTCGCAATATTTTTAGAAATTTGGGCTCTTTTAGTAACATTAAACCCCCCCCGCTGAAGCATCTTTTATGCTCATTTCTTGTCTTTCAGGATTAATTCTGAGTTTTATTTTTTCTTTGATGAAAATTAACAAGAATACAATCCATGGAAACATTTTAATTTGATTTGTGTCGAGTGGGATTTTCACCTAGAACCAGAAGGGCATTGGCACTTTTCATGTAAAAATGTGAAAAATAAAATTTTCTAAAATTCAAATAAATGCCTTCTATACACCTCAAACATTCACTCTTAAACAGAAGATTGTGGTTTTTCGCAATATTTTTAGAAATTTGGGCTCTTTTAGTAACATTAACACTTGCGCTGAAGCATCTTTTATGCTCATTTCTTGTCTTTCAGTATTTATTCTGGGTTTTATTTTTTTATTTGATGAAAATGAATAACAATACACACCATGCAAACATTTTTGTTTGATTTGAGTCGAGTGAGGTTTTCACCTAGAACCCAAAGGGGGGGGTATTGGCACTTTTCATGGAAAAATGTGAAAAATTAAATTTTCTAAAAATGAAATAAATGCCTTGTATACACCTCAAACATTCACTCTAAAACAGAAGATTGTTGTTTTTCGCAATATTTTTAGAAATTTTGGCTCTTTTAGTAACATTAACACTTGCGCTGAAGCATCTTTTATGCTCATTTCTTGTCTTTCAGGATTTATTCTGGGTTTTATTTTGTTTATTTGATGAAAATGAACAACAATACACACCATGGAAACATTTTTGTTTGATATGTTTCGAGTGAGATTTTCACCTAGAACCCAAAGGGGGGGGTATTGGCACTTTTCATGGAAAAATGTGAAAAATTAAATTTTCTAAAAATGAAAAAAACGCCTTCTATACTCCTCAAACATTCACTCATAAACTGAAAATTGTTGTTTTTCGCAATATTTTTAGAAATTTTGGCTGTTTTAGTAACATTAACACTTGCGCTGAAGCATCTTTTATGCTCATTTCTTGTCTTTCAGTATTTATTCTGGGTTTTATTTTTTTATTTGATGAAAATGAACAACAATACACACCATGCAAACATTTTTGTTTGATTGGTGTAGAGTGAGGTTTTCACCTAGAACCCAAAGGGGGGGGTATTGGAACTTTTATGGAAAAATGTGAAAAATAAATTTTTTAAAAATGAAATAAATGCCTTCTATGCACCTCAAACATTCACTCTAAAACAGAAGATTGTTGTTTTTCGCAATATTTTTAGAAATTTTGGCTCTTTAAGTAACATTTACATTTGCGCTGAAGCATCATTTATGCTCATTTCTTGTCTTTCAGGATTAATTCTGAGTTTTATTTTGTTTTTTTATGTAAATTAACAAGAATACAAAACATGGAAACATTTCAATTTGATTAGTGTCGAGTGAGATTTTCACCTAGAACCCGAAGGGGGGGGTATTGGCACTTTTCATGGAAAAATGTGAAAAATTATATTTTCTAAAATTGAAATAAATGCCTTCTATACACCTCAAACATTCACTTTTAAACAGAAGATTGTGGTTTTTCGCAATATTTTTAGAAATTTGGGCTCTTTAAGTAACATTAACAACCCCGCTGAAGCATCTTTTATGCTCATTTCTTGTATTTCAGTATTTATTCTGGGTTTTATTTTGTTTATTTGATGAAAACGAACAACAATACACACCATGGAAACATTTTTGTTTGAAATGTGTCAAGTGAGATTTTCACATAGAACCCACAGGGGGGGGTATTGGCACTTTTCATGGAAAAATGTGAAAAATTATATTTTCTAAAATTGAAATAAATGCCTTCTATACACCTAAAACATTCACTTTTAAACAGAAGATTGTGGTTTTTCGCAATATTTTTAGAAATTTGGGCTCTTTTAGTAACATTAACAACCCCGCTGAAGCATCTTTTATGCTCATTTCTTGTCTTTCACGTTTTATTCTGGGTTTTATTTTGTTTATTTGATGAAAATGAACAACAATACACACCATGGGAAAATTTTTGTTTGATATGTGTCGAGTGAGATTTTCACCTAGAACCGAAAGGGGGGGGTATTGGCACTTTTCATGGAAAAATGTGAAAAATTAAATTTTCTAAAATTGAAATAAATGCCTTCTATACACCTCAAATATTCACTCTTAAAAAGAAGATTGTGGTTTTTCGCAATATTTTTAGAAATTTGGGCTCTTTTAGTAACATTAACAACCCCGCTGAAGCATCTTTTATGCTCATTTCTTGTCTTTCAGGATTTATTCTGTGTTTTATTTTGTTTATTTGATGAAAATGAACAACAATACACACCATGGAAACATTTTTGTTTGATATGTGTCGAGTGAGATTTTCACCTAGAAGCCAAAGGGGGGGTATTGGCACTTTTCATGTAAAAATGTGAAAAATTAAATTTTCTAAAATTGAAATAAATGCCTTCTATACACCTCAAACATTCACTCTTAAACGGAAGATTGTGGTTTTTAGCAATATTTTTAGAAATTTGGGCTCTTTAAGTAACATTAACAACCCCGCTGAAGCATCTTTTATGCTCATTTCTTGTCTTTCAGGATTTATTCTGGGTTTTATTTTGTTTATTTGATGTAAATGAACAACAATACACACCATGGAAACATTTTTGTTTGAAATGTGTCAAGTTAGATTTTCACCTAGAACCCAAAGGGGGGGTATTGATACTTTTCATGTAAAAATGTGAAAAATAACAATTTCTAAAAATGAAATAAATGCCTTCAATGCACCTCAAACCTTCACTCTAAAACAGAAGATTGTTGTTTTTCGCAATATTTTTAGAAAATTGGCTCTTTAAGTAACATTAACATTTGCGCTGAAGCATCTTTTATGCTCATTTCTTGTCTTTCAGGATTAATTTTGAGTTTTATTTTGTTTCTTTGATGAAAATTAACAAGAATACAATCCATGGAAAAATTTTAATTTGATTTGTGTCGAGTGAGATTTTCACGTAGAACCCAAAGGGTATTGGCATTTTTCATGAAAAAAAGGGAAAAATTAAATTTTTTAAAAATGAAATAAATGCCTTCTATACACCTCAAACATTCACTCTAAAACTGAAAATTGTTGTTTTTCGCAATATTTTCAGAAATTTGGGCTCTTTTAGTAACCTTAACACTTGAGCTGAAGCATCTATTACGCTCATTTCTTGTCTTTCAGTATTTATTCTGGGTTTTATTTTTTTATTTGATGAAAATGAACAACAATACACACCATGCAAACATTTTTGTTTGATTGGTGTAGAGTGAGGTTTTCACCTAGAACCCAAAGGGGGGGGTATTTGAACTTTTATGGAAAAATGTGAAAAATAAATTTTTTAAAAATGAAATAAATGCCTTCTATGCACCTCAAACATTCACTCTAAAACAGAAGATTGTTGTTTTTCGCAATATTTTTAGAAATTTTGGCTCTTTAAGTAACATTTACATTTGCGCTGAAGCATCATTTATGCTCATTTCTTGTCTTTCAGGATTAATTCTGAGTTTTATTTTGTTTTTTTATGTAAATTAACAAGAATACAAAACATGGAAACATTTCAATTTGATTAGTGTCGAGTGAGATTTTCACCTAGAACCCGAAGGGGGGGTATTGGCACTTTTCATGGAAAAATGTGAAAAATTAAATTTTCTAAAAATGAAATAAATGCCTTCTATACACCTCAAACATTCACTCTAAAACTGAAGATTGTTGTTTTTCGCAATATTTTTAGAAATTTGGGCTCTTTTAGTAACATTAACACTTCCGCTGAAGCATCTTTTATGCTCATTTCTTGTCTTTCAGGATTTATTCTGGGTTTTATTTTGTTTATTTGATGTAAATGAACAACAATACACACCATGGAAACATTTTTGTTTGATTTGTGTCGAGTGAGATTTTCACTTAGAACCCAAAGGGGGGGGGTATTGGCACTTTTCATGGAAAAATGGTAAAAATTAAATTTTTAAAAAATGAAATAAATGCCTTCTATTCTCCTCAAACATTCACTCTAAAACTGAAAATTGTTGTTTTTCGCAATATTTTAAGAAATTTGGGCTCTTTTAGTAACATTAACACTTGCGCTGAAGCATCTTTTATGCTCATTTCTTGTCTTTCAGGATTTATTCTGGGTTTTATTTTGTTTATTTGATGAAAACGAACAACAATACACACCATGGAAACATTTTTGTTTGAAATGTGTCAAGTGAGATTTTCACATAGAACCCAAAGGGGGGGGTATTGGCACTTTTCATGGAAAAATGTGAAAAATTATATTTTCTAAAATTGAAATAAATGCCTTCTATACACCTCAAACATTCACTTTTAAACAGAAGATTGTGGTTTTTCGCAATATTTTTAGAAATTTGGGCTCTTTTAGTAACATTAACAACCCCGCTGAAGCATCTTTTATGCTCATTTCTTGTCTTTCAGGTTTTATTCTGGGTTTTATTTTGTTTATTTGATGAAAATGAACAACAATACACACCATGGAAACATTTTTGTTTGATATGTGTCGAGTGAGATTTTCACCTAGAACCCAAAGGGGGGGGTATTGGCACTTTTCATGGAAAAATGTGAAAAATTAAATTTTCTAAAATTGAAATAAATGCCTTCTATACACCTCAAACATTCACTCTTAAAAAGAAGATTGTGGTTTTTCGCAATATTTTTAGAAATTTGGGCTCTTTTAGTAACATTACCAACCCCGCTGAAGCATCTTTTATGCTCATTTCTTGTCTTTCAGGATTTATTCTGTGTTTTATTTTGTTTATTTGATGAAAATGAACAACAATACACACCATGGAAACATTTTTGTTTGATATGTGTCAAGTGAGATTTTCACCTAGAACCCAAAGGGGGGGGTATTGGCACTTTTCATGTAAAAATGTAAAAATTAAATTTTCTAAAATTGAAATAAATGCCTTCTATACACCTCAAACATTCACTCTTAAACGGAAGATTGTGGTTTTTAGCAATATTTTTAGAAATTTGGGCTCTTTTAGTAACATTAACAACCCCGCTGAAGCATCTTTTATGCTCATTTCTTGTCTTTCAGTATTTATTCTGGGTTTTATTTTTTTATTTGATGAAAATGAATAACAATACACACCATGCAAACATTTTTGTTTGATTTGAGTCGAGTGAGGTTTTCACCTAGAACCCAAAGGGGGGGGTATTGGCACTTTTCATGGAAAAATGTGAAAAATTAAATTTTCTAAAAATGAAAAAAACGCCTTCTATACTCCTCAAACATTCACTCATAAACTGAAAATTGTTGTTTTTCGCAATATTTTTAGAAATTTTGGCTGTTTTAGTAACATTAACACTTGCGCTGAAGCATCTTTTATGCTCATTTCTTGTCTTTCAGTATTTATTCTGGGTTTTATTTTTTTATTTGATGAAAATGAATAACAATACACACCATGCAAACATTTTTGTTTGATTTGAGTCGAGTGAGGTTTTCACCTAGAACCCAAAGGGGGGGGTATTGGCACTTTTCATGGAAAAATGTGAAAAATTAAATTTTCTAAAAATGAAAAAAACGCCTTCTATACTCCTCAAACATTCACTCTAAAACTGAAAATTGTTGTTTTTCGCAATATTTTTAGAAATTTGGGCTCTTTTAGTAACATTAACACTTCCGCTGAAGCATCTTTTATGCTCATTTCTTGTATTTCAGTATTTATTCTGGGTTTTATTTTGTTTATTTGATGTAAATGAACAACAATACACACCATGGAAACATTTTTGTTTGATTTGTGTCGAGTGAGATTTTCACCTAGAACCCAGAGGGGGGGGTATTGGCACTTTTCATGCAAAAATGTGAAAAATTAAATTTTCTAAAATTGAAATAAATGCCTTCTATACACCTCAAACATTCACTCTTATACAGAAGATTGTGGTTTTTCGCAATATGTTTAGAAATTTGGGCTCTTTTAGTAACATTTACAACCCCGCTGAAGCATCTTTTATGCTCATTTCTTGTCTTGCAGGATTTATTCTGGGTTTTATTTTGTTTATTTGATGTAAATGAACAACAATACACACCATGGAAACATTTTTGTTTGATATGTGTCAAGTTAGATTTTCACCTAGAAACCAAAGGGGGGGGTATTGGCACTTTTCATGGAAAAATGTGAAAAATAACAATTTCTAAAAATGAAATAAATGCCTTCTATGCACCTCAGACATTCACTCTAAAACAGAAGATTGTTGTTTTTCGCAATATTTTTAGAAATTTTGGCTCTTTAAGTAACATAAACATTTGCGCTGAAGCATCTTTTATGCTCATTTCTTGTCTTTCAGGATTTATTCTGGGTTTTATTTTGTTTATTTGATGAAAATGAACAACAATACACACCATGGAAACATTTTTGTTTGATATGTGTCGAGTGAGATTTTCACCTAGAACCCAAAGGGTATTGGCGCTTTTCATGGAAAAATGTGAAAAATTAAATTTTTTAAAATCGAAATAAATGCCTTCTATAAACCTCAAACATTCACTCTAAAACTGAAAATTGTGTTTTTTCGCAATATTTTTAGAAATTTGGGCTCTTTTAGTAACATTAACAACCCCGCTGAAGCATCTTTTATGCTCATTTCTTGTCTTTCAGGATTAATTCTGAGTTTTATTTTTTTTCTTTGATGAAAATTAACAAGAATACAATCCATGGAAACATTTTGATTTGATTTGTGTCGAGTGGGATTTTCACCTAGAACCAGAAGGGCATTGGCACTTTTCATGGAAAAATGTGAAAAATTAAATTTTCTAAAAATGAAATAAATGCCTTCTATACACCTAAAACATTCACTCTTAAACTGAAGATTGTTGTTTTTCGCAATATTTTTAGAAATTTGGGCTCTTTTAGTAACATTAACACTTCCGCTGAAGCATCTTTTATGCTCATTTCTTGTCTTTCAGGATTTATTCTGGGTTTTATTTTGTTTATTTGATGTAAATGAACAACAATACACACCATGGAAACATTTTTGTTTGATTTGTGTCGAGTGAGATTTTCACTTAGAACCCAAAGGGGGTATTGGCACTTTTCATGGAAAAATGGTAAAAATTAAATTTTTTAAAAATGAAATAAATGCCTTCTCTTCTCCTCAAACATTCACTCTAAAACTGAAAATTGTTGTTTTTCGCAATATTTCTAGAAATTTGGGCTCTTTTAGTAACATTAACACTTGCGCTGAAGCATCTTTTATGCTCATTTCTTGTCTTTCAGGATTTATTCTGGGTTTTATTTTGTTTATTTGATGAAAACGAACAACAATACACACCATGGAAACATTTTTGTTTGAAATGTGTCAAGTGAGATTTTCACATAGAACCCAAAGGGGGGGGTATTGGCACTTTTCATGGAAAAATGTGAAAAATTATATTTTCTAAAATTGAAATAAATGCCTTCTATACACCTCAAACATTCACTTTTAAACAGAAGATTGTGGTTTTTCGCAATATTTTTAGAAATTTGGGCTCTTTTAGTAACATTAACAACCCCGCTGAAGCATCTTTTATGCTCATTTCTTGTCTTTCAGGTTTTATTCTGGGTTTTATTTTGTTTATTTGATGAAAATGAACAACAATACACACCATGGAAACATTTTTGTTTGATATGTGTCGAGTGAGATTTTCACCTAGAACCCAAAGGGGGGGGGTATTGGCACTTTTCATGGAAAAATGTGAAAAATTAAATTTTCTAAAATTGAAATAAATGCCTTCTATACACCTCAAACATTCACTCTTAAAAAGAAGATTGTGGTTTTTCGCAATATTTTTAGAAATTTGGGCTCTTTTAGTAATATTAACAACCCCGCTGAAGCATCTTTTATGCTCATTTCTTGTCTTTCAGGATTTATTCTGTGTTTTATTTTGTTTATTTGATGAAAATGAACAACAATACACACCATGGAAACATTTTTGTTTGATATGTGTCGAGTGAGATTTTCACCTAGAACCCAAAGGGGGGGGTATTGGCACTTTTCATGTAAAAATGTAAAAATTAAATTTTCTAAAATTGAAATAAATGCCTTCTATACACCTCAAACATTCACTCTTAAACGGAAGATTGTGGTTTTTAGCAATATTTTTAGAAATTTGGGCTCTTTTAGTAACATTAACAACCCCGCTGAAGCATCTTTTATGCTCATTTCTTGTCTTTCAGGATTTATTCTGGGTTTTATTTTGTTTATTTGATGTAAATGAACAACAATACACACCATGGAAACATTTTTGTTTGATATGTGTCAAGTTAGATTTTCACCTAGAACCCAAAGGGGGGGTATTGATACTTTTCATGTAAAAATGTGAAAAATAACAATTTCTAAAAATGAAATAAATGCCTTCAATGCACCTCAAACCTTCACTCTAAAACAGAAGATTGTTGTTTTTCGCAATATTTTTAGAAATTTTGGCTCTTTAAGTAACATTAACATTTGCGCTGAAGCATCTTTTATGCTCATTTCTTGTCTTTCAGGATTAATTTTGAGTTTTATTTTGTTTCTTTGATGAAAATTAACAAGAATACAATCCATGGAAAAATTTTAATTTGATTTGTGTCGAGTGAGATTTTCACCTAGAACCCAAAGGGTATTGGCACTTTTCATGAAAAAATGGGAAAAATTAAATTTTTTAAAAATGAAATAAATGCCTTCTATACACCTCAAACATTCACTCTAAAACTGAAAATTGTTGTTTTTCGCAATATTTTTAGAAATTTGGGCTCTTTTAGTAACATTAAACCCCCCCCGCTGAAGCATCTTTTATGCTCATTTCTTGTCTTTCAGGATTAATTCTGAGTTTTATTTTTTCTTTGATGAAAATTAACAAGAATACAATCCATGGAAACATTTTAATTTGATTTGTGTCGAGTGGGATTTTCACCTAGAACCAGAAGGGCATTGGCACTTTTCATGTAAAAATGTGAAAAATAAAATTTTCTAAAATTCAAATAAATGCCTTCTATACACCTCAAACATTCACTCTTAAACAGAAGATTGTGGTTTTTCGCAATATTTTTAGAAATTTGGGCTATTTTAGTAACATTAACACTTGCGCTGAAGCATCTTTTATGCTCATTTCTTGTCTTTCAGTATTTATTCTGGGTTTTATTTTTTTATTTGATGAAAATGAATAACAATACACACCATGCAAACATTTTTGTTTGATTTGAGTCGAGTGAGGTTTTCACCTAGAACCCAAAGGGGGGGGTATTGGCACTTTTCATGGAAAAATGTGAAAAATTAAATTTTCTAAAAATGAAAAAAACGCCTTCTATACTCCTCAAACATTCACTCATAAACTGAAAATTGTTGTTTTTCGCAATATTTTTAGAAATTTTGGCTGTTTTAGTAACATTAACACTTGCGCTGAAGCATCTTTTATGCTCATTTCTTGTCTTTCAGTATTTATTCTGGGTTTTATTTTTTTATTTGATGAAAATGAATAACAATACACACCATGCAAACATTTTTGTTTGATTTGAGTCGAGTGAGGTTTTCACCTAGAACCCAAAGGGGGGGGTATTGGCACTTTTCATGGAAAAATGTGAAAAATTAAATTTTCTAAAAATGAAAAAAACGCCTTCTATACTCCTCAAACATTCACTCTAAAACTGAAAATTGTTGTTTTTCGCAATATTTTTAGAAATTTGGGCTCTTTTAGTAACATTAACACTTCCGCTGAAGCATCTTTTATGCTCATTTCTTGTATTTCAGTATTTATTCTGGGTTTTATTTTGTTTATTTGATGTAAATGAACAACAATACACACCATGGAAACATTTTTGTTTGATTTGTGTCGAGTGAGATTTTCACCTAGAACCCAGAGGGGGGGGGTATTGGCACTTTTCATGCAAAAATGTGAAAAATTAAATTTTCTAAAATTGAAATAAATGCCTTCTATACACCTCAAACATTCACTCTTATACAGAAGATTGTGGTTTTTCGCAATATGTTTAGAAATTTGGGCTCTTTTAGTAACATTTACAACCCCGCTGAAGCATCTTTTATGCTCATTTCTTGTCTTGCAGGATTTATTCTGGGTTTTATTTTGTTTATTTGATGTAAATGAACAACAATACACACCATGGAAACATTTTTGTTTGATATGTGTCAAGTTAGATTTTCACCTAGAAACCAAAGGGGGGGGTATTGGCACTTTTCATGGAAAAATGTGAAAAATAACAATTTCTAAAAATGAAATAAATGCCTTCTATGCACCTCAGACATTCACTCTAAAACAGAAGATTGTTGTTTTTCGCAATATTTTTAGAAATTTTGGCTCTTTAAGTAACATAAACATTTGCGCTGAAGCATCTTTT